>NC_087536.1:3550402-3850402 GCF_963921805.1 Phalacrocorax carbo | reverse complement strand
ACTGCAATCAGATGTGTGTAAAAGAGCTGGTTTTAATTTTCTGTCAATTATTCAGTTGACTGAATCTGTTGTTTGTAATTCGATATCTGGGTGTCTACAGATCAGCAGTAATTCAGGTTAGATGTTTGCCTGTTCAAATGAGAGTAGATGCCTTGACATGGGGAAATCGGACGTGTGTTGGATTTTGTTTGGTGTTGCATGTTTTGCTATGGTTGTGCTTCTCAAAGCTACATTGTAGGATAGATTTTGCTGTCCTGCAGTGATTTTTGCTTGTATGTGATGCAAACCATCTGAGACACTGAATGCTTAACCCTTTCTTATGTTGTTGTATGGTTTTGTTTGTTTGTGTGTGTCTTTCTGCCTTGGAAAATAGGCCTGCTTGCTACTGTTTGGGTTATTGTTTTCACTTGATGCAGCGCCTATTTCAAAGAGGCGGGAAAACCGGTTGCTAACGCAGCATAATGTTGAAATAGTAAAGCAATAGTAGTGTGTTGAGTAGTTGTCAGTACTCATCATCTTTAACACAGTGTTCCTTATGACAAAGGTCCCATCCATCCCAGAATATTATGCTACTGGTCTTTGGGATAACAAAGTTGTGGGAAGGGTGGATGGTATGACTCAAAGTCTGCAGGGTAAATCACGTTTTGGGGTCTTGGTGGGATTGAGATCTTGATTTGCAAACCCTCTGCAGCGCAGGTGAACTCTACCAATGTGCGCATACAAATCCGTATGCAACGGTAGCCGGCTCTCAGCTGGGACTTGTCCGTGCTTCTTGTAAGGAATAACCGCAATCTTCTGACCATGCTTTTGCTGGGTACATTTATGCAGCACCTCGTGCTGCTGCTTCTTTTGTGCAGACTGTTAAAAGAGGAATATTCAGAGTCTTGAGAATTAAAGCTCCTTGCACTGATTTGATTGATTGGTCCTTTTATCAAGCGCTGTGCTGGTGCGCTGCGCATGCAACATACAAAGTATCGCACATATTTTCCAATTGAATGACCCTTCTTGGTGAAAAAAATCCATATTCTTTGCTCTAAACAATCTAGACCAAAAGTCGAATAAACAGTAAAAAACAAATGGAGTAACCAGGGATTAGCAGACAGTGCGTTATGTTGATTACCCACATTGTCTTCAGCTTAATAAATTCTATTTTGCTGTAAGTCAGTTCAATTGTGTGTGAAAATAGAGAAGGTGGAAAATGAGACTGAACAAGAGGGTTAAATGACAGTGTGCCATTCCAGAAGCAATTAAAAAAAAAAAAAGAACCCTTGAGGAAAAGAAAAAAAGGGCTTGAAGCGTAAAATAAAATACGTAATTCTGTTTTAATGTGGGAAGCTAAAATAGTCTGTCCAACCCTCATCATTAAACCCACACAAAAGCAGTTGATAAAGTACTTTTTCATGCATCATGTGGCACTTGCAATACTGCAACATTGACTTGTGCTATTGAGTAATCACTAAAATTGGACAGACAGGAAGTAGCAGTAATTCTAAGTCATAGTTTTGGCATCCCATTGACAGAATCCAGATTAAGATCCCTGAGCCTTGCTATGATTCAATCAATACGTGCTCTGGCACATCCTGTTGCAGTATAAGGACCTTTAACTTTCTAGCATAAGTGAATCCCTCCTGAACAGATGCGCCTTGACTCATAAGAATAACCTTGCACCCAGGAGCTTTTAAAGAGCTGTTTGGAAAGCTCAGTTAATATTAGCCCTTAGTTATTTATCTGCTTTGGTATGCCTTGGTAATTATGGGATTTTCAGTAGACTGCAACAAAACTGTAAATGCACAGAACATCTAAATGGAACAATCTGATTAGGTTGGGAGGAGAAGAGTCAAGGGCAAAGTTGAAGGAAAAACTACGAAAGAAAAACTTTGCAACATAGTTGAGCTGTTTATCTTGTAGTCTTTAATAATTTAATTTCTGTGTTGAAGTTAGGAATTGATACCCAGAACTCCTGAGCATCCAGAACTCCAGCTGGAGCCAACAAGAGGTGGAAGTGCTCGGAAACCCTGGAAAAGTGGGCTGGTATATAAGGAAGTAGTGTCATCTAGTGGTTAAAGAAAAAGACCAGGAAATCAGGACTCCTATGTTATATTTTAAAATTTACTACCTTACTTGGTGGTTGATGAATGTGCTTGAAAATCTCAACATCCCATTTCTCTGGGAGAAGGAAGGAGGAGGTGGGCAGATAAGGCAGCTTTTGGCCCAGCTGACTCTTCAGCTCTGAAAAAGCAGAAGCTAAATGTGGGAGATATGTATGCCACCGTCAGAACTCTTGTCCAGAGACGATGTGAAACAAACTCAGTCCTGTTTCAGGAAACACATGAAACATGCTTCTGGTCTATTTGTATTTAAATGTGACCGGAACAGTTTAGAATTTGGCAGTTTTCTATCCCATGGAGTGCCAAATCCAGACACAGGGTAGGGAATGTGCTTGTCAGTCTGCTTGTGGATAATGGAGGAAAGAGTGAGCACTTTCATGTATATATATTCACTAGTAGGCGGTTTAAAAGCAGGTTATGGTGGTTCAGTAGTATTGTTCATTGCTCACGATCATTTCCAATGTCAGCAGTTTGTGGAGGACTTCCAGCTGTACCTTTTGTTTCTATCAACTATAATCTGTATTATCTCCTGCTCTTCTTGGCAGCCAACAAGCTGGGATGAAGGATACAGTGGTAGAACTAAATCCCAGGAAGCTTGAATGTGTTGCAGTTGGGGGAAGAGAAATGCTGTAATGGATTCCTTTCCCCAGTAGCCCTTTCTGAGAAGGGTCTCAACCCTAGCAGGGCAAACAAGCAGCCCTGTAGTTGCTGTGGATCCTTAGGGCATTTTGGATACCCAGCGTTGCAGCGCACGCTTGCCCAGCTGGGAGGATGCTGTCCTGTAGGCCAGTGGGAAGTGGATGATGGCAGGACAAGGGGAGCGGGGCATTGCTGAATTTTGAAGGTTTCAACTGAACAGTTACGGCACAGCTGAGCCTGCCTGCTGTAGACTGTTGGCAGCAAGGAATGAATTTGCATGAGGTGCCCTCCAGCTAACACAGTGGTTTTGTGTTCAGGGTTGGCTCTCATCGCTACCGTGGTACTGGAGTACACTCCTTTATTAGAGATGATACCTGTAGGGTTTAGGAAAGAGTGATTATTTCCTACCTGTAAAGTAAAAATAGGTATAGAGGGACTAAGGCAGGGATTTTAAGTATTTGTGTATGTAATTCTCACTAAAATCAGCAGAAGTTAAACAACAGGAATATCTTTGTGTTTGTTCCACCTTCTAGATGGCACAAGAAGCCTCTCATCTCTCATGTTGCATGCTAGTGCTGTTTGCTTCTGTGACGTTCACTCAGAGGTCTGTTCTTATATTCAGATCTCTTCTGACATTCAGATTGGCTCTAGCTGTGGCAGATACTCTGTCTGTCTTAGGTTCATTGACCTGCCGTGCTAGCAATATTTCATTGGCTCAGTGATCCCATCAATAAACAGCCTGATTCCCCACAGAGAGGGACCTGCAAAAAAAGTGGTATGAGCTAGGCATATCTTCGTATTTAGTCGTTAGGTGCTGCATATGGGATTTTTCATGCGGATAGAGTCTCTATAGCTCTAAATGTGGGACTGCTTCAGTACTCCACTCACGTCGCTCAGCATACTTTTACGATGGCCAAGAGCACATGGAAATTTTCAGGGGGAAGGCTCCAAGAATTCTAGGATATGTTCCTCCGCCTCCTGCTCTGTGGAAGTTTTTCTTGATTATCTGATGCTCTTGTTAAAACACAGCATAGAAATTTTCACGTTGGCAGTAAGAAAATGCTGGACTGGCCGACCCCTGTGAGCAAACCAGGCTGGCGTGGAGAAGCCTTGTCTCAGTTGCTACGTGAGCCTGAGGAACAGCAGCAGCATTTGGATCTGCAGCCTGGGCAGCACGATTGCACAAGGGGGACAACATAAAGGGCAGCTGACTGCAAAGCTGTTAGCATTCTGCACGGCACACAACTTCAGCTCAGTGTTAGATCTACTATTATAATTCTCTGTTAATTACATAGTCTTGATTATATAACTACTTAGCAGTTCCTCCTCTTTTAATGAGCACAGCTGTTTTCTGTCCAGCTTCAACAGGGAAAATTTCCCATCTCTAATTTAAAAGTAATACACTCAAAGAAAACTCCAGAGGGCTCTTGGGCTCGCGCTGTTTAATGTGTTTTAATGCTCATGGTGCCTACAGGCTTCCTTCAGCCTAGAGAGCACTTATGGCTATTCCCCTTACCCTCTTAAATGAATCCTTATAACTAATGAACTTTTATTAATAGTGTTAAGAAACTAACAAAGCCCTCACTTCATTGTAAAGAAAACCATTTTATTTAGGCAGGCTGATATAAGCTGTCACGTAACTACGCTAATTTGGATCTGTGCACTGTATTCACTGTCTTCTGACCGAGCGCTTTCTACAAAGTGGGCCAATGGGCAGTTTTCTGCCAAAAACTCTCCAGAGTGACCGATACAAACGTGTATTTGCTATCGCTAATGTAGCTGTGAATTACCGCTTTCCAGGAGGCAAAAGTATTAACATCTACTGGAGACCAGAGAGTCTGGTGTGCTGGAGCATTAAAGGAAAGTGACGTGTAGGCAAACAGCAGCAATATGCTGAGCAAAGACCTTCAGGTCATGGCTTGCCCTCGGGTTCATCCAGACATGCTGCATCAGTGACAGTAACATCTTAAAGAGCTTGTGGAGAACTCAGTCCAATTTTATGCGCTGCAGTGTTAGAGCAAACATTTTGGGCATGGACAGTTTTTCTTTGGAAAACATGTTTTTGTCAGAATCTAAATGTTTCCCAGGAAGATGTAGGTTTGGATAAGGTTTTCAGTGGAAGAACTGTCAAAACAAATCACTTCAACTTTCTCGCTTGGTATTCACAAAGTCAAATTCATTTCACTAAGATTTCAATAACTTTTAATTTTTCAGGTATATGATAATATGCTGGCATGTTTTGACACTGACAGCATACATTCACTGTGGCCTGCACAGAATGCACGAGAATATTCAAAATTGTCTTTTAAACTTTTGGTCTATAAGCAGTTTTGAAGGTGTGCTGGAGGAGGAGGAAATGGCTGAAGCAGGTCTGTAGCAGTGCCAGGAAGCCTGCAGCAAGAGTTGAGCTTTATTTCCTGACTGGTGGCCCGTTATTTCTGCTTAGTGTTCCTCTGTTCTAACCCCTACCAAGATCTGGGACTTTCTCGATCTGTTAACTTGGCCCTACTAACAATATTTTAAAAGTTCAATAGCTGATAAATACTTGAGCAAATGATTGAACTGGCTGTGGAGCTGCAAGTTGATTGTAACCACCTAAAATAATTTCTGTTGATGTGCTTTTAAAGTACTGCTCTCATCCAGTAACATCTATTAATTATTTATTAGTCTGTGTACCCTTTATAGGTGTAACCTTAACATAAATAGAGGCTGCTTGATCTGTTATTGAGAGCAAAGACTTGTATTCCTGGAAAGGTGAGGATTTATCTGGAAGTCACTCTTTATCTTCATCATTTTTAAAATACTGCACAGATAAATATGTCTCTTTAGCTAGAGTGTCCTTTTGTTTCCTAGTACGCTTCGTTGTAAACATACATCAAGTTGTTTCCCTCCAGGGGCCCTGTTCAGATGCAGCTTGAGTTACATTATGGTAATAATGTTCATTCTTTGCCTTAATAATTACACTGAATGCCTCCTGTTCAGCAAAGTATTGTATTTCTGTGATGTTTGCCTTGCTATTAGGAACTGCTGTCGCCGTTACTGTGTGTTTTGTGCTGACAGTGCAGGTCGCCCATTTCCCCTGTTTTCTCCTTTTCTCCGTTACTTGTGCCTCTGGATAGTAACGCACCATTCCGGCTAGAACCAAGTCGGGGTCAGCTAATCCACTCAGTGCCTGGCTCTGACAGGCAAAGACAAACTGAGCATTGGGACTGACTACTGTGCTGCTCTAGTGCACTTTCCTAACAAAACCAGGGATTTTCAGGCACAGCTGCTTCAGGCGACAAATGATAAGAGTCTGAAGTAAAATGGCTAGTGAAAGTACAATGTTTGAGATTAAAAATCAGTTGCACCTCTTCAAAACAAAAAAAAGCCAGGCTATTGTAGCAGTTGTGTGATGACTTTTTTGTTTTGTTTGTGTGGGGTTGTTGTTTGGTTTTGGGAGTTCCCCACCCCCCCACCCCCCCCCAGTTTAATAACCCTTTTACGTAATTCTGTTGATTTTACTGGCAAAGTACTAAGACTGAATTTGGCTCAGTGACAGATTTGACAAGATTGATATGTAATATTCAATATTTGCATTCACTAATGGCCAGACATAAAGGGATTCCTGTTTTTAATATACAACATCCTTCTATGCCTTTTTTTGGACAAAAGTGATCAACTGTGTTTTGGTCCTGTAAGTTGCTCTTATTTTGAGAACAAATAGAGAATATAGTATAGGTATATATATAGAAGTGTGTGTGTATATATATAAGTATAGGTACTTTTTGTGTAATCGTTTTGGTTTACAAAGGATGTTCAAGTTTCCCTAAAGAAAACTGCAGTCAAACATTAGAACATTTATTATTAATGGCTCATAACCTCTTTTTTGTATCAGCAGTGACCAAAAAAGTTCTTTTTATCTTTTTAATGTAATATAGTGACTGTCATGTCGTGTGTCCCCCCTCTCCTTTTCTTCTGTTTAGATTTACAGCTGCAGTACCTGTTAGCTGTATTAACTCAGGGAAACTCTAGCTAGTCAAAATTTGTAGTCTGCATATCTTCTGTTGCTTACTTCCTTAGGTTTTGTTACATCCGTTAGCATGGGGGAATATCTGTTTAATATTCATGCTGTGAGGAAAAGCACTGAAAGAGAACCAGCATGAATGAAGTCAGGCTTGGTTAAAACCAAAATGTACCAGTGACCCCCATGGCCTGAGCCTTTACAGCCTGTCTAGGTAGGAGCTGGGAAGAAAGGGATTATCCACTTTTGCAAAGGAGGAGGTAAACTCAGATGTTGACTTGCCCTAAGATCAGAATGGAGTTTAAGTTCTATAAAAATAAGGCACTTCTTGGATTTATCATCTAATGCCTTTACCATGAATTATTTTTCTTTGCTTTGAGAGGTGATTATTCTATCTACATGGATTTCGCATTCCTGGGTAGCTTGAATTCATCCAATCCTCTCCTGGTGCTTTGCAAACGAGGGGCGACATCTCCATATTCCAAGTGAGGAAAGGTGACCGCAATGGTCTCAGCGGGTTAGTTGGTTGTGTATTTTTGGCAGGGGTTGTTTTGTTTTAAATTTGTTACTGGTACATACATTCACTCCAAAACTTCATGGTTTTTTTTTTTTTTTAATATATTGTCAGGATGAATTGATTTAGGTTGGTTTGTGTATTTAATGTACTGCTGAGTACTGCCACTAGCTTCCAGGTGGCATATTGAAACTGCATGTGCATTTGCATGTGTTTGACAGAAGGAGCCAGTAAAAGGTGAAAATATTCCCCCTAGTGACACCTGAGCATCCACCTCCCAGGAGGAAACCAATTTAGTGTAGTAAGACAAAGCCCTGCAGCAGTGAATAGGGTAATAGCAGCATTTACAGAACCTGCTTGCTAGATTTCCTGGGCAGAAAATGCATACTCTGTGACTGAAGATCATCCTTTAACCCGGTTAACCTAGATGTAGAGATGGAAATGGTAGTCCTGGGAAAGGTTGTTTAGCCCTTGCATATTGCAACTTTCAGTTTGTTGGTCAATTTGAAAGTCAGTCTGGAAAATAAAACACACAACTTTTCTTTCTCCTGGACAAGATTAGGGTGTAGAATTGCTGAAGAGAATCTTCCTTCCGCTATGAACAGTGGGAGGGATGGGTAAGGCTAAGATGATGGCCACAGATTAATCCTCTTGCTGGCTTAGAAAGCCAGAGGCTTTGTTGAAAGCCGTAACCTCTTTAGTTCTGAAGACAGCCATTGAAAGAGAAGGTCCTTTGGATCTTTTTGTGCTTCTTCCAACCCTTTGTCTCTCCCTCTTGCCTTCAAAGCAGCAATTTTGCTTTGTGCCCCCCTCCCCCGCCCCCGCCCTCAGTTCTGCTTAGCAAAGGCTCTCCAGGGAGCCAGTGCAGAGTTGAACTTGGCACAAACAGCTGGGAAGGCAGCTTGAGCTCAGTGTCTGGACAAATGTCCAGGATAAACTGCTGTATTAATATTTCAGATTATTTCCTAATACAGTTTGCACCGTGGCAAGGATCCAGGGGACAAGGTTTTCCTGGTGAAATCTGCCTTTTTAATATGCAGCTATAAACAGTTTTATTTTTAAAACTTATGTGGAAAGAGCAATGTTTTCGTAAATGGAAAATCCTGACACCCTTCTTTTGGCCCTACACCAATTTTGTTTCTACTTCCGTGGAATTATACTGACTTTTCTTGGGCGTAATACTGGAGAATCTAGCCCTGCTGTTTTCAGCTATATTACTGTGAATCTCTTCAGAGTGGGAATATCTTTATTAGTCAGAACTTCATTGTAGTGAACTCTCGTATCAGACAGGTTTAATTTAGATTTACAAAGTGGGCTTTGGTGATGTTTCTGTAACAGCCTGTCCAGTGTGAGACCTCTAAGCTCTTGCTTACCTCAAAACAGTTTGGGGTCCCCCCCACCCCCGTCAGTGTTGAATGGGGATATAAGTGAAAACTTGCCCTCTTCTGAAGTGGTTTAAAATGTTCTGTTGAAATGGTTTTGCATGCCTGTTCTCCACAGGAGTTCATTTATTTCAATTCAAAAAAGGGAAAACAAAAATTTCTGAAATCAAAATGTACGGTTGAAGAAGGTCCTTTTTGAAATTGCTGGGTTTAGTGTGTCATTTCATGATGACTGTTAGAGGTTTTCCTTTGAAGCTTGGAATTTAATGCAGTGTTCCAGCTGACATGAAACAATTTTAAATTTTCCCTTGTGAGAAACTAATTCTTTTTTTTGTTTCAAGTCACAAGGAGGAAAAATGCTAATATTTTCTCTGGAACAGAAACGCAAAATATTAAGTCAGGTGAACTATGGTTTGTACATACACACATATATATATTCTGTTAAAGCTAGTGTTAAGAGAAACTTTACAGCAGAGAATGTTTGAGGCTGGAAGAGCATCTAGTCTGACCCCCCTGCTCAAAGCAGTGTCAGCTAGAGCAGCTAGCTCAGGGCTGTGTCCCATTGGGCTCGGAATATCTCCAGGAATGGAGATTCCACCTCCTCCAGGCAACATCTTCATGTGTGCAACGTCTTTAGAGCAAAAAAGGTTTCTCTTATGTTTAAATAGAATTTCCTGTGTTTCAGTTTGCATCTGTTGCCTTTTGACCTGTCACTGCACTGAGAAGAACCTGGCTCGATCTTCCACAGTCCCTACCCACAGACATTTATTCACAACAATAGTATTTCCCCTTCCCCATCTAGAGGCTAAATAATCACAGCGCTCTCAGCCTCTGCTTGTATGTATATTGATAACTTTCCAGTGCTTGGGTATCATGCACGTTCCTCTTTAATCTTGGATTCACGAGTAAGGATATGAAACTAGAGCCCTTGGAAGACCAGGACACGGATGCTGGTAGGACAGAAACATGTGAATAAGAAGACATCATGTGTGAACGCTGCCTGCTGCCTTTTGTGGGCTTTCCACTGTTAAAGCGTTCTTTTTTTCTGCAGACGATTTTGGTTTCTAGGGTGGGTGGTAATTCTCCAACGAGAATAAATTTGCCAAAACTCGTAGAACTGCCACCTTCTCTAATGCGTATGCGAAGAGCAGGGAATGCTGGCACTAAGTGTGTTTGAAGACCAGTGACAGCTTCCTTAAGGCCTGACCTAATAGCTGTTTAACTTGCCAAAGTCTCTGTCTGGCTTCTGGAAACATTGAAAAAATGGTTACTGGATTGTAGATGTAACTAGATGAGTCACTTCATAAAAATACGTGGTGAGGAAGGCAGTTATTACCCTTTTCAATCAGTTTTACCAAAAGGATAGTATTTTTTTCATTACTGCAGGAGTTGTCTGTTTCAAGTGATTCTGAACTTCAATATTAAATTTATTCTTGGGCTTGGGTTTTGTCTTGCCTCTTGTGACTTTGTGACTCCAGAGGAGTTGATTCTGACTCACCTGCTGTAAGGTTTTCCAGGTCCAAATCCTGGCTGTGAAATGTACCATTTATATCATTGCGACCAGAATTCATGACGACAATTGAATAGGATTGTTTTGACAGCTCTGAATTTGCTTTCATTGTGGAATACTCCTGCTTGCATAGGCAGATGTTTACATAATATACGTGTTTGAATTATGCTGTTAATCCCTCAGAGGGATGAATTTTTTTTAACCCTTTTAAGTACCTAGGGGTAAAAAGCCAGGGCTGACTTCCATTTATGCCAGCTTTAGTCTGGCCAACATCATTGGGGTCAGTGAAATTAACTGTTAAGAGCGTATGCATGGAGGAATTGAAACTGAATTCTTAATTCTGCCAGCTAAGACTCTGAGTTTCTCAGGATGCACTATTTCCAAAAGCCCCAAATCTGTCAGCTGAACCCTGGAAAACTGATTCCTGCCCTGGGTATGTGTTACCACGTGCCCCAGCTGGGATCAGGAGTCCTGCATGGTGATAGCTGTGGTGCGCATGCTAAAAGACACTGTCCTGTGCGAATCAGCTTAACTTAAATGGCCAAGATGAGAGGAGAGAGGTTGTAATTGCCTGCTGCCTTGTGGCAGATAAGGCTAGGATAGAGGCCACATCTTCTGCCTTGTATTTAAATGATTATCAGCTAGACAGTTCTGCCAGGGAGGAGTATAGCTTGCAGACTCATGGACTGATCTGGGGATTTGGGACGGGCTTGAAATGAAGTAATGGTGACAGGCTTTTTGCTGGAGTGTCTGGGGGAGAGGTGAGAAGTGTTGTGCTTAGGGGATGCTTAGAGAGATTATTCGTTTTTAAAGGGTATGTGGTCACATCAGAGGTGGCAGGAGAGAGACTTCAGCGATTGGTAAGCAGCCACATCGCAATCCTAGAAGATGGCTTTGTTAGGAATTCCCCGCACCTGTAGTGAACCACACATAAAAAAGCTGAGCACTGAGTTGCGCTGGGACGTGCCTTTGCTTGAGAGAGATCAAAAGCTGAAGCTGTCCTTAGGGAGTTGTGGGTCTGAGGTCTGCAGCACTTATGAGCTGGGTCCTGGGTCTGAAAACTGTGGTGATCGAACTAGTGGTTTGTTTGTTAATCCTGAGCAATCTTGGCCCTTGCTGAGAGTCAGCCCTGCTCCCTTTAGTAGCCCTTGCAAGCTTTTGGGGAGCTCTTGTCAAGAGTCCTTGAGGCACTCAAATTGCTTTTGAAGTTTCTTTGAGCTGGCAGAGAGAGCATTAGACCAAGCTTTATCAGTAGTCTGATGTGAAAAGGCAGCTTTTCACCTGGCCCTGAACAATACCTAAAAATCAGTGCTGAGACACTCTTGAATTCCTGTCTCCCTGATTGCTCCATGTTGCAGGCTAGTTTCTAGCTACCAGAACCTTGGCATTTTTCTGCACTGCTTTAAACTATATTTAGGAGCTGAATAGGCATGGGATGTTTGTTGTGCTGTTTATACTGCTAGAGCTTGGACACTGGAGGGCTTATGCAGAGGCACAAAAGCATGTACTTCTTGCTTCTAATTTGATGAAAGGAGAGCACATTCTGAACCGCGGTATTGCCCAAATGAGCAAAATCAAGAAAGGCTGGCTGCAAATAGAAACAAAGCATTTCCCCTGACTCCTAAACATTAGTGTTTCTCATCCATTTGATTTAACAAGGGCAATCACCCTGCCACTCTAATTATCTCTGTCAGACCCACAATGCACATAAAGTAGACCTCTGATTTTTTAAGAGGAAGCGAGTACCCTGGTGCCTGCATGCCTTTTAGTCCATCGTGATGCACATTTTATCAGAGGAAAGCATTTGGAAGTTGCCCTGATAACACGAGCACATTCCTGGCATACAGCAAAGGGCTATTTTTTATTATTTACGCAATTAATGGAAAGGAAGCGTTGAGTGTCTTTGATTAGAATTAATGGCTCATTAGCCATGGCTGTCATCACCTGCTAGCACTGTGGATCTGGACGGTGGGGTTGGTGAATTATTCTGGTTAGAAGAATAATAGTGGGGATGGGGATTGTCAGAGAAATAGCGAGTGTGTGTAGGGCAGCAAAACAGTGGAAATGGTTTCTGAGGGCAAGGAGTCCAAAGGCCTGACCCCGTACTCTGGGTGTAGATAAATGTGCGCTTCACGACGAGCTGTGCTTGTGGCAGATGTTGCTGCCTACGACTGTCTGTGTTCAACATTAAATGCTTGTTACCGCTCCGCTGACAGAGCTTTCCAATCCCTAATTCTGCTGGCAGAGCTACTTGTGAGTTGTCGTTTATTTGTTTCCATCAAAATGAGAGCAAATTTAACAGAAATAAGTTACTGAAACTGTTTCAGCAGATGATTCCCCCCCAGCGATGCGGGTGGTACTCAGCCAGTGTTGTGGAAGAGGAGAGTAAACCTCCGTCTTCCAGCACAGCTGGATCTAGAAGGCTTCCCTCTTGAAAACTAGCCGCAGGGTACAGAGATGCATTTGGACAATGTTTTCCCATCTTGTAGACAGAAATTCTGATTCAAAACCTCAGTGTTTGAAGACTAAACGTGCTGTGTTTACTGTAGTGGGCTTTGACTATTGAGCAGCCACCAGCATCATTCCCAGGTTAGGCTTATGTAAGGTGGAGGAGATGGTACCACAACACAAGTCTGGAGGGATTTTTACCTAACACACAGTTCTCACGTAGCTGTTGGATGTCCCTGTAAATTAGTTACTCTCTCTCACAATTTACTGTGTGTAAGAGGGGATTTGGAGCATGTATTTTATCGAACTACTTTTGTGGACTTGGAGCCCTGGTGTTAGTTTGCATGTTTTGAAGCAGTAACTGTCTTTTCACACCATGCTGTGATAGAAGCTGTGGGCCCCAGTGCAGAGAATAGGAGGACCCAGGAGGTGCACAAACTGTATTGACATGGAGCAGGGTAAAGTGATAAACCTGAAATCAGACCTTTATTGAGGAATCTGTTTCAAAAACAACCAAAACCTTAGGCTATTCTAAAGGGAGGTTTAGATTTGGGTGATATTTTTACCTGGAAAAGTAGCAGGGGTGAAAAAAAACAACCCTAAGGGTTTTCAGGGACATCAAAGAGAAAAACAAAACTCTCATGGACAAACAGATCAATCTGCAGCACTCAGAGCACTCTATTTTAGCAGAGACGGCTTTTCCAGTCTGTGTTGGAACTGCTGTGAGAGTCGGTAGAGAGTTAATGTAACGTTCATAGCTGGCCCCTACAACAATGCAAATGTAATAATTTTCTCTCTAATACATATTCTTGGTATTAATAGCAAAGAAGCCAAGAAACAAAAAGTAATCCATCACTTTCTGTAAAATTGCCTATATGGACAGAAAAAACCCCCACTGTTCTCTGTGCTGCTTTTCTTACTTCTGTTTTATTGTTTCTATTTAATGAACTGGCAAGTAAATTATAAAAATCTGTTTTATATGCCAGTTACTTATTAATTCCATATTTTCTGCAACAGGTTGTTAGATTAATGAATCAAGGAGATGGAAAAGCCTGCTAATTTAATTACACAATTACCATTGCCGTAACATTTATTTTAACGACATGACATAGCTAATGGAGGTTTTATTTATTTATTTAAAGTAAGTGATCTTAACATTAATATTTAGAAAATTTTTTAATTTCTGGCTTTTGGTATTTCCTCCCACTCTTTTATTTTTTTGTTTTTCTGAGTTTAGTGAAGAATATTAAAGTGGGTTGTTGACATGGCTAAAATAGATACATTTCTGTGTAGATCCCACTGTGCTTACAGACTGGTTCTTGCTCTAAAAATGTCTTTATTTGAGTGGAAAAAGAAGTGAAGTAGTGTTTCTGAATGAATAGTGAACTCCATGTGGCTGAATACCACACATCCCCGTTAAAGACACTTGTGTGCTGCCTCCAAATTATCCTGTTTGTACCTACCATCCTGTAGGTGTAACCTTGGGTCTGAACAAAAAACGATCCATTTCAGGCACGGCAGTAGCGGTCTCGGCCTCTCCGCAGCGAGGACTCTGCCAGAAGAAGAGAGACGTTGCACAGGTTATGCTGAAGCATCTGCCTAAACAAAGTGTTATTTTGGTAAAACAAAAATGTGTCTGAGTAACTGTTAATTGTGAAGGAGGTAGGGATTTACCCTGCTGTAGTTGTCTGCAAGGAGGTGGAAAACTGAGCTGTATTTCTGCATTTGTGTGTTTAAGATGCTTGTTCCAAGGGTTACTGATGGGAGATTTGGCAGATGAGGGAATAGGCATTTAGTTCCAGGTCCAGTGGTCCCCTCCACAGGCTGCGGGTGTCTGCTCGGGTACTGAGACCTACCTCAGGGGCCAGAGGGCTGCGTTCGCTCCAGCTAAAGGCATCGTTACCTTTGAGTATTTTGAACATGCAAGAAATTTGTCTTTGTTCTACTGTAATTATATTAATGTGTTTAACCAAAAAGGAGACAGATTATTTTAATATATCTATATACATCATGTTATATAAAAACTTTTAACACTTGATTCATTTCATACCTGTTTGAAGCTTCCATAATGAAACAAATTCTTAAAATGGGGCTTTGAATAACCCTTCCCTGCAGAAAAAGTATACACCAAGAAAGGAAACGTCTCCCATTAATCTTGGGAGTGTAGGATATATTATTACTATTAATTCCAGTAATTAGGAGGAAAACATAACAGATTACTCTTAATAAGTCTTTCAGACAGGATTTTCTTTTAATCTACAGGCTCATTTATATCTATTTATTTTTATTCTTTCACGAAATGAAATTAGCATTCTCTGCATGCTCTGAAATGACCTTTATTTGTTTGCTGACAGATACAACACGTTGCTTAAAATCAAAGTGGTGGGTTTTTTTCTTTACAGTCAGAGCAGAATACAGGGGGAAGGTACTTTATTTTTTCAGTATGTGGAAGGACTTCCACTCTCTCCATACATTTCCTCCTTAATTCTCTTAATATGGGAATATCCATGGCAAAAGACAAAGATTCTTCTTTGGGGGATCATATTCGCAGTAGTCCAGCAGAACGCAGACGTTCCTCTTGCCTTTCAACCTAAGCAAAATGCTTCAGATTCTCTCACTGATTTCAGTATTTTGGCTTGCATGATTTCATCTGTTAGTTTAGGTGATAGAAAAGCAAGGACTGAATTTTTAAAGTCCTGTTTGCTGTGAAAATTGGACCGAACTTTGTGTTTCAACGGCTAAGATCTTTTCTCAGTTTCCAGGCTATGTATTTTCATATGCAGTGGTACAAGCCACAGTAGAAGATGAAATACTGCAGCAGGACTTTTCCACATGCTTGTTATCCTCCCTCCTCATTACTGAAGTCAGTAGTTACTCTGACGGTGTCTGCAGAGATGTTTGTAGTTTATTTACACAATATACAGCCTAAACCAGTAACTGGGACTTGGAAAACAACTGTGTTTTTACTTCTGTAAGATCATAATCCTTGAGTTAAGGGACAGAGCAGGGGAATTGTTCCTTAAGCCTCTGAAGCATTGAAAATTTCAACGCTAAACTAACTCTGCAAGTTTACTAGAACTATCAATCACCTAAACTGAGATTCCCCCTCGCCCCCTCGTTTAGGCAAACTAGATTCTCTTGGTCAAACTTTAAAGGCATTTTCCAGTTTTTATTTTTTAAAGGTAACCTTTAGACTAAAGTATTTCTTGTTAACATAGAAAGATGCGTGATGGTTTTATTTTAGTCTTGGAAGGAACAAATCTTCTGCAAATAAAGTCTTGATAATACTTTAAATTGGGATTCTTTACCAAATTAGTCAACCTAATGATTTTTGTAATGATACTATTTTTTAAGTATTCGGCTTATGTCATAGGCTATCCAGAAAAACAGTTTTAAATATGAAGAAATCCTGTATATAATTTCTTGTGAGGCAGAAGATGAGTAGTAAGCCTGTAATCTACCAATTTAACAAAATACTGCATAAAGTGATTAGCTGATACAACTTCCAGTAATTTTAACTTTTTATTTTGTTAGTCTCAGACAAACCAATTTCTAGTCATTAGTGCAAAGCACAAAATAAATCTGTCTTCAACTCTCCCGTTCTCTGCTTCTCCTTTATTGGAAGAGGTATTAAGGTGAGGAAGTTACTTTACTGAAAACTTAAATTAGTGCTGTTCTGCAGATGTTTTCTTCCACGTGTTCTCTTGGTGAAGAGCAACCTTCAAATTTTCTTAAGAAAATAACTTTGTGATTCTGAGATCCCTAGTTTTCAAAATACTTATTTTCATTTAAGGAGAGGCACGTGCTGAGACATTATGAAAATGAGGCCTTTTAAATTGTGTTCAGTACCCTTCAAGTTAATGTCACTGTTATTTATGAAAACCTGTTATTTTTGAGACCCAGATACCAGTTCAGAAGAAACTGGGTGACAGAATTTTTTGTTATTTCTGTTTTCAAAAGAAAGTAACTTTTTAGTAGTCGTCTTCAGTAACCTTCAAGTCTGAAGTTGCTACTCAAGTTGTTGAGGGATCTCCTCCTGTTTATTGTTCCAGAAGCATTTTGGATGATAGAAAATACTTCAGAAACGCAGCAAGTTCTGAAGCAGTTGATTCAGCCGTTGTTTTAACACAACTGAAATACATGCCTGCTTCATTTTTCTGGGAGCTCTGGCTATTACAACCATGTAATCTGCCTCCCTGAGAGGATTTTCATTTGTAAATCTTTGTTTATTGAATCTGTGCTAATATTTTTTTTTTCTTGAGAGGGAGAGGGGGAAAACTCGAGAGAGTTAAGGACCTTTGGAAGAGAAAAATGCATTTTGAAAAAGCCCTTATTTTTCAGAGTATGGAATTTTCGTAAGCATTGTAGTTTCGTCCTGAGGGACTCTGCTTTAAAATACTAATTTTGAAACTGGGGTTTGATCTCCGCCATTGTTTCACAGCTCTTTTAGCAGTTTCCATTCAGTCTTTAAGGCTTCTGAGTGTAAGCATAACAAGCAGTTGTTTCCTGCTTTGACTTAAATCCTGTTTGGAATAGATGTCTGGAAATCTTTTCTGAAAGTTAAAACAAGTGCACCCCACAGTAGGGAGAAGCAGCCAGATCTGCTGGTCTCCAGTTCCTGCCTTAATCAGCCATTACTTTTTTAATCCCTTTCCTCAAACATACTTACAGTATTTTTCAGCTGTTTTGGGTTTTTTTTTTTTGCTTTGTTTTGTTTGTTTTTTTTTTAGTATGGATGCAAAGCTGCCAAAGTTTCTTGCACAGCTGGCCATGTTTGTTTCATAACCTAATATTAAAGGTAGTTGCTGCTGATAATTTAGATTTTTTTTTTTTAATGGGTTGAATCACTACTTTCCTCTGCTGAAAAGGTTCATAGAGTTCTTTTCCTTTTGGTAGATTCTTTCTGTGGTTATCAGTTTTAGGTCAAGATCTGAACTAAAAAGTTTTTGCTGTGTGTTATAGAAGAAAAGAGAGTATTTTCATCCCAGTTCTACTAAAAAGGTTGTTCAAGAGTTGACATGGAATATATAAAAATCAAACTCCACAACTGTGAGCTGACCAGCCTGTTTCTTCCACTATGAATGTTGTCTCTCACTGTGTCTCTGTTTTCCCAGGTTATTTGTTTTTCAGGCAGAATTTAACTTCGTCTATTGTTCCACTTGCTTCATCTCTTCCTTTTCTGCTCTGAGTTCTACCAAAACCCTTCTAAACTAAGAAGTTTGTTCCAGAACCTCTGCAGCTGCCTGATTATATTCCGTTTTCTATTACCTGAGCATCTCATACTTTTTTTCACTAGCATGTGAGAGAACTAGTTCTTCTATGTATAGTATGGTTGGTAAACATCTGAGGTGTTTAGTGTGGTGAGAAACTTGGAAAGAGTTAACCTGTTGCTGCAGACAACAAAGCCACTAGCCATCTGGTCAGATCGACGTTGATAGTATCGCTGCTTTTAAATTAATAACTTCTGTGTTAGAAGAGTAATTGGAAGTTGCATAAAATATGGATTTGGGACTTCGGGTATAAATAATAGAACATATATATTTGATAAGAGCTTTACAATATTTCTATAAAAAGTTCCACTTTTGTGATTACTGCAGTATTAAAATATGTAATGTTTGTCATATAATCCCATCTGATGATTAGGATTAGTAGAATAGCATTATTTTCTAAACTGCCACATCAAAGTTTCACCATTATTAAAAATGGTATTAGGGATTTGCCCTTTAGAAGGAGAGTTCAAATCCCTGCGAAATGCAGGTTACTTTACATTTGTTTTCCTCTTGTCCACAGCTTTAGAAAGGATTGCCCTAATTCCATTGTACAATAGGTAGTCATAGAAAATGAACAGCGGTATGGATAAAAAAAGTACAACCAGAGATCTAAACACAGCTGTGTTATACCTTAGCTTTGTAGTAATTAAACATAGTTGGGAATACTTAAGTTAATTTCTATTAATCCCTGTCAATACACTGAAACAGAGCTATTTTACAGGAATGCAGCAAAAAGTTTTCAAAGAACAATGCTTTTAATTCAAGTTGCAGTGAAACTGTTGGAAGAGTGTTTATCAGTGCTATGAAAGCTCAGGAGTTAAGGTTATCACTTGGGGCCTGGGAAAAACTAGACTAATACTCCTGTTTTGCCTGAGTCAAATCACTCGAACACTCGTTTCACCAGCTGTGGGTCCTTTCTTAATTGCTTACTAGCACTGCTCTGCGGAGGCTTTTGTCAAGATCATCATCTGCTGCCTCTTTCATGTGTAAGGTGGGGGTAAAGAGTGACAGTGTTGTAAATAATTGTAAATAATAACCCTCTCCCGCGCCATGCCCTCATGCAGAAATAGCGTGGGTCACTCACGGCCTCTTTCTGTGCAGTCCTCAAAAAAGGAAGTGTATTCAGTGCTGGAGGAGGATGTGGGGAGCAACTACCCCAGTAAATTAACTTGTGTGTAATCGTTTGTTCTTCTCACTTCTGAAGTAACACAACCGTCCGCATTTAGCGGGATGTATCAGCGCTATGATAAACTAGTTTAGTTTGTGTTCCATGTTTGTATCCATCCTCGACACATATTAAACCTTGTTACCATGCATTTAATCGTAGCTACTGTGATTTCGGCGTGCTTGGTTTTCCAATAAAACCTGGTATAAAACAAAAGGGAGGGGGAGGAAAAGGAAAGCTCTGTTTGCAAATTGAATTGATACAACCTCCCACTGGCTGCGTTAGCTACTGAGAAGCAGAGGCTCCAAAAAGGAGTTGACACAGCATTACTGTTCCTTTACTACTCTTTTTTTTGTCAAACTGTTTGAGAGATTTGAAGAAAAAGCATTTCAATATATATGAATTAGTAGCAAAGTCCAATTCTGCATGAATTCATGCTTCCTCTGAAAATTAGATTCTCTGATGAGGGTACTGTAATTATCATGCTCACAGGCTCTCAAGCCCCCCAGCTGTTAAAGATGGGTTGGCAGTTCATGAAAGATAGCTTGTGGTAACTTAATATGTGCTTCTCTATATTCAGCTTTAATTTAGGGGACTTCAGGCTACAACCTGCAATACCTACCATGTTTGAGATCATGCGATAATTTTTCAGAAGTCTGAGATCGCTTCAAAAGACGGTCCAGAGCTGGCTTGCAAATATCTGTGTTACTGTAAAATGTAGCTGCACAGCAAAAGCTGAAAGAAAATAATAGCAAAGTATAGAAAAGCATCCAGTCAGAGAACCACTATAAATTGTATTTATGAAGGCATTTTCCTTTTCTGCTGGCTCTATTTCAGGATACATTCAGACAAATAGTTGATATCTGGGCATTGGAATATGCTTTGCCCTTTAAGCAAATCACCTAAAGCCGTGTTGAAGGTTTCCATAACCTGTACTAGCCTTCAGAGGTTCCAGGATCTCTCACATTAAATGCTTGGTCATATTCCCTCACCAGTTACGGAAGGACGTAGGCTCTCATTCTACACCTCTCTGCTTCTTTGCCGTGGATGGACGCTGCTCTGGTGAATGCCGGTGCTGTGCAAGAGTGTTTGCATTGTGCAGGTATGAGCAGGAGACTCATTGCCACGTGGGACTCGTGTGGGACACGGTCTTTTCAGTCTCCCTGCTAAATGTATCTGTCTTCCCAGGTTAAATTCTCCCAAGGTGACATAGAGTAGATTTAGGAATAAATTCTATTATTACAGTCCGCAAAAGTGGCAAGAAGTTATCAGATTTTGGGCTGTTTGCACTTCTTCATGTTCTGACAGTTTCTTAATTGGATGGAGCAACGTCCACTTTGGCTTTTTTCCTTTTGTCCATTGTGGACAGTTATGCCACTGGTATTTGGGGATTGGAGAAACGTTTGTGTGTTGGGGTTTTTTTGTGGATTTTGTTTGGAGGTTTTTTTTTTTAGTGCGGGGGTTTTTTTTGGCTTTTTTTTTTTTTTTTGGAGCGGAGGGGGAATGCGATGTATCCAGGAAGTGGGTGGATATTTGCGTGTCAAGCAAAAAGCTTATCCCATTTGTCACGGGGGTGAGTTTGTTATGTAAGAAGGTTTTGTTCCGTTATCTCTGACCGGCACTGCTAGGAACTTCAGAGCAGCTCCAAATGCAGTCAACAGCTTTGCCAAAGAATAACAGCATGCTGTGCCGCGGGTTATTCGGTTTAGGATGCATCGCAGTTGGTGCATGAGAGATGCTGCCGAGCTTTAAAGAAGCTAGTTTAAAGTCCTTGCAAGATCTTCATACCTTATGATCAGAGGCTGCTTCTTAGTAACATGTTGCAGTATTTATGGATGGCAATGGAGTGAATATAACCATCTTGTTGGCTCCTTTTTAGCTGTTTAACACACAAAGAAATCACCAGCTTTTGTTAATTGATATTGAAATTTGATCTAAGTCAATTTGTTTGGAATTCTAGATTAAATTAATTCAAATAACTTTTGACAGAATACCTTT
Source organism: Phalacrocorax carbo (assembly GCF_963921805.1). NCBI lineage: Eukaryota > Metazoa > Chordata > Aves > Suliformes > Phalacrocoracidae > Phalacrocorax > Phalacrocorax carbo. The sequence goes on along the minus strand of NC_087536.1, from coordinate 3,829,365 downwards.
TTGAAAGGCCTTCCCTTGTAAGTTCCCCACCAAAGTAAATCACTTCCATTCAATTATTTACGAGACAATTTCATAGGGAGAGCTTCAAAAACCCTCCAGGCAATAATAAAATGATCTTCACTGTTACAGTCACAATTTGTTCTGGATAATTGGCTGCCATTTCCCTTTGGGGAATAGTACAGTTTTATGTGCTACATAGGTGCCTCTTCCTGCCAGGAGGACAAAGCGGTGCCAATCATATGGACTAAGTCTGTGTCTGAGTTTTCATTTAAAAAAAAAAAGCAGACAAACCCCTTAATTTATACTGCAAACCTGCTACTCAGCTTCATAGTGCATTGCAGAAACTAACTTTCCTGTTTTGTTTGCTTGTTTAATTATTTTACCTCCCAAATGCGCAACTCGCTGACGAAGGACTAGCACTTACTGGACCATTTTGTTCTGTCACACAGACGCTTCAGTGTAGGCTGTATGTTTGCAAATGGCTGTTTACAAAGCTTAAAGGAAAATAGGTTTCTTTCTCTGGAGGGGAGGGGAAACTAAATGTAGATTTCATAATTCCATTGAAGTACTTCAGGGGAGCTGAGCCAGCTCATGCTTATCTTACCCTTTTTCATGTTCAGTGGTCATCTATTGTAAGCCACTGAGGGAAACACAACACGGAGTTAAGAGGATGGTCGATTTGTACTCGTACGGGTGCGCTGATGTCTGCTCCCTCTCACTGCTCTGCTCCTGTGAGTTGAGCTTTTTTGATGAGATTTCTGCAGGTTATTGGAATGTGGTGTGTCATAACAATTCTGTTAACCTGCTGCAATGAAGACGACTAAGGAACACCTGCACCTTAAGGAAGGGAAAAAAATTGAAGCATTATGGCAGTACATAGTCAAAATCTCTGGATTTTTAGCCGAACCATTATGCTGTTCAACCATCTAGTGAAAAATTAATATTTTCTAGAGCAAGCAGACTTGTAGTGTTGAAAAGTGAACCCAAAAAACTGTAAAAATTCCTTTTGATTCATTAAAAAAAACCCAAACCACCCCAATAATAAAACCCTTCTCGGTTTCTAAAGGTTGGGCAGCCTATGGTTGGATTTTAACAATGTCTCTTGAAATAATTCGAGTACTTTAGAATCTGGAAGCCACCATTAAAGGTAACGGGGCAACCCACTATCAGAGCAATAGCCAGAATATAAAACACGTTTGTCCCTAAATGTATTGTTTTCTTCAGTTCAGTGGAGTACTTTGCCCAAAAGCCTCCCCTTTCCTAGATGACTTTACTGCTTTAAATCCCCACGTAACTTTGTAAGAGGCTTTTCTACCAGAGTTCAGACCATAACAGAAGGCATTACCTCCTTGTTCCCTGCGTGAAGTTCAGTAGAATTCTTTGCACTACAAGGAATTCTCTTCTGCCCAGGCTGTGGCCTTTGAGAGGACCAAGGCTGAAATGCCCTGGAACCGAGTAATTTGCTATGGTGGAAATTCTGTGCATTTTTCAGCTGGCCATTGCAGGCTTGATGGGATTTCCTTCACTGGGAAGGAAAAGTGGAAGAGCAAACTCTGGACGTTTTCCCTTTCCATCTGAATGATGTCGTGATGGTTTGTAGGAACTTATCTGGCAAGATTTGGTGAAAGTTGTGGTGTCAGAAATGGCTCATCCCTTACAGAATTTTCTAATATGTTTAAATTTAAAATAAGCTTTTCAGTCAGAATGGAGTTCCTGCTTAAACCTAGAAGTAACCTCTTCAGAGTGCCTGGTATTCCCTCCTCTGCTGATGTTCATTTTGTGCTGGGTGAGGCCTTGCCAGAGGTAGAAATCCCTCTCCAGCCCAGGGGACGATGCAGATTATAAGTTGATGGTCTTTCAAACTGCGGGTGGCTGTTACATCTTCAGCTGCGTACATAAAACGTAGCTTGAGTTCTCCTTTCAAACTTCTGTTACTGTTTGTTCTATCCAGTTTTCATTGTAATTTTTTCATTTCTATTGAATTAAAATCAAACCAGAACTTTTTTTGTTTTAAAAAGACACTTAAAAATAAGCATAAAGTTAAAAAGCAAAGAGGGGAAGGGCTGGGAAATGACCATGCTCTACTTACTTCATTCCTGTTGTATGCTGTGGCAAGTGTCATAATTCTTTTGTCTTATGGTTCTTATTTAAAAAAACCTTTTATTCTTTTCAGAACTGTTCACGATACGCGCAGTTACACTAGCTTAGCCTGTCTTTCCTGACAGTCAATGTTTCATAAAAGATTGTAACAAAGAAAAACTAATAAAGTACCTGTTCTCTGATAACTTGTGAAAAGTCCTCCAGAAGATGATTTATTTAGTCTGGGATTTTCAAAACATCTTGTGGACTGGATGCCTAATTCTCCTACAGCACTTGAGCGAATCCTACTCTTCTTTCCACACCTCCACAAAAACATTTGCTCAAAACTGCCAAAACTCTGTGTGTTATATGCGTGTAAATATTAGATCTAGTATTTCAAATAAATATTTTACATTAATTTGATTAAACTCTCTGGCAATGCTTATAACTGGCATGAGAATCCATCTTCTGTACAGCTTTCTCATTGTAATTTATCAGTATTTAATGAAAGCTTAAAATAAAATGTCCAAACTTATGTCATATCCCCTCCAATGCTCTGAATATTTCATCTTCACTGAATGAGCTGCATAGTAATTTGACAGATATCAGCACTTCCTGATGATTTTTTTTTTCTGCCAATGTTCGCTGCCTGCCTTCTGGCTCTGACCACCATTGATAAATATTACGGAAAGGGTTATAGTGTTTCGTTCTATTAAATGTCAGGGTGTAGAACACAAAATATGTCTGCTTATGCAGCGCTCATCAAGGACAGCCTTGATTATTCAGGCTTGTTTGAGCAACAATTCCCTGTGTTCAGACCACATTAGTGGATGTGTTTGTTTTCCTCCCAATGTTCGGTTGATTTTTCTTCTTTTTTTTGTGGGGGTGAGGATTTAGGAGGGTGAGTGAAGATCACCTAGACCGTGCTTCCCCCATAACATGGGACACAGAATTGTTCCTGTTGTGTAAATACAAATGGTTCTGAAGGGTTTTCTGTTGTTATTGATAATTGCCTAATTTGAAGTTTGTCATTTACGAGTTAGAGGGTAACAAAGCCATTTCTCAGTGCATAACATACTGCGTCAGACATAGAATACAACGACCTTGTGTGCCTGCCTTGTGAGAGCTGGCTGCAGCCCTATCAGCTTTCTGCGAGTTCTGAAGTGAAGATGATGTTATGTTAGTATAACTACTGCGACTTTATGGTTAGTGTAGGTAAAATGCTGGGTTTACTTCTCAGGAGTAGCTGTATATTTGTGCGTGCATGTACTTTTGTGCAGAGGTTTGTGTTCCTGGTAAATAAATTTGGAGCTGGCCTTTATGGGTAAGAATATATGTGCTGGTAAGCTGGAGCCTGAAACTCCAGGCTCGGTAAGAAATACTTGCAATAATTCGTAGCACATTGGCCATTCTTTGTTTGTTTTAACATCTGAGTTGCCTTGGATAGATGCATTTTCTCTTACTTATGTACCGGTTCTCAGAAGGCATCTTGCAAATGCCTAAGTGTGTGTGTGTGTGTGTGTGTGTTCATTTTCTAACACCCGGTGGAATTCTGAGCTTGCACACAGAAATGTGACAAACATGTTGTGCGTATAGTGATGCCTTTAGGAAAATACCTGGTTTTTTGGTTTGTTTGGTGTTTTTTTTTGTTGTTGTTTTGTTGTTGGTTTTTTTTTTAGTAGAGAGGAAAATACTTGGGAATAATAAGAAAGTCCAAACAAAGAAAATCAACTTGTTCTAGAATTGTATCATTCTGAGTGAGTGGAGAATCAGGCCAGATGTGTCCTGGGAGAGCACTCAGCTTTGCTTTAAACAAGCTCCTTTGGCTCTGTTAAAGTGCTCGTGAGATGAAGCTCCACAGCAGAAGAGAAAGCTTTGCATCAGATGCACTAAAAACATTCCACATAAGACAATGCGTGTTGGAAAGTAAGAGTTATATTTCTGTTTACAAAGATCTTCATGGTTAGACAGACAAGAGAAAGAAAAATAATTCCTGAGAGTTTTGTTGTGTGTCAGCTGTAATATATTCATAGACTTATATATTCATATACAGAAATCAGATCGAAAAAATCTTTGACTTTTTACTTTGAGCTGGGGCAAACAAAAACATTTTGAAATGAGGCAGTGGTGTTGAGGTGGAATTCCAGGTAAGTAATGGGGTATTTGAAGGTGAAATCTAGTTGCCCCTGGGAAATTTGTTACTTTGGGGACTCTGAAATGTAACTCAGCGTGCAATGCTTTTTAACTAAGTATGACATTTAGAAAGGGGAAGTGGGGAAAGAAGAGAGAACCTGTGTGTTTGAATGTGAATTTCGACATCTGTTAGGATGTGTGAGAAAGTTAGTTGCTGGTATTTAGCTTCTTTCTGTTCTGCAGGCTTAAAAGGGTTTGCTGAAATGCAGCTGATGGGAAGAACAGTTTAATTTGCAGATCAGGCCCATTTTTTGGCCATAAAAGGGTAAACAACAAAGAGCTTTTTCCTCTCTTCCCTATCCCTTTTGAGTAGAAAGCTGTCAACCTTTTCATTTATTCCCACTTAGGAACAATTGCCCAGTTGTTTACAAGTTGGCTCATCTTTTGTCATTTTGCTTTTATGTGAGTAAACAGGAGCTCCATGCCTGTGAGAGCTGGTTTCCAGTGGCTCCATGTCTAGTGACTTTACTTTTATATCATAATTTAATATGCCTTATTTGAAGGTTGTATTGTGAGTTTCCTCATTTTTAAATATGGGAGAGCCTACACAGGAATAAAAAATTTATTGGTGGTCGCTCCTTATTAAATGAACAAGAAGTTATGTAAGTTAAAGTTGATGTGTTTGGTGTCTAAAATGTCATGATCTTCCATTAGAGTAGCACTGGTAATGCCCACTGTGTATGGGTTCTTCTGTGTCGGATAAGCTTGGAGCTCTTCTGAATTTCTAGGTGGGATGGGATTGAGAAGAGGCATTAGCAGGAGAAATTTGAGAATTTGAGAAATTAGCAGGTGAAATTTGATTGAGACTGGTCATCAGTTGTCCCTTCTCCTGAAGGGAGGCAAGATGCAAGTGTGCACCCACAAATCACGATTGCTTCAGCCTCTTCAGTCTAGAAACAACAATTCAGAAACTTCTTAAAATATGCTTTTTATAAGACCGAACAGAAGGCATTGTGTTGAGTTTCACGAGAAGTGGGTCTTGTTCCTGAGTCTGTCATGTGTAATATCTATGTAGGCTGAGGGAAAGTGTAGCTAGTTTTTTCAGATGTGTTCAGTCCTACTAGCTCCCACTGACATCAGATAGTGCAAAGTAGCTCTGCTTGGTTTGACCTTGAACTCTGTCTTTATCTGCTGAAAGGTAGCAGCTTTCTGCCCATCCTGGACACTGGCCACATGCTACCGCCAGGTTCTAGAGGCATCAGGTGGCAACAAACGGTATTTACTACATTCCAGCTATTTAAAACAACTGTGTTTTAAAATATTGGGCATTGCAGTATGTTAGTGGCGAAGGATTGTTAATACCCTGAAAGCCAAGCTTAGTTCCGTGCTTTGAATGCATTTGTCTTATAGAATATAAATGGTTGTCTTTCCATTTCCGCTCTTCTTCAGTTTAAGACACAAATTGATAGTTTTTCATTCCCCTGTTGTGACAAGTACGTATGCAGAATGCGTTCATCTCACTGTCAACAGACCTGGAAAATTTCTCTGCTGGAATTGAATCTGAGACTTCTGAATCTAAATGTATAAGCCCTTGCCGCTACAGTTTTAAAGATTCAATTACAGTAGAATAAAGGCATTAATAGATTCACACCCCTGGAGGGGAAAATGATGCTACCTGAGGCCAGTCTGTGTTACATCCTGTTCCGCAGACATAATCCTTCAAAAGCCGTGTTCACAGAAATGCTATAGTTCCTTTGCCATATGTGTGAATCAAGCATACCTGCATACTTGGTTCTCTAGTGGATTTCTGGTTGTGCATTTCAGATCAGATGGAGTGGCATTAACTTACTATGCACGAAAGGTATTCTCTTTCTTTTAGAAAAGAGGAAAAAATAGTTTTCAGACATTTGATAAACTTTCTTAGGGTCTACTAGGTGGCAAAAAAAAACAAAAAAGCTTTTGCTCCTAGTTTGCTGCTGTTGTGCTATAATTACAGCGCAAGCCGGTTCCTTAGCTTTTAGTCTTCATAGTAAGATGCTGGTTCCCGTCAAATATTTGGATGGTTACAACATAAGAAACATCTTTCTCCATCTGGCAGGTTTTGGACGCTACCCTAATACAAGTGATAACATAATATTTAAGAAATGAATGCTTCCAGGAATTCCTTTTACCCTTAGTGGGAGATGCTGAATATAGCAGCTTGGGTGTTTTCTTCAAGACTGCAAGGAGTCTACGTGGAAGTATTTTTAGGGATGTAATTTGAGAGAGAGATCTTGCCCAATCCTCAGTAACAACCAGAAGGGGCACTTAGGGCAGGAGGCAAACATTTGAGGCCTTTCTCTGCCCGATTCATTCTCACACAGGTGTAGTGATTGATCACTTGCTGGGGTTCTCTTACTTGTCCCAAAACAAAGCGCAGTCATGACAACTCTTCTAGGGCAGGAAATTGGCTTCTCATGCTGTAATGCTCTGACAGACAGGGGAATGTCACCTCTCAACTGGGTGTTGTGCAACAGCATTGGTCAAACATTTTGTAACTTACTCTAAGTAATTTAATCCAATTAACATGCAGCTAATTTAGCATGACATGAACTGTAGCTGTGCAACTCTTCTGCAGCTTTGTTCGTTAAATTCAACATCAAGTCATTGTCTTAACATGTAGATGATGTATAATCAGTCAGCAATTAATTAGCATCAGTATGTCAGGTACTCATTAGGATAATTGACTAAAGTCTGTCTTGTTGAAAACGGCTTTTTGCTTAATTTTATGCACTTAGTGAAATGGAAAATACAGTCCTAAAAGACGTAGGCAGATCTTATAGGTCATCTGCATAACTCGTTTGCCAGGTTAATTTAGGCACATCCTCAAGTGCTTCTGTAGCTTAGCTGACATAGCTTAGGCAGTAAACTTCTACCGCTTCTTTCAGAGAACATGTTTTGTATTATTTTTAGGTGACCGTAAGTAAAAACTGTGTGCTAAGCCTGACTAACCTGAAATACCAAGACAGATGAGTTAGCCAACTTCAGAGGAAGGAGAGTAGTCTGTGCAAGTCCTCCTCAGACTCTCTGAAATGAACTGCTTTTGAGACAGGGTTTTGCAAAGACAGGTTATCTTTGTGTTTCATGCTTTTATCTTTCTTCATTATGAAATCTTTTCTGCTATGCCTGTGCTGTATGTGACTGAAGCTGGGCTCAAGTGATAGGATATGCGCCCAAGCACGGGTAAAAGGTGAAAGAGCAGCGTGCAGAGGGGAGTGTTGAGCCAGAAGATGTACAGATTGGGCAGGTGAACTCAGTATTCTATTTATAGAGTATGTAAAAGCATGGATATTTAAATGGGCTTTGTTTATGTGAAGGAGCTTTTAAGAGACTTCTTAGCTTGAGTGTAGAGCCATGTAAGGCGATGAGAGATTGGTGTGGTCTGTGCTGATGCATAGTTCTCTCGGGCCTGGTTAACCGAGGAGTCTTTGCACTGCACTGGGCTGCAGGGAGTCAGTAGCTACATCAAGTTTGGGAGCTTGTGCGTGTTTTCCCGTATCGTTGCGCTCTGTTAGGTGTCTCTCTCTCCTCTATTCCTATTAACCTTCAGTTGTTACACCAAGCGTTATTATCCAGGTCGAGTGTCCAGATCCGGCACTTTGCATCTGCAGTGAGAAGGGGAAACCATGCCAAATTTTCTGAAACCAGGTGGGCTGGTGGCTGCCTCTGCTGGTCACCCTATGCAGAACTTACTGTTTGCCTGACTATGGGCAGCAAGAAAACTGGCAGCGTTTGCCCATTCTCTATCCCCTCTGGTCACGAGCGCTCCCGGGGCTGTGCAGCTCAGCTCTGAGCATCGGTGAAATGCCGCAGACTGTGTCACAGCAACATGCTGAGCTGCACAGGCTGCAAATAATCTCTTATTCTTATTTTAATACTTCGGGGGCCGCTCTCTGAAACAGAGAGTGTGTGTGTTCTGTTTCTTTTTGACTAGCAACATACTGTCAGCTTTAGTTTTAATCTATGTTAGAGGAATTAATACTTGGTTTGTTGGTTTAACTCATTAAAGAAATTACTTCTGTAGCTTTGCTGGAGTTCAAGCAACATCCATCACTGAAGATTATTTTCTTCAACACTATGAGACACAATAGAAATGTTTTTATTTATTTTTATAACCATCCACAGTGATATATGTTTTCAAGGTGAATACCAATCATGCAAATGCCCGTGTTTGTTTTTCCTGAATTCCCCTTAAGAAAGGCAGAGAATTGTCTGACAGGATCAGATGAACAACCTATTTAAGAATACTAATACGGCCTTATTTTCATTCATAGGCCTCAAAAAACTATTCAAAGGAATTTAATAGCATTTTATATATAACATGCGTATAGTAAATGAATAAAACAGTGAGAAGAGGAAGAGAAAGTGACCTTCCCTGAGGCCACCCAATAAATAATTTTGCAGCCTGGGAGAAGAGCTCCTGTCATTTGAGCTCCTTCCCTGAGATATAAGATTGGAAATGGCAGAATTTGGAACAGAAGCCTCAGTTCAGCATTTTATCCAGCAGCCAACACAGGGGTCTCGTTTCCAAGAGTGGAATTAAAAATGTACTCTGGGAGATAATCTAAATATTAACTATCAGTTTTCTTAAACTTGAATTAATGGGTTTGAAAAAAAGCTGTTTGAAAGCTTTTGAGATGACGGACTGCCAGTGTTTGTTAGAAGAATGCATTGCCTGACAGATGATTCCTGTAGGAAAAAGGGTAAATTAAATCCTAATTTACTGGGAAGTAAATCTGAGGAAGAAGTAGGTGTGAGGCAAGGCTGGAAGAAGGAACTGTGAGAATAACCACTTGAGGGAGAATGTTGAGATGACCTTTCTTACTCTGGGTTCCCTTGTTAATGAAGGCTAAGTCTCTTTAAAGGGCAGCAAGTCTGAACTTCTGTGGATGCGGTTTGCCAGTCTGGGATTGGTCTGTAACTTCTATTACATGAGCTTCTCTATGAATTGTAACCTTTAAATATTACATACACTTCAGGTCAAGATAGTCTAGTTTATAGGTAGTGCGTAGAGTGAGTGAAGAGTAAATACCTGCATTTTATGAGTGTAATTTCAGTCTAAATTCCAGGTTTGTTACTCATGCCAGAGATGTAGATAAAATCACTATAACAATCAAAACATGAATCAAGGCTCATAAAGCAAACTTGAACTGTTAATGAAGTTTCTTTCAAGGGTTTGTGGCCACTACTGAATAGCATCGTTGGCTTTTTCACAGCCTAGAGGACAGCCTGCTGTAACAGTTGTTGTCAGTTTTAAGTTCTAGAAGGTGAGTCACTATAACTCTGAAGGATTTTTCAGGAGTACCAACACTCATTGGAGTACCTTCCCTGGGCATTTTCTGCGTTCAGGGGTATTGCAGCGTGCAGAAATAGAATGGGGACTTTCTGTCCCTGAACAAATGCTTCCTTTTATTCGGACCCAACAGAAGTTCAGAAATGCAAAAAGAGCATGATAGGAATAGGCATTACAACTTTGTGAAACATTTTGCATGGGTAAGATTTGTAACTTCAAAAAATGTTCTTTGGAGTAATCAAATGTTTTGATAAATTTGATTACAGTTCAGCAAATGGCTATCCAATTAGTGGAAATGCTTTGATGGGAAATAAGATTTCAGTTTTCTTTGCTGAAGTGCCATTGAAAAGTAAAATTCAGTTGAAACAAGTGAAATAATTGAGATACTTCATTTTATTCTGTATGCTGTTATTCCAGTTTTTTCTTTAATTAAATTTTGCCAACCAAATTACCTGTTCTTCAGATCAGTCACAAAGAAAAAGCAGCAGTCATTCACAATGACTTAATACTGCCTGTAAGAGGGACGTAGTCACACTCGGTCATAGTTTCCCGGTTTCCAGAAACTGAAACTAGATTTTGTATTCCTTAAAAGACACTTTTGTGCCCAGTCCTGAATGCTTTAATGGGACTAAGACCGTAACCTGGCAAGGGGTCGGGGGTGAAGAAAACTTTGCTGGAACTGATTGTACCAGAAAACCCCCACAGAAACCTCTGGTCCACTTTTGGAAGTCTGTTCATGAAGTCTGTGTACAAATATGTGCATAGCAAACTAACACCACATTCAGTCAAGGGGAAATATATTTTAAAAAGACAAGTAGAATTTGAAAATATTTGCTGGGAAAGGAGAGATTAATAGGTACGGTGGGAGAGGCAGAAGCGAGCTAACATTATTAAGCTTTTGATGTGCCTTGTGTTTTAACCATTGTGCTTTCATGAACTTCAGAAAAAAAAGTTTACAGAATCTGAAGTCCTTTCTTACTGTTCTGTCTCCAGGGTACTGATTATCCAATAATGTTTTGTAAACCGTTCATAGAAGTTCTGAAATCTTCTGGCACTTAGAGTGTCTTACGGAGCTCTGCAGTCAAATGAACAACCCACATGTGTGTGACTTAATGCTTTTCAGCTAAGCAGAGTCTGTTAAATTTTGCTTTTAATTAAAAAAAAAAAAAAATCTGCTCAATTCCCCTGCAGAAAGGAAACTTTTTAACTACTATACAGGGCACTGGCACGAATCATGCAAATCTGAGAACGATGTTCTTGGTGGAGAAAAGTTCTCAGGACACTTGATTCAACACTAATACTCCTTGTTTAGATGTGGAGATGATGTTTTTGGCATACAGAACGGTCATTGTTTTCTCTGAAGATCACCTAAAGATCTGTCGAATGGCTTGACAGCTGGAATAGAAAGAATCGCCTGATTTGCATTTTAGGGGAGCTGTAGAGATGTGCTATCTGAATGAGCTTCCTCTGCTGTATTCCTGATAGGTGGGTAAATACTTGATCTGACTGGAAACATCCGCACTTCATTTGTGCACAGTTAGCTCTTCTTAAAAATTTCAAATAAATCTTAGAATTCAGCAAGGGTAAGATTCCCTGTTTATCTAATGCATCTGTCTCAACGCTTTCGAACTGCCATATTTCTTATAGTTGAGATTGTTTATGGATGTTCCAAATGTTTAAAAATAGATTTTTTTTCTAGTTTTCCCTGACCGGTGTTCTTTGCAGTTACCTCTTTGTTTGTGGGACTCTGGAAGTTGAGCAACCCAAAGAAACTGCCCCTTTATGCCAGTGATGAAGAAAACATTGCTTTGCTTAGCAGCAAATACCCAGATGTAGTATGCTTAAAGATAATTCATTTGCTGTAGTACCCACAAAAACCCTGTCCATTGAAGATGTGTCAGAAGTCCCTTTAATGACACTCAATATTGCCGTAAGGCTTCTTTGTATCGCCTTCATCTGTCTCTTGCCTCTTGTCTGTGTGGTTAGGTTATAAACTCTTGGGGTAAGCAGTATCTTTCTGGTCATATGAAAGCACGGAAACGTACTAGTTTAGTTTATAACAAATTTTTTACAGTCTTCCAAGATACTAAGCTTCAGGCTGGAAGATTTATACTCTGAGACACTGTGTGTTCGCGAGTCTGGTCCTGTGCAGTAGTTCCTAAAGTCCTGGTGTTTGATATGGCAACACGGGACCCTGTTAGAATGAGCTCTAAAAATTTTTCAGATTTTCTCCCCCAATAATTCAAGTAGAAACGGAAAGACAAAATTTCAGGGTATCTCCACTCAGCTACATGTTTGTGTTGTTTTACTGTGGGCAAAACAACTTAATTTTGCCATTCTAATGGTAGCATATGCTTAACTTTTAAGAATGAGAATAACGATGTGGAAACAAAGCGACATTCTTTGGAATATTTCTCCAAGTAAATTCAGACATAATGAAAACGTTTCCATGATGATTTTTTTTTTTTTTACATCAAATCAGCTTTTCTTCCCTTGGAAAGACATCTGGCCAGGGAAGGCAAAAAGCTTTAAAGAAGCAGTTCTTTCAGGGGATGCTCTGAAAATCAGAGAGATGTTTTACGCTAGCAAGTAGTCAGTCACTGAATGCTATTAAATTTTTTTTAAATACCACACTTAAATTTGCAACTCTACGTTAGGCACTGAGTGACAAAGTTAAAAACGGAGCAAGAAGTATAGCATGGGTAGGGAAAATGTACGGTCTCTAGAATACAGGCCCTCATTCTAGGGGGACCTGTCTGGTAATGGCCTTCATTTATTTGTGTCACTGTGTTCTGTATTGCGTTTTCCTTATGCCTTTAAATGTTGAAATCTTTGTGGATGAAAGTCATTGTCGGGTGTGGTACGCTTACCCTACGGCACTCATAGCAAGAGCTAGGTAAATTTGCATAACTGTTTAACGTAGTGAACCACTCTTTTTGTGGATAGTATGTGGTTCACATAAAATAACTGGAAAAAGGGGGGGAAAAATGTAGGAGATGGCAGAAGATGGAAATAAATATATATATAATAATTTTGGTCGTTTCTGTACGGTTGTCAGTTTACTGTGATTTTAAGTGAAATAAACCCATGGCCTACCCTTTCTCTCAGATGGTGCCGTATCAACCAGTGTACTGTATACACTGTGCCCGAGATAAATTCCAGTGTTGTGTGAGAAGCATGTAGCTACTCTGCTAACTCATGTTAGTAACTACATCAGTGACTTGCTTTACCTCCAACTTGTGTGTTAAATTTTGTCGGGGCAGATGGCGCTGACAGGAGAAAGGTCTTGCAGGAAGGAATTAAGTCATTTTTAAGAAGCGAAAGAAGCAGCTGCAGTTTTGATTATTATTAAGGTAATTATGAAAGGGAGTATTATTGGCACCGAGTCACTTGGTGCACCTGTGGCAGAAATGGGTCTTCTGTTGTGCTTCATATTGAGCCAGCGATGGCCGACATGTGCCCTGCGTTAGAACCAGGCAGATAATGCTTTGTGGTCACCGAGATTTATACTTCTGGTTTTGGCACCTGAGTCTTCCCATAGCCGTTGCAATAAGTCTTCTGTGTCTGAGCAGCGTGGTTCTTGTGCTGCCTTTTGGAGCCGTGCTCAGCTCGCTGCCTACCATGGAAGCTACTGACACAGCATCTCGTGCATCTTGCGTGTTCAGCAGTGAAACGAGATCCCACATACTGCAACTGGGAAAGCCGAACTAAGGCTCTGCAGATTGCTATCCTGTCGCATTAGGAAAGGAAAAACAGTGAGTTTCTCGCATGGGGTCACACCATATGTTAATGTCATTCATAATTTTATATCAAAGTCCTTCTGTTCATGTAGGGCCAAGATGCAGGTTTCTAGAAGTAAATGGGTCTGTATTATGTTGAATAAAAGTTAATCAAGTGGGCAATGATGCTAAGGAAAGCAGTGCAAAAATGTAGATGTGCGTTGCTTAAAAAAAAACAAACCTGTGATGAGAAAACTTTCTTCAAAGAATTAGAAGAAATAAATACTGTGTTTCGTATATAGAGAAAACCAGCAAATGCATAGTGAAATAAGTGAGGGTGTAGGACTGGCTGTACCGGACGAGGTGGGGCACGTGGAGGAAGGGTTTTTCACCACTCATGCTGTTTTATGTCAGTTTAAGCCAGAGTCCTGAGCATCATGGTCACCGACGGAGAATGATCCGGATGACAGGTAACCCTTTCTCTGATTTTGGTTTCTGCAGGTAGGTTAGCCCTCAGCTTCCTGAAGTGTCTTGCTGTGCTGTCACACAAGTGTTGATACCAGTGCCAGGCTACATGTGGGAGAGTCAGGTCTAGCAATCAGGAGGTGGACCTGCATCAGCCTGGGCTTAAAAGGGCTGGAAAGGCTGTGGAATTGCAGTCAAAGGCTCAGACCATTGTGACAGGCTGAGATTTTCTGCTTGGAGAGGTGTCTGTTGCTGTGAGTGAAGGTGAATGTTTAATGCATATTTTCTTTGGTCTCAGACTCAATGATGTCTGGGCGTATCCTCAGGATAAAAAAGAATATCCTTCTAAGACTTCTGAGAAACATGGAAATATTGCGAGCATCACTTCAGAGACCGATCTCATTCCAGAAAGATGATTTGACTGCTTTTAAAAGTTCACTGTGAACTGAGGAATGGGAAATATCCCAGTTTATATTCCTGCAATTTAACCACTGTTGTCTCCAACTTGCAAACGTGCAGGAGTCACCTCAGCATGCAAAACCATTGATCTTCAGTGGTAGTGTTCTCAAGTAGTACCCTGTCCCGGACAGACCTTATCTTTATATTTTATTCTAGTTTTTTATAAAAAGTCACTGACAGTCATATTTTTGATACAGAACTACTAAGCTGGTGTTTGGTCAGTAATACCTAGTTCAGTTCAATCATGGCACCTCTTTTGTCAGCGGCTGCAAATGAAGCCTGTAATGAAAATGCCACTTGAACAGTGATCCAGCAAACGCTGCTTAGTGGTCTTCTGCTTAATAAAAAGTATTAATGGCGCTCTCAGAAAAATATAGGTGTAGATTTGGCTTACTGAAAATCTTTTACGCGATGCTAATTTTTCACAATTTAATGTTTATGGGAAAATTTAGATTCTCTGTGGATACTAAAAAAAAGCACAAAATGAAGCTGCACAAAGGTAATTATGGATTTTAATATTTCGCCTTCACTACACTGTAAATTCCGTTTGATCACACTGAATTTTCATAATTCTTACCTATGTCCTTGGTGGAAATGTCAAGTTTAGGGTGGTAACAGAGCTTAGTGCTAGCCTCGTCATCGTGGGTTTAATTATCATCACAAAGTCTTCATTTTTGCATTTGATTGTTTTCATCTCGGGCCTTGAATAGCATTACACAAATAAGACTTGATTCTTACTTGCAGCAACACCTCTGCGCACACACCTGAAGGGGGAGCAAATTATTTACATTGGCTTTAAGCTCTCTCTTTACATTAGAGGGGTGGTGTAAAGTAAACTTAGTAAGTCTGATTCTATGTGGCGTGCCCCAGACTGGTGAGTCTACGGTGCAAAGCGCAGGAAATGCATCCTGGAGTCCGGACTTGTTCTCGATTTCATCTGCTGCTTTTCTTGCGATGTAGTGTTGGTTTTTATAACGGGGGCAGTACAAGGCAGAAATGCTTAGGGGCAGGCAGCAGGATAGCCGTAGAAGGAAACTCCATGTAGGTGCGGAGCATATAAATGTGGGTCAGGACTACTGCGTTGCCACTGTTGTACTTGGGCACTTGCTTCAGCGTTTCTGTGTGGTACTGTGTGCTGCTGCGTAGAGATATCTAAAGGCTTCTGGGGCTGCTGATGGGCTCATGTTTTCAAAAAACGGTGACCTACTTGAGAATGTTGTCAATGCAAGAAAAAGAGACCATTTGATAGACGCTCTGCAGGCTGAATAGGGATTAGAGGCATTTAACTGTGAATCTTGTATCCTTCCGGTTTTATGGGTAGATCCTTTTATTCTTTTTAATTTTCACAGAATAAAAGATAGGGGGAAGAGGAGAGGGGAGGAAATGATCTTATTACAACTTTAGAAACTTTTTGTAGCTGAGAATAAGAAACTCCAATGAAATGGGAATGAGACAATAAATTGTCTCCTCTTGCATGTTGCTAACTTACCGTCATTTTCATTAAACGTTCTCGGGCACAATTTCAGTTACTTAAATCAACATGATGACCTACTTAAAAAAAATCAGTTGGAAGAAAAATATACTTTTAACTACATTCAGTGATAGCTTTATAAACTTTACAGAGTGCGTAAATATATTAATGTGCATATAAGGCTCCCACACCAGCAGAAAGGCCGCAGAATGGTGAGGGGTGTCTCTAGTATATTTATCCTTCTTGTGTAGTTGACTTAAAATTGCCTTTGCATCCAAGGTACAGTTTAGGGAGCAGAAGCAGTCCCTACCCAGGTGTACTTGGGCACGGTGTTTCTTATAAACAACACACTTTGGGGAAACCGTGTCCCACTGAAGCTGGTGATACAATTCTCTTACTTCTGGTGGGGCCAAGATTTCAGACATTGTCCTGGCTCTGAGAAAATGCCTGATGAAAGTTCAGTGTTTGCAGTATCTTCACCGGTCATTGGGAATAATCCATGTAGTGGGTTTTTTCTTGCAAAAGACTGAGCAGTGTAATTCTAATCCACAAAAGTATTTGGATCAGGTAATTAACCTCTGTTGTGTGAGTACTATAACTTAGTTAATTCAGAGAATCCAAGTGTTGTTTTATGACTTGCATTTGTTCCCTGAGGACGTAGAATAGGAATGTATCGAATCAGTTCTCATTTCTGGTAATACTGAACCAGCTGCTTCACTAAAGACAAGAAGCAAACAAACGAGCAAGGAAACAACTAACCACTAACCCAGTTCATAATGTGATGAGAGGGTGAATAAGCTCAGGTCTATCATAACGTCTTGCATCTATGCTGAGGTTGAAGAATTGGCTAGAGCACAATCTCACTTTCATTTATATTTTATGTTGGCTTACAGGCAGGCTGATCTCATTACGAAACTGCTATTCTATAGAAGTATTAATAATGCGTGTTTCCTATGTGACCACATAAATTTTACCAGTTACCAGTAACAAGCATCATAAAAATAGTTTGCAGGAGTTCTTTCTTGGCAGCTGGATAATCCACACTGCAGAAATAAGACATTCTCTGGGGCTCCTTTTCATCGCTAATGTAGTGCATGAAGGCAGAGTTTTTATTTTTAGTCTATCTTATAATCGGGCAAAGACGTTATTTAGCATTATAAGAGTACAATGTTCTTTGTTCAGGTCTGCTCCGATTCCTGTAAAACACTAAATCTCGCCTTCCTAATGTGTGATCATACCCTGCTGTAATAAATGTTAAAAACAAATGAAAAAGAAAAATTAAAGTATACCATAGTTGAACTCCTGAGATGTATTGCAACAGCACTTTAACTTGCACTTCAATTTTACACGAATAGCTTTCTATTTTAGGTGCTTTGCATTTATGGGAAAAAAAAAAACACCCCAAAGCTTCATTTATATTGAAGATTCAAGACTACCAATATGCAGTTAGATTAGTTACTGTCACCTGGGTTTTTTTTTATACTGCAAGCCCTGTTGGCAATCCATGTCAGTTACAAATTAAGTTGCATGGAGGTATAGTTCTCAATAGAAATCAATTTTCGGCACAAAATGCCTTATTTGCAGTTCTATGGCTTAAAACTGCTCACACGAAGTGATTTATTGTTTGCGGTTAGGAGAGAAGGCTATTGAGGGGATGACTGATTTTGACTTTTTTAGTCTTCATTGGCGGTGTTTGCTTTCAAATACTAAATGTAAGATAATACGCTATTAAATATAAAATTGGTCTCAATCATTACAGTATACGAATCTGTTGTCGCATGGGGATTTGCATAATATGCAGGATTTTGTCCAGTGAATGGCGTGAGGTTTCTCAAATTATACAAGCTTATTTCAAGCTGCCAAGGAGTGGAAAGGTGAAGGCTGGGGACTGCTGAAGGTAATGCTAACTGAATCTTAATTACTGTATTTATAGATAAAATAATGATGGCAGCGGTGCCATGGAACTATAAAAGGGTGGCTGGATTACTGCGTCGGCCAGGTGCTCCGTGGCCATAAATTGTTTCAGTGAAGGCGTGCCATTGGCTTCAAGTTATGTAAACTGTCTATCTTACCTGAGGCTTGGTTCTGATATAACTGTATTTGTAGCCTGAAGTAAGACTGTATCGTAACAGAGACAGGGTAATGGCGTGCTGAAATGGAAGTCCATTTCGGCACTTTGTCGGCAGTTGAAATGAACCTCTTGTCCCTGTTGGTGGTGGGGGTTTAATCCAAATTTCTTTTGCAGAAACACAAGTTCTCCCTTCTTAGCGACGTGTTCCTTATGCACGACCAGAATAACGGTGCCAGGGACCTAGGGCTGCGCAGTTGAATCACAGGTGTGTTTTGCAGTGTTGGACACGCACTCCCTTGGAAAGGAGTAGCGTTCCTTCAGCAACAGCTTCTGAAATTTGGCCTGACATTGATTCCAGGGATTTGCTGGTGAGGGCTAGGCTACAGTCAGGCTTTTGCGTGCTGTGCTTGCGTTCTCAGCAATGTTTTGTTTTGTTTGTGTTCAGTTTTGTAGAGTAAATGTCTGGTTGCCTTACACTTCGCCTGATTGTGAGGTGTAGTACGAGCAGCTGAAAGTAGTGGGGACGATGTACCATCTGAAATGCGTCCTGCCTGTGAACGTGTCTGTATAACCTCAAAAAATGAAGTGCTCTGAAGAAGAGCTGTCTGCAGCCATATACTTCTAGTTTGTCATAGGCTTGTATTTTACTGCTTCTCACATACCACAAGGCTAGTTCACTATCATGTGGTCACTCACAATCAATACAGCAGAAAAGACTTTTCTACTTTCTTGTGCTTTTAATTTCGAGGCTATTCATTACTGTCTTCCAGTGCTGCCTAATATCCATCCATTCATCCTCATTCAAGTGGCTTTTCTTCTGAAAAGATGGAAATGAGAGACACCTCTATATCTTGATTAAAATCTCCACTTTTTCACTTTTTAACTATCACTCTGTATTTAATAATGCTCGCTCTGAAGCTTTGATTCCTTAATATTGTGGAAACGTCCTTTTAAAATTACTGCTTCATTATTCTGGTTCCAGTGTACAAAATCATTTCTGTGCACCCGATGAGGACTTCATCACACGTGTAATCTAGTGTGGTAGGTGAATCTACTGTAATAGCATCCCCAGCAATAATTCCTTTATAAAGTCTCATGCTGGGACTCAATGTTAGAGCGTTGTTGCATGAGATATTGAACTGAATACGTGATGGACATGGTCATGATGTGCAGTGTTGGCGTTCTGAGGCTGCTGGCTGAATGATGTAGTCGCTGGGTTAGTGTTACTTTCTCCAGTGACAGCTACAATGCACTGTAAGAGGCCCTGGACCCCTTCCATCAGGTGCTGTACAGACTGGATGGGAAGATGGCTCCTGCCCAGTGCAGTCTCAGTAGCGGAGTTACTGCCCACCACCACCCCAGAAGCGCAAGAACCTCATACCTTTTAAGAAAACAGACATTGACTTCTGCTTGGGTCCAAGTCAGAGGCAAAATCAGAGGTTTTTTTTTTGCCTTAACACAAAGCATGTTAAGCTCAAGCTGAACTTTAAGTGTAGGAGTAGCATAGGAGTCACATAGGGAGAACTTAAGGCATTAAAGAAAAGGCTACTCAGTAAAATAGACTGTTGTCAAGCTTATGTGACTGTGGATTGTTGCAGCTGGGACATCTGTGTGGGAAGGACGGAAAGAAGGAACTTAAGAGCATTTTTAGGACAAGTGTAGTGAGTTGCTTGTTCTGTCAGCGCGTGTGCGATCTGCCTCTCCTGGGCTTTACGGCAGAGGCGTGTGAGTGCCTGCGCTGGAGGGAAAACTGAACCCCATGGAAGTACACAAAACTGGCAGGCGCTCAGCTTTTCCTTACGCTTTAGTTAAGTTTGTCAGCCTGTGAGGTTTGCTTTTTGTTGTTTACAGGCTGTGTTTTTCTCTCTTTCATTACTTGCACTTTATTTTCTGCAAAAATAATGTGCCTCAAAGTCAAACACAAAAGGAAGCTGGTGATAGACAAGTTGCTTTTTATCATCTTCAGGGAATTACTGTCATTTGCTAAATATGTGACCTGCTCTCTTTGCATCTTGTATGAATATGTAGCGCAGCTGGGAGTCAGAAAAAAGTTGCCTTGATAAAAAAAAGCTGGTATAGTAGCAGCAAGCTCTGCGATTGCCCCGCTATATTCCTCCATCAAAACAGCTACAACTTGTTCTGTGATGATTATCGGGAATGTGTGCCAACTGCCACGAAGTGCATTTGATGGCCTGGGTCTTCACTATTTTAAAAGCATCTTTGAATATGCTGTGTTCTGCTGATTTTTATCAGCTAGGAATCTGGCACCTATGGCTTCCATCTTTTCCATGTATTTATCCCTATGGAGTCAGGAAGTATTTCTTGATGGAACTGTGTGTTGTCTTAAGAACGTCTTGTATGTGGAAGACACAAGGCAGCAGCATCTCTTTTGAGTTCTGGCAGAATGCAGGATATTTGAATTGTTTTTCTCTCTTTACGGTGTTTATTGCTGGTAGGACGCTCGTAAATGTGTTGTTGAGGTTGATACAGGCCACGTCAGCGTTCCCGGTGACACCGCGGCCAGGGAGCTGGGACAGCGTAACCCTCGTAAGACAGACGGAAGCCAGTCAGCAAGAGACAAGAGGTTTGGGGCTGCGTTTGCAAAGGTGGTTTGGTGACTGTGTTTATCCCTTGGTGTGCTAGGCACAAAACAGATTAGTCTGTTTTTCAAAGCATCAATAATCTGAATATAAAACAGAAGGAAGCAGATGGGTATAGACAGATGGAGTTGAAGGAATCTGTGGCACAGCATTGGTCACTGTGACAGACAGTGGTCCTGGCACATGTGTCATGATTTTTTGTTGTCACTGCAACAAAAAAGGAGCTTTAGAAGAGAGTCTGAGGGGAAATAGTAGGATGGCTCCTAACAAGGGCTGAGGTACCATGTCTCAGACTTCATGAAGGCAGCTGGAAAGGTTAGCAAGCTGGCAGTGAAGGATGCAGCTGTGAGAGAAGACAGGAATTAACTTCTTGGTACTGGAGGAAAAAGGTTGCAATGCGTGCATAGTATGTGCCCACTGACATGAAGCAGGCACATGCAGAGACACACGGACTTTATATAGAAATACGAAGCTATTCTGGAAGGATCTCAGGAAAAACAAAATCAGATGGCAAAAGAGGAATACTTAGACACTGTTGCATTCTGACAGTTTTTAATAATCTCAAAAGTCTTGTCCCACTGAGACACCAGAGTCACTGCCTAGGATGTTTTGACATTAATTATGATGGTGCTTGCTATACAAGGTGACCTTGTCACTCAGATTTCAGCTGTTAGGAGGGACTGACACTTGGAGGGGTTTCCTGCCCTGCACCCCCACCCCCCCCAAATTTATCAAATGCGTATGGGATGGGTAGTGTATGCACACACAGTTGGTCTCTGCCTAAAACAGCTTGCCGTTGGAAGATAGGTAGCAAAATAAGTACTTTCTTTATATAGCAGCTATGGAATTGAGTTAGAGGTGAAATGACTTGTCTCAGCTCACAGGATAATTCTATGAGGGAGTCCAGACCTCTTGAATCCTCACCCCCTTCCGCAGACACCACACACCTTTTTTTTTTGTCTCAGTTACTTGATACTTTCCTAATTCTCTCAAGTATCGCTGGATAAACATATTGGCTGTCTTCATCAGAAAGGAAATATGCTATTTGCCCATAGGAGTTCACTGTGTACACAAACGTAACTGTGGCATTTGAATTTGTTGCTCTTGTCAATCTCCCGGGAGATTATCATCTTGTAACTGGCAGAATGTTGAGCCCAATGCAAAGGGGAGAGGCCACCAAGAAGGCATCGCTATTTCCCCCTCCAGACTTGCCCCTTTAAATCAGTTTACGTTTGATGTTTGCTCAGATTGCTTCTGAGGATTACAGAGGCCATTAGTGACAGGACGTGGAAGGAGGAATTCAAATCATTTTATGCTCCAGAGAGAACTCCCTGGGACTTTGGAGCATATAAAACCCCTCTGGAGTCCCTATCCTCTGGGAACAAGCGAACCTGAGGTGTTGTACCTTGAGCTGGACTCCTTAATAACTAGATGTGTGCTTTATGTACAGAGCTGAGGGAGAGCATCATTTAAACCCTGGCTTTAAAATTTGGTTTAATTTATTCTTTTTCAGAACATTTAACTTTCAACATGCTGAACTTTGTTTCTGGCCAGTACACTGATGTTACTTTCTGGTCATGAAGTTAAGTTTGATGCTGGCAGAGTAATTTCTGGTGGTGATGTTCCTTATACTTAGTTTTTATTTCACTAAGCAGGAAAGGCTTCAGAAGATGCCTTTTTAGTCTCCCTGAGTAAAGGGAAAGAGTTGGGTTTGCTGTTCAAATAGCTTGTGAGGATTCTTTCTCCTTTCACAGGTCATGTGCTAAAATTACTCTGCTTCAGACCTCTTACCCTGAGGATTACTTAACTTTATTCTCTTGCCAAACTAGCAAACTGAATGTCATTTTTCTCAGCCTTATTTACAGTAAGCTCCTTTTATTCAACACAGAGGCAGGAAGGGATTCTTAAAGTGGGCATAGATCACATTTATGTTCACTTAATTCCCCTTTACACTGCCAGAACGATGTAAATCAACCTTAGAATAGACCACAATCAGACACTCTCTCTCAATGGTCTTGCAGTGGGAACTGCAGTAAAGCTAATTCATTTAGCCTTCCTTAATAGTAGGTCACTCATTATTTACACAGCTTACAAGTCATGTGAAGTTATGTTTTATGAGCACCAGAGCCAGAAAGATGATGCCAGGAGGAGCATTTCCATCTATTTAGATGTGCCCCAGTTTACTCAAGACAACATTTATATTATTTGTTTTCACTATCTGTACCTGCCATGTTTGAGCTAAATTCTGGGGTGGGAGGGACCTTATGAAGTTATTAAGAAGTTCCAGTTGACATAAATGAAACAGGTTTGAGACATCTGTGTGGATAATATTCCTTCTGCATTCATTGAGCTATCAACTACTATTCCTTTCCAGAGAGCCTGCCTGGGTACTGTCATGAATTCAGGTCCCATTTAATCCTTCTCAAGCAGTGCCATTGGTCCTCTCTGTTTTGTTTCTTTTCTTTCTGTCTCCTTTGGAGTATTTGAGGGTGAAAAACTGTCAGAAGTTGCCTGCTGCAGAAGGGGTACGTAAGACACAGATGCCTCTCTACTGGGAAAGGATCTCTTCAACTAAACCACCACACATTGCTGGCTGCGATAAAATGCTGACCAGAAGTGCCACTGAGGAATGTCTCTCACGTGTGACCATACTGAAGAACAACTTTAATACTCAGAACTACATTCTGGTACAACATCATAGCATTAAGCAGTGTGAGAACATAGCGTAGAAGGAACGGGTAAGAAACCTCACTGGCAAGGGCTTTGGATGCCAGCCTGCTGTGCATTTGGGTAAAACATGTCCTCTCAGTCCTAGCTTCTCTAGCGTTCTGTGAAATGGAGAGGACGGCTTTCTTTATTAGTTAATAACATTTTAAGATACTGAATAGCTCGTTCCAGTTGCAAATGATCTTACTGTCCTATTACAGAGCGTGCAAGTGCTAGGAGAGGAGAGTAAGAGACAGAGGAGTGCAAAAAGCACAGAAGAGAGGCTCTCATCAGGATTGTGCAGTGTGGGTTAGCTCTAAAAAAGTGAGGGATCGTTAACTAGACTTTTTCCCCAAACCTTGTTCTGTTAGCAATTCTGTTAATAATAAGCACTCTCCTATTAAGAAAACTACCCAATTATTAATCCATTAGCAATTCTATTGCAGAAAAAAATCATTGTAAAGTCTATTCAGAAGGCACATTCTTGACAGACCCTTTTTTTTTTTTGGGGGGGGGGGGGGGGAAGAATTGTCTAATTATGATTTAAAAGCTTGGCTTTCTAAACTTAATGAAAAATTAATGAGTTGCGTTATTCCATAGTACTCTAGCAAAATCTGCTCACAAATTAACTGTACCTCCTGTTCTCTGCCTTGAAAACTTCTCATGGCGTGCTGCAGCTTTCTCCGGGTTGCTCTCCTTTTTTGTTAGGAGCAGCAAGATTATGTAAGAAAATGGCAGCAATTACGATATTAACATAATGGGAACAATTAATACAGCAAAATCCAAGTTTTAATTGAAATGCACTCGTGTCTTTTTAGAAGGCCTTTGTCATGTCTTGATTTACCTTCTGGTTGTTATAATGTTCTGCTTTCTATTAGCGGGGGTGAAAGCTAAGTGAAAGCATTCAGGCATACAAGACTCTAAGGGAAAAATGTGGAAAACCAGCCTTGTAGCTTCGGTATCTGACAAGGGCTCAGTTTTAGAGCTCGTTGATAAGTTTCCCTTGAATCCTTTTGGAAAGGAGGATTAAGTGTTCAGAAAAGGATGTAATGCAACCTGGATTTTCTCCTGGGAAGAAACCTGTGGGAAACCAGAAGTTCTATTGTGGACACTTGGGTGTGTGGAGATTTTTGGATTCAAAAACAGAACCAAAACTGTTTTCACATCAGCTCAGCTGAGAGAATAGTAGATCATGTTCCCCACTCTCTCTCCCTGTTTGCTCTTTCTAACTTCAGACGAGGCAATTTATGTCTTAGTAACACTGTTTTCCACACAGAAAGGGATTATAAATATTTCCTTACAACTCAGGGTGCTGTTAAGCGTAAACAGTGTGTGGTACAGGAGGCTGGTAGTGGGATGTAATCTTTCTGTCCAACTTTATTAAAGCTTGTATTTAATTTTATTTGAGCAAATAGCTATATTTCATTTGAAGCCTTTCCTTAGGTGAAAAGGGAACTGGAGAATGTGGGGTTTTTTTTGTTTTAGTTTGGGTTTTGTTCTGTGGTTTGGGTTTTTTTTTTTGTATCTACTTTTGCCGTTTCTCAGGTCTTTCCCAGAAAAGATGATCCACTTACCATAACTGATTATAACATTCTCCCTTTCAGTAACTTGGCGCTTTGCACTGCATTTCTTACTCGCTTCCATGAATACCTAATTCCAAATGAGAATTAGAGGAGCCCCATCTGCAACGCTAAGCAACTGTAGGACAGAGCTGGAAGCACCCGGCTGTCTGGCTGAAGCTGTCTGTTGATCCACATAAATCGTCTCCTTTGCCCATGCTTCCCTCGGGCACCTGAGCGAGGGCAGAGCTCCCTGCCTGCTCCCTGCTTCTGTCTGCTCTGTTGCTAAATGTCAGGAGCGCTGACAAACAGCTGATTTATGATGGACACTTCAAAACTGCCTAGGAAACTCAGGAGCTGTTTTGAAGAAAAAGCAGAGAATTAACTTGAAGATGCTAAACTATAAAAGTCCAACAGTGCCCATGGTTTGGAATGTCTCTAGTTAAAGGGTGCTGAAAGGGATTCCTTAGCTCCAGATGCATTCAGTCCTTTATGACTTACCTTCTGTTACATGTTACAGCTACAGAGATTTCTTTACAGATAGAGCTAGGAGTATAGTTTTCAGAGGAGTATAATTCCCATTTTTATACTTGGTGTAAGTACTTAGCCCCCTCTGGGCAAGTCAGTAACGTTTCTGGGGAATGAATTTGACTCAGGTACTTGCGTAGTGTACTTAGTTGTTCTGGAAAACAAGACTTTTCATCTGTTCATCAATGCCAAACTAAGCAGAACGGTGTCTGGAAACCCATGACAAGTTGGTTTCTAAGCCTTTTTCTTCCCATCCCCTAGGGAAGTTGTTTCTTCTTGGTTCTGGTTTTACAGCTGGATCTTTCTGGGAGGCTTGGAGATACTCTGCATCAAAAGCACTTGGCTGACTTCAATAATGTTTAAGAGTGTTTAAGGTACTGTGAGTAGCCTTCAGTAAAAGATACTGAGATACACACAGTATGATAATTAGATGCATGTTCGACAATGACAATTTACCTGCTGAACTTTTAAAGAAACTGCAGTAGAACAGATGACAAGCATTTTCTCTGTAGCTCTAGAATTTGACTAACAAGCAAACTATGGGTTTTTCTTATTCTAAGAGTTAAGACTAATTGTTCTGCTCTTAAATGACACTCTGACTCATTCAGGAGGTGATGTGCACTGTTATGTCCTTTATGTTACTGTCTGAAGTACTTTTTATTTGAAGAGGCATAATTGTTTTCAAGGGATTTCATTTCCTAGTGTTATTAGTCACAGGTAAGTGGAATTAACACCCGTATCGTCTTTAATAATGTGCAAAGAACAATTGCACTGAAGTATTCTCACCAGCTAAGAGGACATCCCAGTTTGCTGCTCTGTCTTACTAGTTGACCTTTCTCACTAGTCAGGTTAGCTCTTATTTTGCAGCTAAGTTGTTGCTACTATTGTTCGTATAAATGTGGTGTTTTACAAATGTCTGTCTGTCTGTCTCTGTAGTTAAAACCTGGGTATGAGTGGTCACAATCAAAAAAAACCAATCCCTAATCAGACGGCATTTGCGAGGCTGTTGGTAGTTTCGCAGTAGAAGACTCCAAATGCCTCACAATAAAAAGGCTGTGAAGAGAGTGGTGGAAGAGGAAATAGTCCTGTGAAAAGGAACTCATCCTCTACATGTGCAGCAAAGCAGAACGAGGACAACGACCTGTTTAGATACTTGTCACTGCTTATCCAGTATGCACAATTTTGTCTAACCTGATGTGTAGGGCAATTTTAGGATTCTAATAAACAAATTATAGTTAGTTCATTATGAAACTAAGAAAGGTAGAATTGTTTTCCAGTTTATGCAACAAGCACAAGTTAATGTAAAGAAATTAATCCTTTCATGTGGTAATAACAAACCTTTCCTTCCTCTTTGCGCTGAACACTTAATTTTATAATTGCTTGAAACATAATTTTTAAAAGTGACTTTTCCTGTCTTTCCTTCCTTACCTTTACTGCACCTTTTTTATTAGGGGCATGGTAATCACGTATGGTTTTCTAAATAAAGAGTTGGAAGAAGAAACTCCATTTTCTTTATCTGTACGCTAAAATCTCTGTATGCCGAACACCCTTTTTTTATCCTTCTGTTACTTCATCTCAAAGTTAGACTGGCAGGGCCTTTCGGCAGCACAGATTGAATCTCTGTACCTCTTTCCCTGGGAAGTTAATGGGAGCTACCTGCTGTTTGTGCCTAAGAGAGGATGTCCTAAATGCTTGAGCAAGCATAATCTTGAACCTTCCCACATGTCTCACAAGAAATTGCAGTCACTAAAACTCTGCAGTGTAGGTCTAGAGAAGAAGAATACCTCAGTGGTATAGTATGACCTGCTCCCAAGGAAATCAGCACCAAACCACAGGGTCTGTGTTTCGCACTGACGCATTCAGGTTCTAACACCTTTCAGCCTCTGCTCCTTAGACCCTTAGTGCAGGCTGATATCCCTGACCTCAGAAATCACTGTTGACCCTGTGTTCTGTAACCTAATTGTGCAGTGCTTGCAGTGTTAAAAGGTGGTGAGAAACACGTGAGGGTATGGCTCCTTGCTAGGAGAAGCATAGATTTAATTTCGGCAGCAGCCAAGGTCTGTGGCCTTGCACGAGGACCAGTACCTGGTCACCGGTTCCCAGCAAGAGCCCCTGTAGATTCCTGATGAAGCGGTGGGTTGAGCTGCAGCACAAATCTGGATTGATGGCAAGAAGTTGCTATCAGTGAGCAGACTGTCAGAATTTTACCACCATGTGAAGCGGAGGCTCTCATGCCTGATTTGATCAACAGTCCCCGTGGAACTTCAGAGAGAGCAGGAGCTGTGCCAGAGGAGCCCATGAGCTAGATTCGCTCTGACGTCCTGCTGACCCTCCAGCATGTGCTGTCATTCCAGGTATAGTTGCCTAAAAAAACTGAGGATGCGTGAAACTGTTAAAAATGGCAGCATAACAAACTTCTGCTGCAATTTACTTTGATTAAGGGATAGCTGAAGGAAAGTATTTTACAGAAAATTTACAAATTTGAAAGTGTTTGTTTCAGAATATCAGCAACGATTCAAAAATGCGTTACAACATTGTCATGAATCGATGCGTTCCATTGATCATCTCCTGCTGGACAGAAGATTAAAAAAACCCCAAACCTAAGCCATTTCTTCAGTCACAAATGGCCATAATTACGAGCGTGTTTCATTTTGAGGATGTTTGGCTTCTCATGTTTGAAAGATATTATGTCATTTACAGAACTTAGAAATTGTAGCTGGTAGGGGAGTTATGATTGAACAGCTGCTGACTCCAAACGTTTAATTAAAATCAAGGTGGAAAAGTAATAATTTATCAGTATTATAAAAGGATTTGTCTTATAGTTAGAGGCATTTGGGTGTCAAAGATCCTGACCTTGCTGAATAAAAAGGGGCTTGGTTTAGCGATCACTGATTCAACATCATTTAAGTGTTCAGCTGAAAAAAATATAATGGAATGTAATGGTACATAAATTCTCCAAGGAGAAAATAAAGTCTATACGTACGTCTATATTTTATATCCTGAATGTTCTGTAGTTTGACAAGGACATGGATGAAGTTATCTTATGCCGGTGGCAGTAGAATGTTGATTAACAGCCCAGTAGCAATTATGAATTGGCTGGTGCCAGCAAAATGTTATAGCCCACTAGTCTCATGTGGATGCGCTGCCTACGTCTGTAACTGGTTAGCTTCCAGAGAGGGCAGCTTTGGGCTCTTCAGCCTCACGTTGCATCTCTTCTGTTAATTGCTCGCCGAAGGAGAGTCTGATTCTGGGTTGGGTTGTCTTTTTTCCCTACTTTGTTATAGGTATATAGACTGAAAATACTTTATTTAAAAAGTTACTCAATACTCTAACCAAACAACTGCTTCATTAAACTGTGAGAAAGCACTGGAATTATTGGGGAGGGATGGCAGGAGGGAGGAGTCTTGGCTTGTTGGCACTGTTTTGGCAAGGATTTCCTAGTGACTTCGCAAAGTTGTTTATCCTGCTTTAACCCAGTGTATGCGCTCCAGAGTTACCACCTCTGCTGTTTGAAATAATCTTAATTGGGCCTTTCTTTTATAGTGTCTACACTTAAGCCTGATCTCATGATGGTGGAGGTGATTGCAGCCTGTCAAGCCAGAAAAATAATTCCTTGTGCATTAATTAGAGCATCTTCAAAACGGGATCTTTCAGAGATAATTTTCAAAATGGTTATCCCTCATTTGGAATTTTTGAGCTTATCAAACAGTTTTGTTAGGAAGAAATGAGTGCCTTTTGACTGCAGCGGTCTGATGCTTTGAATGATTTAAAATACTATTGTTCTGCTGCAGTTATTAATTTCTCACATGATTTCAATGAAAGCAGTGTATTTGCATAGGCTGTCTCTGCTTTTATCGACGCTCTGTAGAAGGAAGCTCTCTGTCAGAAGAATACCAGCCAGCTCCATTGACCACGGGAACACTAGTCTCAATCCTAACCTTGTTATTTATACTTAATTGTAATTTAAAAATGCTTAGTTGCCTAACCAAGGTTAGGGGCCTGCAGTGCCTTCAGTAGAAAAATCACCTCCTGGAAGCATCTGTTGCCCAGGTAAATGAAATGGGGAAGGGATGAGGAGTGTAGGAGGCAGCATTTATAGAGTTTGTGAGGAATAGGATCGGCCCTAGCTTGTCATGTGCGAGCTCCCAAAGGCAGCATGAGGCAGAGACCGAATACCTGTCTCCTAGGACCTAATCCTGAGCTAAATTCCAGGTTTTGGGACCAAAATTCTGCCCAGTGTATTAATCCTGAAAGCGTTAGTACAAAGTGAACCTCTAGCAAGGGGTTCATGTTACAAAGGATTTTTCATCTTCTGTAATTAATTCCAGACTTGCTCACTTTTCTTCGGTTTCCTGATTTGGCTGCAAGATCACAACTAAGGCAACAAATTGCGCGTTGCCACTGCTCACAGTAGCGATGGCAACAAATAATTATGAGCAATTGGTGATCAGAGATATATCTAATAAATCACGTTGAACAATTTTGAATCACAGAAAATACTTTAAAAATGGAATCTTCGTAGGGATAATTTATTACTAGAGGAGGGCAGAATTAGTAAAATTAGGCTGGAATTTCTGAGGATGCCTAAATTTGTATTATAAGAGATCAACGCCTTTTCCCTCCAAACCCTTTTCCTTTGAGAGGATCCTATTGCTTAAGTTTGTGCTATTTACACTTTGTCTGTGTCTCCTTCTAGTGCTGATCACATAAATAAACTGCTGGCTACAAGAAATGATGCTTCAAAACGCTTAAATTCTCAGAAACCATCAATCACGCGTTTCAGGAGACACAGGGAGACAGTGGTGTACTCACACCAGAATTTGTTAAATGAATTATGGAGCTTAACCAACTTGGAGCACTTTGGTATCTTCAGTATAAAGTATATGGATGCAAACCCAGAGTATTATTTGTGATATCACGCGTTTCTCGTGTTTAAGGGTTACTTAACTGCTCTAGCAAGTGCCCTATGCCAATTAGAAACATTTTTTCCCTATAGTTACTGTAGTCGTTTGATCTGCTGCCGTGGTCAGTAGTTTTCTGTTGGTTCCTCTTCAGGATTTGAGGGCTGAACTGTAAAACAACTCTCCTGACAATCTGCCTTTACTGCAAATCAGCCAATGCCCCGTGTCGCTTGTATGAGCAGTGCAAAGAACTTTTCTTTGGCGGGACTCTTTGCTGTTCTTCTAAAATGTTGCAGAATCAGGCCCGGGAGGAGGGATCTTTTAAAGTTAAGCATGTGCTTAAGTGCTGTGCTGGATCACTGCCTTGATCTGTTGATGTTCCAGGTGTAATTTTCAGGAACTATAATTGCCTTCACACGTTTTCAGTTGGCTGCGCAGCACTAAATCTCTATGGGCTGTCCTCCTCCTGGAGGTGGTGCCTCACCGCTGCCTCTCAGAAATGCTCCCTAACGCTTTTAAGGTTGCTGCAGAACCAGATGCCTTGTTTGATAAGGACTCAAATGCCTCGGAAATCTTTCTGTGGCTGCTGATACCTCCGGTGTCAAAGGAAGGGATGAAGTTTTGTGGATCAGTCTCACCATCCTTTTCAGGATGAATCAGCACGGCCTTTTGCTAGGGAAGCTGTAGAGAGCACAGGTAATGAAGCCAAGTCACTTTATCTTGATTTCTCGAAGGGCTGTGGATTGGGTTTTTTTTTTCCTACTTTAACTTTGTTTTAAAACTTGAGTTCATTTCAGTCTAGCTATTAATAAGCAGAACATTCAGACTCTTGGCTGGGGACGGAGCAGGTGATGAATCACTCCCCGATAGTTTGAGATCGTGATCAAACAGCAAGAACTGTAAGGACAGACCACTGTTGGTCAGGCACCAGCTTCAGGGTGCAGAGCTCTGCACAAGGAAGGATCCCCAAATTAGTCACACACGCAGCACCGCATTCTCCTGACAGCAGACAAACAGCCCAGCTCTTGAGCATCATTAGGCCCAAAGCTGGCTTTACACGCGTTGCATTCTGGTCGTGTAAAGGCTGCAGTTTCTCCTGTAAGGACGCTTTAGTCTGCATTCATGTGCATTTCATGTCGATATTTGCACCACTGCCCAGCACGTATAAATTGCACCATTTTCAAAGGGGAAAGTGTGACACTAACATTGTCCTGGAAGTTTGGTAGCTGTGGAGATGCTGGTAGGTCCAGCAGCTGCCTTTTCTTCAGTACAGGAGCCCTAGTAACCTAATGAGAACATTAAAGCTTTAAATAATCTTAGACTTTATCTGGGGAACGCAACTAGTGGCTTAAGCAATGTAACTGCAGTCAGTTGAACCAATCTCATGTAAAATACAAGTAGAATCAGTTGTTCTGTAACTCTGGTATTTCTTTCAGTGCTGCAGCGGGTGTCTTATTAGCATCTAGTGGTGAAGGGAGGTACCGTGCTAGGTAAATAAACAGGGCGCTGATGTCCTGTTAGCAAATAAATAGCATGCTGAACAAAAATTGTTGGCATTTTATGAAGGAAACTCACTTAAATTATGAATGGTTGTGAGGCTATTACGGGCAGCAGTGTTATAAATTAAACAGATGTTAGCCTCCTCTCTTCTACTTTCTCTGTATTCTGTACAGAAACCAGGCTTTCAGAAGGGGAAATTGCACACTTCTTGGCAAAACATAATTATTAGAAGAATTTTCATTACCAAATGAAATTGTAATCAATCATCCTGGCAGAGTGGTATTTTCCTTCAATCTGTACCCAGAGCAAGAGCTGAAGAGTTGAGTATTTCTATACAGCTTTTATTGTACTTCTCATTGCAGTATTTGAGTGCATTTCGATGGTATGTTAATTAGGAACACTGACAGCTCTGTCGTGTGGTTGCTTCTCCCTAAAAGCAGTGATGTACACAGCTTTCTGGTTATGTTTTTATGTCATTGCTTTGCTTTTGGGTTTTTTGTCTTTTTTTTTTTCTAAAAAAACTAGATGAAAAAAAAGCGTACCTTTTACTTGGAGCAACAGATGCCGAGGTTATTGCAGTCCTCAGTTCCCATGGGATTTTGTGAACAAACTGTTTGAAATTCATTCCCAAACCAGCCCCAGTGAAGCGCTGTTTGCTGCGCAGAGGAGCTGCAAGCTGTATGGAGACGCTAGAGCCGAAAGAGCTATCTGCAGCTTGAAGTGAGAGATGGCTCAACTGGAAAGCAAACAGGATATGTGTAGGGGCATATTTTTCTCTGCACATCGAGATTTTTCTTGCACTAATGAAACCGACCATAGCTATGGAGGAGGAAGAAAAGAAGAATAATCTGCGGGTCGTAACCATGTAATCTCTGAATATAGCAATCTAGGTGATAAGTAACCATTATTTTCTATTTCATAGAGAGGTAGGCTGCTGTTAAGTTTAATTTCGGAATTCACTGTACTTTTTAAATATCAAGCTTATTTCACAGTGGTATGTGCTAAGGAAGGGTTGGAAAATCTCAACAAACAAAAGCAAGTCTCCTAAAAAAAAAAAGGGGGTGGGGAGAGAAGGTCAGGCAAAGAAATGGAGTGGGCTTGATGTTTCCTGGAACGAAAAGAAAATGCAGCAGAAACTGGATGAAGCAATTTTAGCATTGGTTTTGAGATTAAGGAGCCCATATGGGTAACCC
The DNA here is from genome assembly GCF_963921805.1 of Phalacrocorax carbo. Classification (NCBI taxonomy): domain Eukaryota; kingdom Metazoa; phylum Chordata; class Aves; order Suliformes; family Phalacrocoracidae; genus Phalacrocorax; species Phalacrocorax carbo. Next base: position 3,796,649 of record NC_087536.1, on the reverse strand, counting down.
ATTACATTCAGCTGCTGCTGCTGTGTCAGCCAGTTTTCTGCTTGCGGTGCCTGAGTATAGGTTTCCCATTCAAAGAAATATACTTCCAACTTCCCTTGCGATTTCTTGGAATTAATAGCCAACTTGGTAAACCTTTCGTAGGAGCACGGTGCGTGCAGCTGTGCTTCAGGTAATCCATTACCATGCTGTAATTTTTGTCATTTTTGTTTGCTTGATTTTTCTTATTTTTAATGGAAAGAAGGAAGCCCTTCATTTTAAAAAGGGGAATTAATAGTTGTGGGGGGCAGCTTCCTTGAAAATGGATATTTATAACATGCACTAAACATAGAAGCTAAGAAGTTGGAGAACCTTTTCTTTATGAAGCCTTCCTGATACCATTTAGTATAGAAATGAGGAGGAGCTTAGATGTTTGACTGTTTCAAGGTGTTTTTGGCACTTAAGCCCTGACTGGGAAGCATGGAAATGAATTCTATGGTTATCGCCTTGAATCCCCAATGTTTGCTGCACCCGTTAGATCTCTGGCTGAGTGGCTGGACTCCCAAATCAGGCAGGCAGGTGAGTGTGTGGCTGGGCTATCAGATTGGCAGTCAGGAGACTTGGATATATCCCTACTTCCATCAGCTGCTTTCTATGTGATCTTGGCATGTTAATTCATCTCTTTCTCCAGCCTGTCTGGTAAAATATCAACGTATATATTGGATCGATAACAGCTGTTCGTGTTGGCGTGTACAATGTTTATTGACTTGGAGCTTTGATTTTGGATGGGACCTCCAGCCACCAGTGTTAGAAACAATTTCCAGCGATGACTTCAGCCCTCATAGCTCCTGCTGGAAAAGGCAAAATTTGTACTTAGGTGCTATAAGAGAAATTCTCAAGCAATGCCAAGTGTCACTCTTCCTTATGTGAGGGTTGCATCTGGGTAACTCATAGTTTTCCAAATGCCTAATTAGTAGAAAGTGGTTCATTGGCCAGTGAACTCTCTGGAACTACACCAGTTTACACTAGCTCGTGCTTTGGTCCAGAACTTAGTCTTCTGAGACTAAGCAGCTGAAAAAACACTGGTATGGCCAGGCTTTCTTCATAGCTCTGCTTTCCAGCTTCTTATTTCTGTCCCCTTCAACTGCCAATAAATTAGTACATGTTCCTCCAGGCTGAGGTGGTGGGAAAGTCACGCTCTGCCATATTTCTTCAGTTTTGTTTAGTGTGGGATAAGGAGGCAGAAAAATGACTAGGTTTGATAAGGTCATTTCCCCTCACCAACTCTGAAAGGACCCAGAGTCCTTTCTCTGCCCTGATGAAACTGAAGACTAATACTTGGTTTCTTTTCTTCTGATCTGGAGTTTAATTTCTATGTGGTCAATGTATACGTAGAAACAGTATAAAATTTTCAAAGGTTTGACAAGGAGAATGCTAGAAGGTAAAAACGCATCCAGTGTTAGGGATATACTATAGATTTGATGAGTGTAACAACGTTGTTTTTTTTTTTAGAGGTTTGGAAATCTTTTGACCATTGAGAATGAGAAACTGTATAAATAATAATGTCTGTGATTGCCCTGCATCAAAATTTTAGTTGGACAGTTCAAAAAAAAATCCGCTTATCGTTCCCATCTGACGAACAGAAATTGTGCCAGGGAATCTGTTTCCCATTCAGCCCTATTTACAGAGTTGTCGGTGTTGTTCGTGTGCTTTTACTAGCCCTGCAGCTCCTCTATGGCGTCCCATGCACTCGCAGCGTACCTTGGCAAAGCTCGACTGAATTCAGTGCTGAAGATGCTCGCCCTAGGAAGCCACTAGGCAGAAGTACATATTTTACAGCTCATAAACTGAGGGGATTGTATGGCTCCAAGGACTGATAATAGGATGCAGCCCCATTCATTCTCCCATCACTGGCTGGAATTTAGCCCAGGCATGGATGAGGTACAATACATTGGCAGGGGCAGCATGAGAAAGCTGGGACCAGTGATGCTTATGCTGTACCTGCTTTGCAAGTAAACACCACATATATTTCCCACTGTGTCAGCTCAACACCTTCAACAGCTGCACACAGGAAATAATCTGGAAATTGTCTGCATTTTATAGGCATTAGGCCTACAAAAAGAGCTGGAAGTTTTGGTTCCAGCCCTGTATTTTGAGCAAAACAGCCTTTACGGCATGGTCTGGGGAGAGGGTGCTGCCTTTCAGGAAGGTCTTTAGGCATACCTGGGAGAGAGCTGGCTTAGTCAGAGCTCCCTTTGTCATACAAAGAGACACAGTTAAACCGATGCTTGTGAGAGGATTCTGTACTAATGGGCTGATGCGAATTCCCAGGAGCCGAGGAACAAAGTGGCAATGAGAGTCCATGGTGGCTGTATTCAAAGTGCTTTCTTTAGCTGCCGATGTGTTGGCTGAAGAGATTAAGGCCCTTTATACACCTCCAGGATCTCCTACCATTTCCCTACCTGAGATGTTTGGTCAAGTACCTGTTGTTTGACTGCTCTTTCTTTAGACCCATGCCAGTGTAAATGAGCTGGATTAGCTGAAAGAGATTTAAATACCAGGCTTGTTAGTCCAGATACTTGACTGAAAAAGGCCTTGTGTGTTACATAAATATAGCAAATCAAAGTAGGATTTGATAAGTGGGAAGTAATGGATGGCTGGAGGAAGCTGGGATCAATAACCACTGAGTCGCCGTTTCAGCCCAGCTGTGCTCCTGGCAGCTAGCTGTTCTGCAGCATCCTACATGTTTCCTAAGATGAAGAGAAATTGCTCCTTCTGATGCCAAAGGACACTAAGGGGTCTCTTAACCCCGTGCTTGTACGAATCACTCGTGCTAAGGCAAAGCGGGTGTGAAGTGCTTGCGGCTGTTTTGTGCTCCTTGCATAGACGTTTTCGCTCCAAGCAAGGCAAAGGCACGAATTCTGCCTAGTTGACCAATACATTTTTTTGTGTCCAGCTGAGAAGCAAGGTGGCAGCAGCAGCTAAATGTTCATTCCTCAGCGGATAAAGGTTGGAATTTTTTCCTCTCTTCTGTGCCTGCAGAACTTCCAACAAACCATAAAAAGTTCAGGGGTGTCAGAGTAAAGATCTATGCTCTAATCAAGAGGGATGTCTCCTTAGAGCTCTATTAGTTGCCAAGAAACTACTTTTGCAAAAGTGGAAATCTCTAAGCACTCCTAAAATAATTGACTGGATGGACACAGTGACCTAGCTGTGCTCAGAAAGATTTCCTGGAACAGATGCTGAGATACCACAGTAAAGAGTGTGATGTAAATACGTAGACAGACATCGCCAACAAAATGGGGAGTCTAATTGGATTTAAATCCTTCTTGTATAGGAAAAGTAGCATAGATTCCTGGCTAACTGCATAGCTATTGAGGAGTGCGGGTCCAGCGACTTGGGCTTTTCTACTCTGGCTCTGGGCTGTAATATTAGCAATTAATTCTCCTGGCTTTTCGAGAGGGGAGTCTCACACTGTATCGATCTTGTCTGCTCGGACTATAAATTCTTCAGTGCCTGTCTTTTACTAGGCATTTACAAGGCAGGGTGGACTTCTCTCACCTCATGTCGTACAAATCACACTGACGTGGATCAAAACTGGTCCTTGTGATTTCAAGAACTTTTGTGCACGCTTTGCTTCCTTTCATAAATGCAGGTGGCCGGGCAGCTCTCCCTCGGTGCGCTTAGCTCCCTACGGTGCGGGGCTGATGGGAGGCGCTTCGTGCTCACTTCATGCATATACAAGGACTGTGCGTGCGCCTGAGCAGAAGTTTAGTTCAGGTGCTGCAAAACAGTATATGTGGAGATCTACCGCCAAGAGTAGGTCTCAGAGCAACAGATGGGAGTAGAAAGTAGTGCTAGACTTTGGTATTTGGGTGTTTCCATATGTATTTGTGTAGTGTGGGAAACGAGCTCATTGGAAACTGCATGGCGTTACATCAGCTGAGAGTCTCATCTCGTGTAGGGTCTCATAAGCAGCTGCAGCCTTGAAGCTTGAAAAATATTTGGGAGAGAATTTGAATTCTCTGGGTAAAAGTTTTGATCTAGGTCTTGGGTAAACTAATTCTGCCTTTCCAGGTAGTTGGCGCTCATTTTGAGTGATGGGTTTGGTTATTTCTGAAGGGTATAGCTGCATCTGAGAGGGTCTGCAATTCTATATTGACTTCACAAACCTAGAGCTGGGAAGCAGGGGCACACTGGTGGTTAATATTTCTTGTCTTTTCAATGTGTAACTTGTTCTTTATTATTTGTATATACAGAAGCTTAAAATATATCAAATCTCTATCAAAACAGACGAACAAATAGTTAAAAAATCTTTTAGGTCCTGTGATTTTTGGGAATCTGGAGTTCAGAGAGTTAATATTTTTTATCTCTCGAGTGTCTCTAGTCATCCCTCAGCTGCTGCTGCTGTGCTGATCTCTTGCCCTCGACTTTGTGGTGTATGAGGCCCCATTTTTTAAAAAGCAAAAGCAATTTTACTGTGGTCTCCATGATTTAAAGCTTTGTCCCATGCTAAAACACAAAAAACTTCTGAAGATTTAGATGCTGTACCAGCTTTTACAAGGAGGAGAATTTAGGTTTGTGCTTCCCGCAGACTTTTGTTGTTGTTGGCCAGAGTTGTGTGCGAAGCTTTCTTTAGTGAAGAAATGTGTTGGCTGGGAATGGCCAGAGCCCTCACAGGACAAAGGGTCTGCCCGAACCACAGAGGGTCTTCTCCAGCATCACGTGTATGTAGCTGCTGAGCCAGGAACTGCACGTGATACCAGGCCTCAGTCCAAGGTCTTCAGTGTCTGGACAAGGCGTCTGCTTATATTCAAATCCATTTCTGCGATATATTTCAGTGCCACAGAAAAAGCAGTTAGAAATGATCTAAAACTCTAGGAATCTAAATGCGAACACAAATAACCTGCCCCTGTACTACTGAAAGTTTTGCATGGTAATAAAAATTAGCTTAGAGAATTACTAAGTAATTTCAAGTACCATAAAGTAGCTGTTGGGAATAAAAAGTGTCGTAACTGCTAAGCCTCACCCCAGTTTCAGCAGGAATGAGTTATTATCATTAATTATCACTTTATTTTATAGTCATTGCCTGTAATTTCAGACTTTAAATACTCTAAAGCATAAACAATGCTAATTTAATTACGGTGTGAGAGTTGTTGAAATTTGCATGCAGAGGAAGATACCATTAATAAAGTTTATTCAGAGAGAAACTTAATAATTAGCATTTTTTGGCATTTCTAGTGTAACAGAATTAACCATCCTTTCTCAGCTTGGGTTGTAATTATTTGTAGAAAACAGGCAGCACAAGCCGTACGAATCGTTTAGAGATACAGAAGGCTGGAGCGTGCCCCACAACCTGTCTGTGCTGAGCAGCCCCAAACACCATTCCTCTGGTGTCAATCCCTTACCAAGGTCACTCGCCTGTTTGTGTCCAAGTACGCTGTTGGAAGCACCCTTCTGAGCTTTGGGAAGATCCAGGTCTTGGTCCTGTTGTTTAAAGTATTTTCGCGTAAATGCGAAACGTGCCCCCAAGGCAAAGGCAGGAAACTAAAATCGCATTTCCTTTGATTTATGCCATCGTTTCCCTTAATTCCATACTTGCCTCCTGTCCTCTGTCAGGAACTGCTTCTCTAACTCTTGTTTCATCGTTGTCAGTGTGATGGTCACTTACGTCTACTCTAAGCCATTAATAAGTTAACTAGCATAGCACAGCAAATCACCACAGTGTTTGGCTGGAAACACAGCCATTTAACAAGAAGTTACTGTTTATACATCTCTCTGTTACAGTGTGAGGCCTGCTTATAGTTAAAAAAAATTTATTTAATGTGTGTTCTTCTAGTTAAACATTATTCTGATTTATGAAGTGGTCACGCAGTGCCAAATTTATTACCGATGTCTGTACCGATTATATCAACATTTTGCGTTTGTCATCCATTCGTATAATCCTGTAAAAACAGCAAAATGATTGATGAGGCCCATATTCCGTAAGTGGGTATGACTGAGATTTCGATATTACCTTTTTTTTAATCGAATCCCTTATTAGCTATTCTAATAGCTATTGTCCAGACCGACAAGAGCATCTTCCTTAACCTTTTTATGATACTGCGATGGCACAGTTTCTTTACTTTCTCTGGAGTTCTTTGTTTTCACAGGATATGCTAAAAGCTACTGTTCTGCATCCGGGAAGATTCTGGGCCACCTCTCTTAACTCTTACATGCACGTTATCTAGGTCTCCTAATTTCTGAGACTGCTGCTTCATATTATCCCTGTTTACTGCTGGAACAGAATGTAGTTAAAGCTTCTCTTAGACTAGTTTAAAGTGTCTTGAAGGCGTTTCCTGTGCATGTACAGGTGAACTCAGACACCTCCACCTGCTCAATCCTTTAACTGGACAAAAGTGCTCAGCTTCATGCCCAGCACCTCAAAAGACCATGATCTTCCAAACAACACTGTTCCTGGAATGGAACAAAGGAATTTGCTGCAATATATTGCTAACTTTGCTTGTGAGTAGGAGTTGGTTCCTAATTGTCTTACACATAGAGCCGTATCTCAGGCAGGCAAAGACTCTCATGAACACGCTAGGCGGTAGAATGTAGTCTGGCTCTAACCAGCAGGTTAAACACGGAAAGGACAGGAACTGCGGCAGTTCAGGGGAATGGATAGGTTTTATGTAGCTTGCTTTTACATACCCTTTTTTCCTCCTTTAACCTGGTTCTCAAAGCATGTCATGGAACAGAACAAAGTCATTGCCCACAGATAAGTAAAACTGCTGGGACTAGAATCCCCAAACCCCGAAATCTGCCTCTCTATGTTAGGCCACACTCACAAGCATTTGCATTGCCAGCTTTTGGGAGGAATATAAATCACAGCTCTAGCAAATGACTGCTGGATCCCTACCGATACTACATAATCACTCTGCCATCATACTGAAGTCTAATGGACCTAAACGCAGAGTATATGTGGTTTTAGTCCTGTTTCCAATGTGACTACCATTCTTTACAGTGGAGAATTTCTGCCATGCTCGTTTTCGTAATGATTTTTGTAGGGCTAAAAATAAATCAACATATGGCAAATAGGTGTCTCTCGGAACATTATAGCCCAAACGGCAGATTAGACGGAGCTTCTGATTTTGCATTTCTTAAGTATGAAAGAAGTCAGCATGCCTCTTGGACTTCACCAGGCACTCCTCCTTCCCTAATGAAGGTTACACGGCTAGCATCCCAGAAGGTTTCCCATGGGGATAAGATGGCACTTCCTACTGAACTTTACAACCCATTGGTTGTCTGGAAGAGGCAAGCACAACAATGATCGCTTCTAATAGTTCAATATGACCTAGTAGTGCCTTGTGTGCATATAATGTGTAAATAGATAATAATGTATAATAACTTTTAATTTTTTCATATACACAAGACATTGTATGATAATGTTTAATTTAATAAAACAATCCTTAGTAGTTTTCATTTGTTTTCATCTCTGTAGCATCAAAAGACTCTTGTTATACAGCACCCTTTACCCAGAAGATTGTGAAGTTGGGTCATAGCTTGAATTACCTACTTATGAACAATGTAATGTCAGTCTTTTTCTTGTAGCTATTTCCAAGATAATTTTCACCTCTGCAACTAATTTTGTGCCAAAGCTTGTACATGCATATGATACCTAATGGCTTTTGAATGGAAATGAACTTTAAGTGGCTATTAACAGAAATTGGCTTTGAACCTATAATCTGCAGATAAAAGACCCCTTGAGCTGTCCAGGTCTTACAAGCATACATTTCTTCTGAATGCGGAGAAAGATAAATAGTTACAAATGTTCAAGTACAATTACTAGCCTTATTTTTCTTTCACTCTTGTTTATACCTTCTGTTTTGAAGCTTACGTGGCTGACTGATCTCACTTCATATCAAAGGAAGTGTTCAGGAGAACGGCCTGGCTACAGGTCATTGGTGTGATGCTTTGATTCCTACCTGGGACCTGCACAGGGAATAGTCAATGTTGAAGAGCAAACTGTTTCTGTGACATCCGTGTCTGGTTTGGGAAGCACTGAGTAGGCTCTTTTTGTCTTGTACAAGTGCCTCTTTCCATCCTTGTATTGAGGAGGATTTGTGTGTTGCGTGGGCCCGTAGCCACCTCCTGCGGCACCTCAGCTGGAAGCTGTAGTGGTGTCCGTGGGTGCGTTTCTGCTCTTCCCTTTCTGGCTGGCTTCACGTGGGGTCAGCCACGGCTTGCCTCTGTGTATGCTGTCATGACAATTCAGGCTCAAAGACCACACTAATTCAACTCAGCAAAGCAGATGCTTAACTTGCAGATGCATCCCTAAGTCTATGCAAGGGCGTTCCTCTGGCTCAGGTTGCTTTTTGTATTGTAAGACTGGGAGCCCGAGGGACTCCGGATTCTTTAATGCCGACAGTGAACTTTCACTGTTTGTTTGGATTTTTGTTTTTTGTGGGTTTTTTTTGGTTTTTTTTGTGGTTTTGTTGGTACCCAGCTATACCCTCACTGTGGAAGTCACCCTTGCGCAGAGCTATTTGAGTTTAACCTGAGAGATGAATTGTTGCAGAGGCCTCTGTGTTCTGACCCCTCTGCCCAGGGTAGGAGTCTCACCCTATACCAGAACATTTATTCCTACAAATACATATTGAGCATCTGTTTATAAATATGCTGCAAGGCTGTATTTGAAAACAAAAGGACATCTGTGTACTTGTAAGTGTTTAGCAGATGCTGCATGACACAGCATTCAGCTGCAAGGCTTGCTGTGCCCCAGGCGCGTTGAGGCAGGCAAGTGGGTCCAGCTATGCAGCGCGGGCTCAAACGCCCTCCTGAGCAGAGCTTCCTGGTCTTGCTCCTCTGAAAATGCACATTCCTTAATTCCACTTGACTGGAGGGGACTTTTAGGTGGCCTTCTTTATAAAGTAATATCGATCTTTACTAATCACGTGTGGCTAAATTATCTTTCTGATAGCTGTAGCACGTAGCCCTGGATTGCTGACGTGCTCTTCTTGCAGACCTGCGAGGCTGACAAACGAGGGGAGGTCGCTGGTGTCACACCAGCTGACAAGATCAAGCGTCATTTTGTTGCCAAATGGTTTTTTTTGGTTTGAAGTTTTTCTTTTAAGAGAGGCAGGATGATTGCAAAGAAAGATCAAGCAGCCTGTGTTTATTATTTATATGCTTCTGCAGTAAAAACTGAGCTGCCAAATCCAAGTAAGGGACAGAATTACCCTGGAAATTAATACAGAAATTGGGTTTTGGGTGTCAGATCTGTCTAGTTACCTGTCATTCCCCCCCTCCCCGCTTATTTATTGCACCATATAGTGTTACGTGTTTAGTTAGTGCTTGGTAGGTAGGCAGTGTTGTGTATTAGCGTTGTGTATAATCTGTGGTCACCACGGCCGCTAGGGTGGTGATGGACCAATACTTGTGTTTCAATGTTCAGTATATTTTAAGAATAGATGCTTGCCTACTTTTTTTACCACTATGGTATTATGCGTGGGATCCCTTATTCATACTTCAGGTCCTCTGCTAATCTCGTTTCATTTCCCTTCCTTTTTACATAAGGGGAAATACTGCCTTGCTTATGAGATGATGACTTTCCGTGGTGGCGTGTGTATTGCTGCACCTGCTGGTCAAATCTAGACTATTCAGAACTACTCACGCCCTGTCAGGCTTTGCTGACGTGACAGAAATGAAATTTATTCAGTCTGTACTTCCAGAAGTAGCCAGGTCAAAGAGTATTAGACTCGTCATGAGGGGGAAAAAAAATAAAAATCTACAATTGTTAATACTTCACCCTGCATGAGGGAGAGGGGAGGTACATGTGGGTATGATACTGTGTAATTCTCAGTGCTACTTACTAGCTCAAGCAAGACATAGTAAAAATTGCTTTAGGATGTGAATTTTTTAACAGGAGTTTTGCTAGCCTTTGTTTATTCTTTTGTGCTTTCTTTCAGTATGCTATTTAAGTTATTAGGACTCGGTTTTTTAGCATGTACACTTCTTATTATGGTTAATAGGGTACGGAACCTCATAGAGGCATTTAAAAACAAACAAAAGAAAGTAAACGGAATATAGATATCTTTATGCCTTGTGATACTCTGCAGCTAAATCCAATAAGGGATTTAGTTATCTGCACATCGGCTATTTGTAACTCCTTTTAAGGAAAGATAAATATTTCAGAAAGAAGAAGCTGTCTTCAGCTATGGGAAATAGTGAACACAGAGTTCCTGTGATTTTCAGGCACTTTTGAGCATGAGTCGAGGCTGTAAGAGAGGTCTGTATGCATGTGGGATGTAGGACTGTGTGGGTGCACCACAGGGCCGGGCAGAAAAGGAGAGAGAATGGGAACCTCTTAAACTGACTTGGCTGATGAAGACAAGCCACTGTGTAACCGAATCCGATGGTGATTTGCCCAAGGTTAGCTAGGCAGGCTAAAATACGCCGAGGGAACTGAACTTCTGTCTTAATTTGAAATCACTAAGTAGCCTTTAAGCACAAAACTATATTTTTAGTTGAGAATAGTATGAATAAACAGCTGAGCGGTTTTAGTCACTGGGATGAATACACAGAAATGCTGCATTTAGAGGCATTAGTCAAGAGTTACTGTTACCTAGCAGAAAGCGAGCTTGACGGAAGCATGGGGTAGCGCTCGAGTTTGTCGTGTCTGCCATCAGTCATTTACCAGGTCCTTCACACGCAGCACAATGTCAGTGCAACCATTATCATGTAAATGTGGCCATGCAAATTCCCAAGACCTTTATTATCAAATTCATTAGAGCTGTCCTGCCGCTGTATAAATGATCCTGTTTGATCTTCAGATACTCTTAGATAGTTGGGTAAATTTTTCTGCTTAGAAATACTGCAGAGGTCCAACCTTGCCCCAGAATGTGGCCTGGGCTTATAGTATCTGCTTTATGCAATATTTCTTGCTGTTGTTCCAAAATAAATACTTCAACGTGGTTTTTATCCTTACCAAAAAAAAGAAAAATCAATGTAAGAGCCCACAATAGTCAAACCGCTGGCAATAAAGCAGAATATACACATTCTGGCGAGAGAAGACTGTCAATAAGAAAATTGATTTTTGTTTCAGATTTGCAGCAACCACAACAAACTACAAAATTATTAATAGCCTGTTAGTTATATTTTTTTTTCCTCTTTTCTTTCTCATGACATATTCTCTGTCTCTCTCAAACTAATTGTGTGAAAAAGGAGTGTCAAAGGAGCACTGAAACTGTAGGGTATCAAGTAAGGAAAAATGTTCTGATTTAAACATGCACATGCTTACTTTTGGGCTTCAAAAATTAAGAAAGAGACTTTTTTTGTTAAAAAATGCCAAATATCTCAACTTTTTTAGTCAACTTCTGTTAAAAATATTGAAAGACCCAGTTAATTTGGAAGAAAATGTTTGATGCATTTTTTTTTCCCGACCTATCAGCTACTAGAACCAAGGTTTTCTAATTATCTGAACTAGTCAGTGTAGAAAAAGGTGGGAGGAAAAAAGCTGAACTATAGAGTCATAGAATCGTTATGGTTGGAAAAGGTCTCTAGGGTCGTCAAGTCCAACCATCTAGACTGTGATCCAGCATAACTCTGTAGCTTTCCACTTACTGAAGTCCCATCTCTTTCTGATGAGGAAATAGCACAAGGCATGGAAATAGAGGAAAAACTAGCGAGCTATCTTCCGGGCCGACACCCTGCGTTCGTAGAGAAGAGCGTCTGAGGAGCAGCTCTGAGTGAGACCTTCCTAGAGAGGGCGTGGAACTGGGGTGGTTCTCTAGCCCAGGTAAATGAAACAATCCTCAGTGAAGCACTGTGGGAAAGGCTGCCATCCAAATCCATGTAACTTTTGTGCAGCTTGGTAACAGTTATTGTTGCTTGCTTTAAAAAGGGAAAAAATACATTGAAGTGAAAAATTCCAAAGGATGATATTTGTTCTAGTGTCTGGTGGAAGAAAGGATATATTGCTGTATATCTGTCCCATGGGCTGGGAGAACAGGGAGGTGGAGGAATGGTGTAAATGTCTGTATATAAAAGAAATTTATTTATTTTAAATTTTTTCTGGGCTGCATTCAAAGGCGTGTGGCCAGCAGGGCGAGGGAGGTTCTCCTCCCTCTCTGCTCTGCCCGAGTGAGGCCACATGTGGAGTGCTGTGTCCAGTTCTGGGCCCCCCAGTCCAAGAAGGGCAGGGAACCGCTGGAGCAAGGCCAGCGCAGAGCTGCCAAGGGGATCAGGGGCTGGAGCATCCCCCTTGTGAGGAAAGGCTGAGAGACCTGGGCTTGTTCAGCCTGGAGAAGAGAAGCCTGAGGGGGGATCTCATCAGTGCTTATCAATATCTGAAGGGTGGGTGTCAGGGGGATGGGGCCGGGCTCTTTTCAGCGGTGCCCAACGCCAGGCCAAGGGGCAACGGGCACAAGCTGGAACATGGGAAGTTCCCCCTGAACATGAGGACAAACCCCTTCCCTGTGCAGGTGCCAGAGCAGGGGCACAGGCTGCCCAGAGAGGCTGTGGGGTCCCTTCCCTGGAGACATTCACCCCCCGCCTGGACGCGGCCCTGTGCCCCTGCTCTGGGGGTGCCTGCTCTGGCAGGGGGTGGGACGGGGTGCGCTCCAGAGGGCCCTTCCCACCCCCGCCAGCCTGTGATCTGAGCTTCGTTTGTAATGAGGCAGGTGCAGTGGCGAGTCACGTTCATATGGACCCTTGGCGGTGAGTACTGTATAAAGTAGCATTTCAGAGGAAGCCTAGCCCTCGGAGATTGGCCCGAGAGCTTGCGGAGCTATCGCTGCAGCCGCACCCGCACCGTGGCACGCCTGCGCGCTCTGCTCCCCTCTCGCTATCAGAGGCGATCAGAGTTTGTCCTGTGCGAGCCCAGCCGCGCTCCCGCCAGGCTTTGGTGCGCCTGCGTCATGGGGAGAAACCGTTTTCCAAAGGGAACTCACATGCTCTAGTTTTGTTCCCATTTTATGAAATATTGCTGATTAGTAATTTTATTCCAAAGTTGATTAAAGGCAGTGAAGAGAGTGTTGATTTTTCTACATAAAAATCTTTTCCTATAAAATTTTAGAATTGTTTCTTCAGAGCCTTATTAATTTTATGAAAAATTCCTTGGGTTTGTTCTTTTGGGCCTTTTGTATTTCCTTCAAATCCTGTAGAACTCATCCATGTGGGGCAGAACGCAGATCGTGATGCCTGCCACAGAGAAATCTAGAGAGCTCCTACAGAAGAGTTCCCGTCCTAACACTAATTCCCCTGATCAGTAAAGACAATAAAAAGAAGAAACAGAGGGAGTTAATATCCGCCATTTCCTTTTATCTTTTTTCCGATTCAACAACCCTGGATACTTACAACGTTAAATACCTGGCTCTTTGGTTTTAGGAGACTCTTTAAGCCTGGATAGCAAATCATTTGGCTTGCCCAAAGCCTGTGGCAGTGGCGGGGAGCTGCCGGGAGAGCCGCAGCCTGGCAAGCTGGGGTCATCGCGGAGCAGCAATGAAGCAAAGCTCGGGATACTGGTATCTCTTAAAACAACAGAATTGCTTCTGTGGGTTAGAAGCCTGTATCTACTCTCTTTCAGGAGAAATCATCCTTTTTTCAGTGTTAATTTTTTTGGTGGTGGTTTTTCTGTTTTCAAGAAGTGAAAAGTGCTTGCCCAAAGCTGTTTCCTACCCGTACCCGTATTGTGTTTTTGCTATTACATGCGGTTATGCAGAAAGGCTTCTTTGTGCTCAGCGCTATACAAACACGGAGGGAAGATTGGACCCCTGCACAAAAAGTACCCCTAAAAGCCCCACACGTACCGTCCCAAACAAAAGTTGATGTTTAAATGCAGTCAGCATAGGGAATTATTTATGCTTACGGCTACATCATCTGTGTATTTTAGAGTTTATCGTTATTTATAGGGAAATGAGTAGGAAGTGGATGCAGGCTACAGGAGGGTTTGTTTGCAGAGCCATAAAGAAACTTCTGGAATGGGAAACGAGTAATTTCTTTGTTAAATTGCTCTGCCAGAGAGTTGCCCTGTGTTCTGTTTTGCCAGTGTTTCCTTAAGTCTGTGCCTGTCCCTGGAGAGCTTGCGTTGTGGGGGGGCATTGAACTGGGGAGCTCTGCTGCCTCCCCACTTGTGACACTTAGATTTCACAACCCTCACATTTCCTTTGTACCAAGGCTTCCTTTTGCCTACAAAAAATTTGAATTTTGTGGCTGGTTGGCATTTAATCCTTGCTGGAGGAGTCAGGATTTGGCCAGGACATGCTCCTCGTGTCCTGTATGACACGGAACTCGTTGTATCCCTGAATTAGCAATGGAAAGGGACAAATGGGAAACCATTCTGCTCTACGCTGCAGGAGGCTTCCCCGGCTGTGCTTATGGCTTTGCTGCCGCTCCATCCCCCCTAACCTGGGGTGTTCCCACAGGTGATGTGGAGAGAAACGCAGCCGAGTGCAGCGGCTCCTGGTCCGACAGACAGGGACAGGGTCACACCTGGAAACCTGATACGTGCTGAACTTTCTCTTTTGAGCATTTTATTTTTCTTTGTATCTGGAACAAAGGGCAGGTTGTCTGGTGTATGTCCTCTTTATCTTAAGACGACTTTTTAGTTTGGTTTTTTTTTAATATAAAATCATGTTTTCTATCTAACCTTATGCTTCTTGGACAAGCAGCCTTCCCTGTGCACTGGTTTTCATTTTGGCCTACGTCCTGGGGATAAAACTAAAGACTTCTGCTACTAAGGGTTTTGCTTGAGGTCTTTGTTTATTCCATTTGCCTGGTTTTTCCCTACATGCTAACACATCCCGTGACCTCTCTTTATGCAACATTGGGCCCGGGTATAGTAGAAAGGAAATTTCTGCAGTTCCAGTTTTTAAGCTGTAAGAGGGTGTTTGAAGTTGAAATGATCTTTTATTGAAAAGAGTCCATAAAATGGAGCCCAGTATGCTGAATGTATCCAAATATTAGTTTAACTACCTGTTTACAGGCCTACCATAAAAGAAAAAATATAGTCTACAAATAGACCTCCTGAAGCAACATTTAGAATAGTGGAGGAAGGCAAGTATTGTTTAAACAGATGCTGTAAATCTAATACGGTAACATTATTGCCACCCAGGATTTTATTGATTATATCTTTTCAAGTTACTTGTCTAGAAATTCATTATGTCTGTTTCCACTCTTACTTAACCATGATTTCAAACAGAAATTATTAATGAGCTATTATCTGAGAAGTGAAGGGAAAAGTAATTTAAATAAAATGAAGCATCAAAGGCAAACACAAATCATGATAATGTTGTCTTTTTGTCTTTTTTAATATTCTAATGAAGAAAAATTTAGAGAGGAATCAGCTTTTGGGACAAAACTGTGCTTTTTTTTTTTTTTTCAGTTGCAGCCCAGCGGTTTCAGTTTTCTGCTGGGTGATATATGCCCTCCACCTTCCCTTGTCCTTTTCTCCCTGCACTTCCCAGCCCTCCCAGTCCCCCTGATGAATCTTTGCCTTGGAGGAAGAACACAGCACTTCAGACAAAGCGGTGCTGGGGTTACTGTCCGCTCTTCAGGCGACAGGAGAGCGTTATCTTGCCTCGGTTTGCACACGCAGTGCACGGCTGGTGCACGCTCCGCTCACGTAGCTATTGGAAAGCAACACATGCAGAAATTGCTGAAAACCTGGTCAGGGCTTGTTTCTCCGGCGTTTGCCGAGAGCACTCGGCATCTTGGCCAAGATCCAGAAAGGAGAAAGAAAGAATCCAGGACTGCTCCGTAATCACGATAGAGGAACGTAAGGAAAGCCATGCCAGCACCGCTCCGGTGCCTGCGCGCCTCGGTTCTGCAAGAGCGCTCAGGAGGAGGGTCCCAAGAAAGGTTTGACCTTAAGCTGAGACTGTCGGCACTGGTTTAGGTCAGCTGGCTGCTTTCTGTGGCTTGGAATAGTGAGGAACCAGAGCGGGGAGCAGTCCTTAGACTGTGGTGCCCAGCGTAAGTGCTGGTGGGGGCATCTCCCCCAAAATCGGTTCTGTTGGACCCATTTATGTCATCTGAATATATTCTTCTCCCCTTCCTTTAGCTTTTCATCTACTGCTAGATATTTTATTAATGATCATATATACATTTAAAAAATCCCTTGTCATAGCTACCTATTGCTATTGTATTTTAAAAAATTACTTTAAAATGATAATTAATAGAAAATCTAAGTAATTCTGTAGAAACGGTATTTGGATGCTGTAATTTGGCATTGAGTCAGGACAAAGAAATTAAAGTGTAGTCTTCCAACTTAAGACAGGCACTTAAGAGGAGTAAAACATGGCAGTCCCTCTTATTCCATATTCACTCAGGTAACAGTCATCTCGCATGCTCTGTCAACATTTCTGCATATCATAAGTGCTTGTTTCACCCAGTAATTGTCCTATCAGGTACCTACTAGAATTCCTGCCAGATAATTCTGTAGTCCCTTTTTATGTGCTTTAATGTAGTAAGTGAGGTCTGTTTACCTTACAAAGGGTAACTGTTCAGCTCTTCAGAGCTGGAAGTGAGTTTCTTGATATCCTCCCCAGTGACACATTTTTTACATACACCTTGAAAGAGAAAATAAATTCTGCTGTCAGTTATCCAGCGGGAGTTTGGCCCAGAGCAGTGTACAGAGAAGGAAGAGAAGCCTAGGGAAGATTGCAGCTTGCCCCTGGTTAAATAGGAACCATGTGGCAGAATATAAATGGAGCTGAAATTTCCTTTTTGTTACATCCTGCCATCCTGGTACTTGCAAATTGTAAACGTAAATAATTTCCATGATGCTCTGAGTAGCTGCTCATGTGTTGTTGATTTTGGACCTAAAAATAATTATAAAAGATCTTCGGTGAATCACTTTGAATTTAGAGTAAACTCTAAAAAGTCCTCAGCTTCTCAAGTGCAGAAAAAGTGCTGAGCACATCATTTTCTGTGATGATTTTCTATTTGCTCAGCATTGATATCGACATTACTGGGAGAAGAGAAAGTTTCCCCGTTTAGAGAAGCCTAACAACATCCTGTGTACCGCTTAGTGAGTCATCTTCTGCTGGCAATTCTCAAGGATCTCATGGTACGTCTGCGTGCAAGCTGCGACACCCTCTGAGAACTGGAAATAGATAAATCCCGAGCTCATCAAACACCAGCTAAGCTGAGTCCGTAAACAGTAGGGTTGTGTTCCTGTGGTGCTGTTTCAGAGCAGCCCCTGAGGGGCAGGAATTATTACACCAGGTGTAGCCCGTGTAAACAGGGCTGTACAGCATTGCAAACCCCAGCCAATACATTGCAAGTTGTGTTTTGCTGCTTGGTATTTGTATGAAATAAAAGCCAGTGCCTGACTTGCGGTAGCTTAAGGGAACTGGGAGAGTCGGCTCCTAGCACAGAGCGCTCCTTTTCTTTTCCCTAACCCATGTTTTGAGTGATGGCTGTATTAGCCTTTGCTGACACGTTTGAAAAGAACAGATAAAATCCTAGGCTGAATGTTAAAGAGCCAACTTCAGACAAGTTTGTTCTTTGTTCATGTTGTAACATGGTGCCCTCTCTTCTCTTACAGAAGTAGGTGCATTCTCTCGAGAAGGATGGCTGCTTGGGCCAGGCAACTGCAATCTCTCCAGCTTGCAGAAGACTTCTCCAGATCCTCATTCTTGAGTGTAAGTTTGCTCCACTTCATTTCCCTTGCTTGGCATAAAACACTCGCTTGGATATTCATTACGCTACTATGAAAAATGAATTTAATTGATGAATGAAGTCCTGGTTTGCTGCCACTGCCTCTCCATCTTCCAGTTCAAAGCTTTCAGTCTGTAACAGATGTATAGCCAAAGGACTAAATTCATCCTCATTCAGAGTTCCCTTGCAGCCTGATAGCTGTCACTTACCTTGCCAACCCACATAAATGTAGTTAAAACTTAGTGTTTATATCATTTTTGACCTTGCAAACAATGTAAGCGTGGGGCAGGGCTGTAAAAAGAAACATGTATGTAAGGCGTGTGATGTTATACCCCCTTGCAGCAGGACAGATAAACCAGAATCTGTTCTGTTGAGTGAATCGTGAATTTCTTTTTGCTTAGAACTTGGCATTGTCCAAAAAGCTGTGGGTACATTCTCTTCTGTAAACATCTTAAAAATTGACTTTTTGTGTGTGTTTCAACAGCTAAAAAATATTTTTCTGTTCTCTGGAACAAAATAAGATGTAACAAAAAACTGTAATCACAACACTGAAATGTTTTGAGATTCTCTCTTTTGATGTTTATACACTTCAATACTTTTACAACAGTTTGAAGTGGCAAAACAGATTTCTTTTTTATTTTGGAAGTGATATAACTTTTATTCCTGTTTGAAAAGAAAAGCAATATTAGATACACATTCCATGGAGAACTTCAGTTTTGCCACTGTCTTACCCAAAGTCATGTGTTACAGTATCCAACATTAAGCAATATCCCGATGTTAAACTGAGTTCTAGAATTTTTTTTTTACTTCAGCCTTTGTTTAATGCAAATGCAGCTACTGTGTCTGTGCTGCTGAAGCTCCCTGCAGGAATTTCAGCAACTTCATAGTCCTTGTTCCTGAGCAGGAATAACAGCATCTTCTGTCATTGATTGCTCTATCTGTTGCCACTGAAAACTTCTGTGAGAAATCAGACTCAGACACTGGCAGGGTTGGAAGGGCCCTCTGAGCTCACCCCGTCCCACCCCTGCTGGAGCAGGCACCCCCAGAGCAGGGGCACAGGGCCGCGTCCAGGCGGGGGGTGAATGTCTCCAGGGAAGGGACCCCACAGCCTCTCTGGGCAGCCTGTGCCCCTGCTCTGGCACCCGCACAGGGAAGGGGTTTGTGCTCATGTTCAGGTGGAACCTCCCGTGTTCCAGCTTGTGCCCGTTGCCCCTTGGCCTGGCGTTGGGTACCACTGGAAAGAGCCCGGCCCCATCCTCCTGACACCCGCCCTTCAGATATTTATAAGCACTGATGAGATCCCCCCTCAGCCTTCTCTTCTCCAGGCTGAACAAGCCCAGGTCTCTCAGCCTTTCCTCACAAGGGAGATGCTCCAGCCCCTGATCCCCTTGGCAGCTCTGCGCTGGCCTTGCTCCAGCGGTTCCCTGCCCTTCTTGGACTGGGGGGCCCAGAACTGGACACAGCACTCCACATGTGGCCTTGCTAGGGTGGAATAGAGGGGCATGATAACGTCCCTCGACCTCCTTTTAGTGCAGCCCAGGATACCATTGGCCGCCTCGGCCCCAAGGGCACAGTGCTGGCTCAAGGTCATTTCTTCCTACGTCTCATTTTGGTATATGTGCTATGATGAAATAAACAGCACAAACATTAACAGGTTCTTAAGGATGCAATGGGTGGAGTAAACACTTTAGTTATTTGTAGCAGAGTCTTCCAACTCAATCTATTCTGGGCCACCCCTTCTTCCCTATTTAGGATCTTTCTGAAAGGCTGCTTCATTCCAGATATTTAGCCTGGAGTAGATGGGGGGAAATCCTTTTCCTTAGGAAAAAAACAAAGCAAAATGAGATGTAGTTCAGAACATGTCTCTCTTCTTTCATTGCTGTTTTTGACACTTGATGGATTAATGCTCCGTCCTTTGCTCTTTTTCTCTCTTGCTCTCTGCTCAGAAGTGGGAGATATGGTAATTTTAATACCTAATACACTGTAGTAGTTGAGGTATTGTACAGTATTACGCTGACCTTTTAAGTAATCAGTATTTTGCTTACCTGGTTATCCTTTCCCTACTGGAAGGTCAGTGAGATTTTAAGCAAAAGAGGGTGGTGAACAGGCAGAGTAAACAAATTAATAGGTCAGAGTAGTACAACAAAGCTACTACCTCAATTTGCAAAATGTGGGACACATACAAATATTTGCAATCTTCTTTTATCAGCTTGCCAAAGAGAATAGAAACTAAGCAGGGATAGACTGCTATGGAAGGACAGGAAAAATTATGAAGATCATCGAGGGTTTGATTTATGAGGGGAGATTAAAGTGACAAAGTATGAATGGCTTGACTAAACAATGTTTAAAATTGGGCTATAAAAGTTATCTGTGAATAGCTGAAAGGTATGTGCACCCACCGGGAAAGGGCAGTTTAGGGCGCTCTAAGAGGGGATCTGACTTTCAGTAGGAGATGAAACGGCACAAAGGAAAATTGAAGATAAATAATTCAGACAAAATGTGAGAGG
The DNA here is from genome assembly GCF_963921805.1 of Phalacrocorax carbo. Classification (NCBI taxonomy): domain Eukaryota; kingdom Metazoa; phylum Chordata; class Aves; order Suliformes; family Phalacrocoracidae; genus Phalacrocorax; species Phalacrocorax carbo. The sequence goes on along the minus strand of NC_087536.1, from coordinate 3,776,526 downwards.
TTAGGCTGCGGTATTGACTGTTTGTCCCTTTCTTGGAGCAAGAGGGGTGTTAAGATGGTGTCTCTTGATGAGATACTACACCATAAGTTCTGGCTTTCAAGCTGCCGCCTGCCTGCAGGAGTCGAGGAGGTGGGGAGTGGGGAAGTCGAGCTGGTTCATCTCATACTCTTACAGTTTAGAGCAGGAAATGGAAGCCATAAATTATTGCTTCTCTCCAGAACAAGGAGGATTTTTTTCCTTTTGGACAAAAAAATGTGTAGACAACATGGTGTGTAAAATCGTGGGCCAGGAGAACAGATTTTATCATGAAATATTCACTGACTTGGGCTTTGTATATCCACTTTGAAGTGATGCCCTGTTAGTGCATCGCTTGCTGCCTTCCGACACAGCGCCGCGACTGTTTCAGCACACGCAACGAGCCCGACCGGTTTGCTGGGAGCCAGTTATGAAACACAACCGCAGACCAGGACAGGGTCCACGTCGGGAGTTTGTCAGGCATGGGAGGTCCTCCAGCAGCCGAGTCCACCCGCACTGTGCAGCGGTAATAATTCAAGCTGTCCTCACACCGAGAAGCTGCGACAGCGGCGTAAGAGGAGGTGTGAGTCTGGGTGGTTAGCAGGAGGCAAGGTTCTACCCGTTCGCTGTTACACCCCTAACGCCTGTGTCCGGGGTGATGCGCGCAGGTGGCCGAGCCCGCTTGCTCTCACCTTGAGTCGAGATAAGCTGAGTGCTTTCACAGGTGCAGCGGCACGTTCTGTACCTAGCCTTTTCTTAGCTCTGTTTAGTGCAAAAAGGTGAGTAATTACATTAAAAAGTGCACTCAGAATAAGGTTAGTTTAACTCTTTGTATGGGGGATAAATAAGCTGTTTGCTGTGCTCTCTACAAGCCTGCAATTTAGGTGTGGCAAATAGTGTGGGATTTGTTGGTTTTACTAGTGGTTGATCCTGATGCAAATGGTCGGGAGGATCGAGCTTTGAAAAATACACCAGTTTGCTTAGCATTAGGTCTTTTGCTTTCACTCTACATAAACCCCAAGCAAATACATGAGGCAGGCTTTCAGGTTGTTACCCGTTGGGCTGCCAGCTTATTAGCCACTGTCCTTATGAAAAAAGCAAACTGGGAAGCAGTAATATTAAAGAGTTTTCTGTGTAATGTAGCATGTTGAAGTCAAGGATTTAGAGACACGCAGACTCTGTGGGCAGAGCATCCACAGAATGAAGGGGGTCCTGGAGGGTGTAAAATGTTAATGCACTGAAGACATTGAAGCTACGTCACTTTACTACCAGCAGATGGATTGGCCCTCGCTATTTTGTTTTATTTTATTTTTAACTTTAATTTTATTTTTATTTATTTCAATTTAATTTTATTTTAATTATTTTATTTTAATTTTTTTAAACAGGCTCTATTTGCTTTAATCTCTAATGGTAAGACTAAGCTGACAGAACAGAAGCTCAAAGGCCCTCTCCACATATTCATACTTCAGAAGATCATCTTTATCTTTCCTTTTGCTTCAAGTAAATTCATGGCTGACCTTCATAAAAGCAAGAACACTTTTATTTGCAGCACAGTATTTGCAGCTCTGGAAATTTCAATACCTACTACAGCTGCATACTTTTTCACTGTTTGCATTAGGTGAATTGGTTTTGGCTTAAGGTTTGTGGTTTGGGGTGTTTTGTTTGCTTGGGGGTGTTTTTCTTTGGTTTGGGGTTTTTTTCTTTCTTCCCTTGGCTGAAAATCAAAAATCTATAATTCAGCCCAGTTTATTTTTGTGAAATTACCCTTTTGATCTGGTAAGCAGTTACTAAGTGAGACCTTGGTGTGGAGCTGGGTGGGTGGTATCAGGCTTACCCAAAGGAGGAAAACACAGCAGCTGCAAGGAAAACTCTGCTTGCAAGAGATGCTTCATCTCCTCATTACCTGAAGGTTGTTGCCTTTGGCTTTTTTAGACCAGCACCTATCAGCCCCTGTGGAACTATGGAAGCAGAAGGAAAAGGCAGGAATGATGGAGGACGAAAAATGGCATGTTGCATATTTAATGTGCTGTGGATTTAGCTTTTGTAGTCGCCACCTGAGACAACGATTTCCTGAGGTTCTGTGTGCAAAACGAGTGGCTTGGGCTGAACGGGACATAAGGGAAGAAGCCAGCGTGGTTCTCCGGCAGGTGGTATTGGCTGCTCCTTCGGGGGCATGGCTTTCCAACACCAGTGCAGACGCCATGTCTTGTCACAGTGCTGTAGAGCAGAGCGCTTGAAGGAGGCCTTTCCAGGAAATGCGCAGTCGTCAGTCGTCTTACCTGCGTGCGAAACTGCATTTTCCTTTTTGCAACAGACGATCACAGGCATACTTTGCAAAAACAGTTTTTCTGCCAGTTTAATATCCTTCCTATTTTCAGTTCTGCTGAAGTTCTAAGCCTGTGTAGGTCACTATAAGAGTATTTTCCAGCATTGGTTAATCCATAAACTCAGCATCTCTCCTATGCTACTTTTTAACACTGTTGTAATAGGTCAGAAGTAGATAAAAGCTATCTGGTGATGTGATTCAGAATTTGTAATCATATTTTGTTTGTTGACTTCTGACAGAGTACAGCACAGCTCCAAAGTACTGTGGCATTATCTTGCTTTCTATCTGTCCTCTTTTGTAAGACTGATGTATGTCAAGGGTGTATCCTGCAAGCATCGGAAAGCTTCTGGTGAAACCAGAGTCTCGAATGCTGTTGTGTTTCTTTAAACATCCTTTAAAAGGAAAAAAAAATGTCCTTTTTACCTGTTTGAGAAGGTTGTCCTCAGAAACTGGCAGGGAAGAAGGTAACTCTCTTCTGTGAGTTTACAATAGTGTTCTCGGTGGCTTGTTGAATTAACTACACGGAATTAATTAAGAGTTTTGCTTTGCGCAGAGTTGGGGCATCAGCCTGGCAGCATTTGGCCATGCAGGTAAAACATGGAAATGTATCTGCAGTTGAGAGAAGTCTGGAAATATTTATTTTATTTGTTTCTCCCCTTGAAAATACCTTTCTAAAATGAGGCAAAATTTATATGGCTGCTTTTGGGATTCTGGCTGAAAGAAGCTCGGCTGTATTTATGGTTGGACCTCAGGGGCAAGACACTTTGTTCAGTTAAAATAAATCACTTTATACCAGCACCTGATCTCAGACCCACAGATTGACTATCACCATGACGGGCTTGACACACAGCTATTGTGGGTCATAACCTTCGTATTTCATCTGCTGGCCTCGTGCTGTACGCTCAGCCTCTCTCAGTTTATTCCTCCATTTTCTTCTCCAGCGCGTGGACTGGCAGTTTGAGGCAACTACAGTTTGTGTTCCCATGTCTTGGGGTCTTTTGGTGTCTTTTGAAGATGCCAGTGATGCCTGCTGTATTAGAACAAAAACATTGAGCTCTCCTGCGGCATTTTAAATATGTCGGAGTCGTTGACATGGTGTTAGCGTGAAGTAACGCGCTGTATGAATTCAGAGCTAACCTCTCGCGCGGTTGCTTTTCATGCACATCAAAAGCATCTCCGCATGACACGGTTTACTTTGAAGGACTTGTCTGCAGTTTTTAGATGTAGCCTGGATATTTAATATTAACTGTGTTACACTGTACAGCGACCACTTAGATTTGTGTAACGTACACGCTCGTTTTACTGATTTTACTTTCTTTTTAAAGAAAGCTGTCAAGCACAGAGCTGCTTCAGATTATTGATGTAGGAAATTACTGTGGAGTAACGCGTGCTACAAATACATGCTTTAGCTGGCTGAGCACTGACTTCTCCAACTAGAAATCTCCTAAAGCAGCAACTCTTAAAGGACATGCTAATCTTGTAGGGCTTTTATTTCTGTCTGTAGGGTCCTGTAGTATTTTCATGTCATTGTACCACTCTCAGTTAAAATGTTGGCTTTTACAGGGGTCACTTCTGTATGTTCTCCGGTTCCTTCTCCGCCTTATTTGTGTGTTGGGGTTTTTTTAGGACTTATTTACCTGTCCTGGGCATAAAGCCTCATTCACATGGCCTAACTGGGATTTGCAAAGCTTGATAGCCTTAGGGCATGATTTTAATACTGGTTTTGTATACCTTTGCTTGTAGTAGAGAAGGTGTTTTCTGGATACTGAAGAAGAGACAGTATATGGAGGGAAGTTGAGGAACGTAGCTCTAAAACATTTTCTGTGAAGTGCCTTGAAGTTTGTTGTGTGTACTCAGCGTGACTTTTGAGATGCAGAGTGCCAGAGCCTGTGTAGCTGCTGGTGGTTTGGTATCTCGTTGTGCCTGGAGAGCGGAGGCTTGGGGCTAGATGCAGTCTCAGCTTGGGCTGCAGCTTTGCTTTAGTGTCAGTTATATTCCTGAGGCAAAAAAATAAAACGTCAAGACCTGCTGATCTGCGTATTCCGTGTGCTCCATGCTTAGGTGGGTCTTTAAAGAGCAATATCCTTTCACACAGCAGCCTTTGTTAAGTAAAGGCAGCTAGTCAGCACCTGGGGTATCTTCCCGTAGCCCTACGCCTGCGAGAGCCACCTGCGCGTGAAATCCAGTCTTACCAGTACTTGGTAATTTCACGTCGGCTGAAGGTTTTTGTCCACAGGAGTGGTTTTCAGCCCTTTTCTCTGAAAGGGAGGGGAGGCAGAGTAGGGGATGGATAGAAAATTACTTCTGTGGCAATTAATATATACAATTTAAAATGCCTGGCTTGCAATATATAATTCTGGGCTTCAGGCAAGACTCGGGGATTTCAATATTTAATTAGCTCATCTTCACAGTTGGGTGATGGTGTGTACAGAAATGTAAAAGGCCATTCTGGCTTGGTTATGGCCTTGTTTGAAGTGCAGGATCTTATTAAACCACAGGGAGCAAAGTTTTCAGAAATGCCTTGCTGCAGTTGTGTTTTAGTGGAATCGTCCTGTGTCGCTTCGGGCTTTATGAAACAGGTTTTGTTTGTGTTTGTTCTTGCTTTTGTTCGGAACCGTTGCTGCATAACATGGCAACTCTGTGACTTGCTGCCACAGTGACAGTTGTAAAAGTGTCCTTTAAGTCCAAGAATCTCAAACTGCTTTATTAATACTTACAGTAAGATGTCCAAACGGAGAGTCCAGTGGCTGCTCTAAATGGGTTAGTGAAAAAACCCCAAGTTCTGTATATCCGACTCCATTTTCACCCAGTAACACCATGCGGGAGTCGAAGGCACCCTTACTACACCACCGTCGATGGTGACAGCAGATCCACCCAAGATGAATTTGCATGTTTGAAATTTGGATCTAGGCGGGGGGGAGGCATGTTGCTCTGATAAATAGTTAATTAACAATGTTCCGCCTGTGGTATATAGAGGTGAAGAACACACTTTCATTAAATTGTTTATTCACAGAAAGGGCTGTTCAACTGATCAGCAAAACAATTTATTAATTTTGTTGAATTACCTTTAAATGAAATTGAAGATGTTTGGGAGAAATCAAAATTTATCAACTTAATATTTTCATAATATAGTGCTCTTACAGACGTTGCATGTTGGAAACTGCCAAAATACTTTTTTAAAAAAAAGGATTAGAAGTTAAAAAATCGAAACCATTTAGTTTAACGTAAAAACCCCCTACAGTATTTATATAGTACTGAAAAAATAGAGGTTAAGTTGACAGCGGGGGGTATGTTTTTACTTATTCAGCAAATTAAAAGTCATTAATTCATATGATCTTGAATGACAGCTGCTTCTGAATTTTGCCCCCATTACCTCCCATGGCAATGAGCTACCCAGATTAATTATTCGGAATGTGGAAATTCTGTTTGAATGCTCTAACTTTTCTACCTCTGAAGTTTGTCAGATCGCTCTTATTTTTAGTACTGTGAGAAATGGTGAACAATTTTTTTTTTTCCGTTTGCCACCTCCGCTATTCCTGCCAGAGGCTTCGTGACACCCTGTCTGGGTCGTGTCCTTCCCAACCGTAAGAATTCTGGGCTGAACTATCAAGCCTGATATTTCAACTCTTTCAGCCTTCCTAGGCTGGGTAAAATACATTCAAGTAAGTGGACAGGTTTTATAGGACTGTGAACTGGAGAACTACTCTAATTACAAAAGAGAATCAAGCCAAGACTCCACTTAAGAGAGCGCTATTTGTTCAGTGGCATCTAATGGAAAAATAACTAGTGTAATGGGCTTTCCTCCCCATTATCCACTCGAGCAGTGGCCGTACTGGGTGACCTTTGCCATTTGGAGTCGTTTACTTGGCTCGTGATAGAAACGAGTTTGAAACATGAAGAGGATAAAAAGTCATAGAAGTTAGAGGGCAAATCTCAAGAGGATTTTATTTTAGAGGCTGGCACTTCCCTTTGCTCCCAAGACTAGACTGGAAATACAAGCAGAATTGAGCTCAAATCAGCGAGTATCAAGTAGAGTGTTATTAATAGAAGCAAAAGCAACTTCTTCTAAGCCCTGTGAACAATGAAAACACGGCAGAAGCTTTTGATCCAATTACGATTCAGATGACTGTGATGTTTAAATAACGCCGTTGTTTGCTTTATAGCAAATACTTTTGAGCAAATTCCTTTCCTTTTAGCAATTTTGTCGGTTACTAATTTGAAGTGGTGGTGTTAGAGAGATGGGTGCTTGGTTTGGGTTTGGGTTTTTTTTAGTACAGAGTTATAAGGATGTAACTAAATTTTACGTGTGTTTGCATAATCATTAAATTTTTACTAAAATTTAGTGGTTAAAAACCGGTGCCTCTGCCAGCTCTCCTGGATACTGGTTACACCGTTACGTGGGAGAGCCAACAGAAAACAGGAGGCCATGCCGTACTTTTGACCTGATCGGGGGTGGTGAGGGCGGTGTTTTAAATGCTCCAAATTATTTGTCAAGGTACAAGCACTCTCTCAACTGAACATGTTAAGTTGTAGAACAGAATGGACAGGATAAATGGTGAGATACTAGTTTTTATGGGCTGTTTGGTGGGGGTGGGGGTGGTTTGGGTTTATTTTTTGTTGGGGGGGGGGGGAGGGTGGTTTTTTTTTTTATTGGAAGTTTGGTTTGTGTTCAATGAACTAAGTTATGGAAAAAACATGATCAAAAAGAAAATAAATCTGCCATTTATGCTCTCTCATTAGAGCTGGTCAGGAGTTGTTCTGTGGGAATACTGACTCTCAAAGTGAAATGAAGAGCTTGGAAAAATTTAATTGATAATCAAAGGTTCATCCAAAAATAAAGCTTGTCTGGATTTTCAGTTACAATGAAATTAATCTTTGTTAATATGAGCTGGGTGGGCAAGTTTATAGTCCTGTTCTTTGAGTATTCTTATGGCTCCTTTTATGCTAAGGTATAAAAGCAATTTATTTGACCTGTATTGGAGTGGGTTGAATCAGCTCGTAAAGTGCCTATTTCTTCCTTTCCTTTTTTTTCCTTTTTTAACCAATTCTATAGGCCAGTGAATAAGTTACCTGGATGAAATTCCTCCTTCTTTTATACAACTAAAGTTAGAGGAAAATTGAGATTTTGTATTTTTATCCTGATTTAGCAGAGAAAATATTTCATTTGTTGAATGTTTTGTAGGATGATAAAAGAGCTTATGGTTTGTTTCTACCCAGGGCTCAGTACATTTAATTCCCCAAGTGCTGTAGATTTATACTGACAATATTACCTGGGACTAAGCTTTAAGCAAGGCTAAGTATTGTCATCCTCGTCGCTTCACTGGTGGGGAATTGAGGCAGAGAACTGGAGCAACTTGTCCTAGACTGCTCAGTGAACCCACGGTCAAAGCGAAGATTAGATCTTCCCTAAACGTTGTTTAGAGGAATATTAAAAAATGTCCCTTGTCGATCCTTGAGCAAGCTAAGGCATTTATCGAGAGGACAGCAGCCCTGTGTGTGGGCCAGCTAATGTAAGGAAGGGGACGTTTCTAAATGCCAAGGAGTCCGTTCCTTTCTGGGGAACAAAGCAGAACTTGGAACAGGCTGTGGTTTCCTAGATGGTCCTTGGTGAGCAGGAGTGTTATGGAAACCCTGATAGGGGAGACTGCTGGCAGCTTCCCAGGCAAACTTCGTGTTAGCTCGAATTCATGCTCCCTGTTAATCAGGATTTAACTCAAAGTCATGGGCTGTCCCTTTATTTGGGTATGCATGCCATCTCCTCTACTAATGAGATACCTAATTCTGTGTAAAATTGCCTACATTAAAGCTGCTCTGAAAAGTCAGCTGCTTTTTTTACATGTCTCCCTCACTGAAACAGGCTGTGGACCTGTCTCAGGAATATAATGTAAATATATTTTTCTGAGCTCATGCAAAGTAAAGTACTGCTCTTGAGGGTCTGGCTGAGGAAATGAGCTGGTATGGTCCCAACAGAACAGAAAATCACCTCCCTTACGGTTTCTTATTCCCACACGATTCTTATTTCCTTCTGTATTTCTGTATTAGTGTTTTTAGTAGGCATATTAGTAGCAAAACAATGCCATTTTCCAGGAAGCTTCCCCTTGGGATGGTCTTTCTATTCTTGTCTGAATACCCCTGACCTCTGCTCACACCTCTTGTAGGTTCTCTGTTGCTGTGTTCTATTTTATGTGCATGACTGCTCAACCATGCCTCCAGCATGTGTCTCCAATAATTCATTACAGTCTATATATAAAACTGGATGCAGAGAAAAGGAGGTGGAGGAGAGGAGGGAGCTCTTGGGACTGAAGGCTTCCAGTGCTCCTGGCAAGTGTCTGATCTTTAGATCTGGTGGCTTCCAGAAAGTACTGTTAGTTTGCCATGGCTCATGGGTGGCTGATGTGAAGTCTGCAGCACAGGTCCTGCGGAGAGCCAGCCATAGAAAATGGCAGCTGAAGCAGAGAGAGCGTAGATTCAATGGTGTATAACGATTTGTCCCGAGACATACATATAATAGGACAAATACAGCAGGAAACCAGTTGGCTCGTGCCTCCTCATCTCACAGCTCACACGCCAGTGGGTACAGCACTTCTCACCAGCCTGCACGCTGAAGTCAGTAGCGTTTGCACCAGGGATGGATTTGGGTAATGACACCTGCAAGTGTTTGTTCGCTTTGCATCAGCTGAAAGGCTCAGCATACATTTTGGGATCAAATTCTCCGACTGGGATGTGGTTTTGCTTCCTTTATTTAGCTAGTGTTTACACGAGGGATAATTCGTAGAATGAATCATTCTGATCCAGAGGTGGCTGTAACGCGACTCGCCTGTGCAACGCTCTCGAACAAAGGAGTAAGTCACTACAGTTCTTGCGCAACTGCCCTTTAAAGACAGCTTTACAGGTAACAGTCCAGGGGATCGTGGGGAATGGTGTGCCCAGTCCCGTAGAGGGAAATGGCAGTAAGAGCGTTCGGGGAGGTCAAGAGGTGCCAGCCGGGGTCCTTTGTTGATCTGCCAAGAATGAATTAGCAGCCGCAGACGTGCATCGTGTCCCTCTGAGGCTCACCGGGGTTCTGCAGCTGCCTCCTCCCTTGCAGAAAATGTCTCCTGGAGTTACTTAAACTGGCAAGCGTTGGCGCAGCTCCTGTGGAGAAAGGAAGTGTGCTTTACTGCCTGCTGGCTTGATGGCACTTTCCGTATTATTGCTGATTCGCTCTGGAGACTTGACATTTTCAGGGTCTTATTTTCAGGAACGCCTTCCAGCGTGCCCGCTGCGTGCCTGCCCCTGCACACGATGCTCAGTGCCTGTGCACCTCGTGCCTCTGAGCTTTGGTGATAGCTCCTCTGACGTGCGCGCAGATTTTACGTGCTCACGCATCTTCTTCCAGCTCGTATATTCCTACGACCTGCAGTGCTTGTAGCACGGGAACATGTTTCAGATCTTCACAGATTTTATTCTTAGAAGTGATTTGCTTTAAGGCCTGTGTGATTACTGGAAGAAACCCTTCCCTGCAAAGGGGTTTCAAAACAGCCCTATTTCTGGTTTCATGTTTGAGGGCATTTTTCAGTTGTTTAGGAAAAACTTTGCTTTAGACTCATTTTACATTTGGCATGCAAACTCTTAGAGAAGAGGGAAAAGCAGCAGAGTCCCATGTTTTTCGTGTATCTGAACATCCAGTGCCATTGGGAAGAATCCTGTGTGGCAGATAAATGGTCTTCTGAACGATATTTTATTTCAGAGGGCTGGCTGTGACATGCGCTATGATTTTTCAGCATTGTTGCTCCAAGGCTGCGCACCAGACCTCGGAGTAAAAGGTAAAGCACATCAAATGTCTGACTCTACTCAGTGCTGCTTCAGGTGATGGAAGTCATTGCTTGTGCAGAAAATAATCATGATTATAGCAAAAGCTATGGGTTTTGTTTTGTTTTGGGTGTTTTTTTTAGGTTAGAAAAATGTGTTAATGAAACTTGTAAAATCGTTTCAGATACCCACTATACCGAGATTTTTGTAGCACAAATCCCAGAGTGCCGTTCAGGTCTGTAGGAGCTTGCAGTTATATTACCAACATGGTTATAAAAATAACATTTACAGTTCTATTTAAAGGACTGTTTGGTTAGAAGTGTTTCAAAGAAATACCTGCTATCATTTTTTCCTACCTTGATCATTAATGTCACTGCTTGCAATAAAAATGTGTCCACTCATTTTAGCTCTCACAGTTTGTGCGAATTCAGATGAGGTTAATCTGCTTTTTTCAACACTAGAGAAATAAGTTGTTAGCGTGGTTTCTTTTCCAACATGATTTTAGAATGGTGGTTTGCTGAGAACAAGCTAAGTTTTTAAATGCTTGGAGCAGTATTAAAGTTCAGCACTCATCTAGGGTATCACCTTTGTTTACGGTGAGTCTGTTTCTTTCAAATCCAGCTTTTTCAAACCTTATGATGGAATTATCTTGCTCTCTATTCTAAATCTTGTGGTAAACTATGATTTTTTTCCCAGTGCTGTATGTTAAAGTATTCCAGCAGGGACCACTTTCAGAACCAGAAAAAGACCCAGTGTCCTCTTAAGAGGTTTTTATAATGTCAGAGAGATGTGGTCATGCACAGAGGTCCTGATTTCTTCATGGTGACCTGAGAATTCCTAAAACAGGTTGGGCTCTAGAGTATTCTTCTGTCTGACTTTTAATAGAAAAACTTTCACCTTTTTTATTTTAATATATTGTAGGATGTTTGCTGGGAATCTGCTGACTAGATTCAGTGGCGCAGATCTGATGAGCGTTTGTAGCCCAGATCTAGGGGCCACCTCAAATGGCAGCACGTCACTGCTGCTCTCAGTCTTGGACTGTTCCTCGCTGTCATTACTAGGAGACGACGACCGTCCGGCAGGGACAGAGCGAGCACTGTTGGCCTAAATGGGGAGTACGCTTGTGTAGCTATGGGGGTCTGACTGTGTTACGCTGTGGGGGGTGTGTGCCACACCGTGCTGCGTAGTGATGGCAAAGGAGCGGTGATTGTTCCTTCTGCTAGTCCTGGTGAATTTGGAAAAGAGTAATATCGCTTAGGCTTTGTTAATGGCTGCAACGCTAAAAGCGGTTGTCTAATGCAGCTGGAACAAACCTCTACAAGAAGCTTTCAGCCTTAAAGCCACTGCTTGCTTACATTTATTTAGCTAAAGAAATTTTGATGAGGATTTAAATTGCTTTGAGTTTGTCTACCATCCTCTTTGATCCAAAGTTGTGCCCTGAGAAAAGAGATTTCAGTAGGAAGGTCCTGTTCGTTTAGTGGTTTCAGTTTTGTGCTTTCAGTAGTAGTGTTTTGTGAAGGCATTTGTCTTTTTTTTTTTTTTAATGCTGATTTATGTGGGTTTATTTGCATGAATATGGCCTGAAGTCTTTCATGCACGCTTTCTAGAAAGCAACGTTTCTTTGGGGAGACAGTTAACCACATACTCATTTTATTTTTACTTGAAGTAATACACACCAGTATGTGTATCCTCTTAAAATTTCAAACCCAGTATTATTTTATAGGTTAATAGTATGTCTTGCTCTGTGTATATATTTTAAAAGTCAGATGATAAAACAGGTTCCATCATCTCAAAGTGACAATAGATCTTGTTGGAGACAAATTTATAGCTATTACATTTTTGTGCTTGTGTCAGCTAACCTTGGCAAACAGAATCCTGCTTGCTATTGGGATGAAACTTATAAATCTTTTCTTTTCTACTTTCTGTTCCTCCTGGTTTTGAAACCTTGTCTTAGACCTTGTTGCCTCTTTTATTCATGGCAGCAAGAGTATCCTGTGCGTTGAAATTTCTTCAAGGACTAGGGTGTAATATTTCACCCCTTTTTTTCAATCTTCCCCCTCCCCCCCCCCAAAACAAAAAAAAGTGTAGACACCTTTGTCCTTTGTGAGGGCTTCTGAGATCACTGTTGAAGATATTTGTTTACAGTCAGTAATTTTCAGAAACTGAAAGTAATCTTCTAATGCCTTCCATGCCAATGAATGGTTTGATCAGTAAGAGTCCTTGAATAATTTTATTTTCTACCGTAATCCTGTTCAGTGTCTCTGAGTACTGCAGTTTTTCTCTATGCAATCCTTGCAACACCTTCTTCAGCACCAGCTGAGAAGTGTCCTGTGTCAGGACCTTCTTTGCTTTCTTTTTCCCATGTCTCTAAAATGTAGAGTAGATCTTTTAAAGCATGTGAAATTTTATTGCATTTATTGAAAGATCTGTAATAAAGTAAGCATCTCACTCTAGAGCTAAGTGAAAACTTCCTGCCAAAACTTGGTGTGAAATTATTTCTTAGCAACATCTAAGAAAAAAAAATGAGAAGTGTTGAATGTGTCTTGTATTTTTCTATTTTCATATTTTCAGTACTTTCTTCAAAATCAAAAAATCAATCATGGATTGAAATAATAGGTTACATTTCTCAAGACAAAATGAAGTAGTTATTGACTTTCATTTCTGAAACAGTTCAAAGTTTCCATGTTTAATGGATCTATAATGTTCACGTGTTTGCCTTTGGAAAGGTGTGCCGGTTGCATATCCCTAACCTGTGGCCTGCGTTCCATTTCTTAATAACTGCAAAACAACTGTGGCCTCTCAGGCATGCTGAGAGCTTTGACAAGGGTGAAGCGTTGGAGATGAATTTTAAACGCATCTAGTGTGTTTTAACACATTTAGCTGTAATTGCAATAGTGCTGGACTTGCTGTGTCTTAACCATTAGGGTTTACTGCTAGTCATCTCTGCAAACAAGCGATACACCCACCTCCTTCAGCCAGCCCCAGCCTCTACCTGTTCATCCAGAAATATCTGCGCTGTTGGGTCTCATTAATTCCACAATTTTTACACGAAACCTGACCTGCTTACACTACAGCTCGTGAGATTCATAAAGTCAAATGGCAGATTTATACATGCAGGCAGCTGTCTGCATGCAGAGTTACAGTGTATGGAAGAAATATGCAGATGTCAAATACAGCCATGCAGTTGGCAAATCGACTTTGGGTATTTACATATAATAATTACCAGTGTGGGGAATTTGAGCATAATCCTATTCAGAGAGGGCACGGAATGCATATGGAGCAGCCCAAATACAGAATTTTAACTCTTCGTCTGGCAACAAGGATATGTTTCTCCCAATAATTCTATGTTATTTGCTGTACTTTAGTTATAGAATTGCAGGAATTTTTACAGGATAGAGCTGTTTATCTCATCCAGAGATATTTGGGGCCAAGGATGTAGAATTACATGTAAATAAACTCCTTCAGTGCTGCGAGAAGCAACTTACTGCAGCTAGTGCTAGCTATGGAAGTACGTTCTTAACAGGCAAAAGGAAAATACAGAGATATGTAGGGGCATCTATATATGTAGTATTCACTTTATGGCAGAGGGTTTAGCTGGGATGTTAAATAGGAAGTACTGAACTTTCAGCACTGAGCTGTGCACATATCCATCCCCCCAAACTGGGAGTGAGCTGGCAGCTTGAGACGGCTGATGATTTTAACGATTACCAGTTATGGTGTGTAAAATGAATGGGTCTAAATGAAGCAGGTTCAGATCCCCTGGACTGACTTTGGAGATGAACGTGTCTCAGATTAGATTGCAAAAATAAGTATGCCGGGCTGTGTGTTTGATGCCTGCTGGATTGCATGGGGGTGTTCTTCTTCCCATTCCTTTCTCACCCACAATCTAGCAGCGTTTCCACCTACTTTTACCATGCTCACGCTACTTCTGTTCAAGGCCCGTAACTCCTTCCCCATGCACAGGTCTGTTAGAAATGACAAATGTGTTCTATGTTTGAGCGAAAGCTTTCAGTTTCACTCCTTTATATCTTGGGATGGATGCTGTGCCACAAGGAGACAAAGCTGTTCTTGTTCATTATTGACCTGTAGCTATAGCTCAGCTCCTCGAAATGTGCAGTTTATTGTCCCCAGTGAGGTATCTCCTGCCTGATATTTTTCTAGGAAATAAACGAGGATCCTTCCCTTGACTCATTTCACCATCTTAGACCGTTAAAGCTTTTTAAACATACAGCCCTAGGTGAAAATTAGTTTGGTTTCTTTCCTCTGACAAGGCTTTTCCAAAGGCCTGTAAGTACCAACTTGATTCAGATGTTTGGTCCAGGCTTCTCTCCAGGGCAATACAGAAAAGGAGAAATACAATCAAGGTTTCCAACTGTTAGGAAAGCAATGAGCAGGCAAAGCGCCTGGGTTTTCCTGTTTTGAAAATCTAGCATTTGAAATTTGCACCTAGCAACAGCTGGTGATGATTTTCTATGTTTTTTTCCCTCAACGTATTCCAAGAATCATAATTATTGTAATTTTCAATAAAATTATGGTTTGACTATGGTTTAGTACCTGTAACAAATTTGCACAGAAAAGCTTTCCAAATTCATAAATAGCACTGTCCCCATCTCTGAATTTTCTGAATCTAACTGGGATAGGAGGTGGCTTTATGAAAATAGATTTGTTTTGCATCAACACGAGCATAATTGCTCACCCTTTTTAAGAGATTTTGAGGCATGTTGATAGGGACAGGAAAGCCGTGTTTTGGAGGATTTGATCGTGCAGTTAGGGGGCTGCAAGTAGCAGAGAAAATGTAAGTTCTGTAAGTCATTGACATGTCGCACTATTAAGCCTACGTACATTCATGCTAGCTATAGATGAGGCTTCCCTTTGCTCATTTTCTTAATTTGGATAAGAAATATTAATAAAAACAACAGTAGGATCACCTTGAATGGGGCTCCCTATCTATTTTCGTATTTTGATTTGTTTTAAAGTTTGGGGTTTTTTTCTCTTGACTTGCTGACAACAGGCGTTTTAAAGGTGCTTCCAAGTTGAGTTAAAACAGTGCTTGACATCTCTATACCGAATATAGAACCTGACAAGCATAAAATCATTGCCAGAGGTCCTTATTTGTGTGAAATGCAGGACCAACAAACTGGCTGGGATGAAAAGAGGGCTGTTCTTGAAGAAGTGAGAACAAACTTTTTGAAGGTTCATGGTCTATATTATCCTCCCTTGGCACAGACTCATGTATTTCTACTAAGGCCAGCGGAACTGTGTGCAGCTTGCGTTCACTTGGAAGATCTGGTCACCCCAAGTACTGAGAGTCACGTGCTTTTTTGGGCTTTCTCTATTGCCACGGAATTGAACAATTTGGAGGTACAAAGGCCTTTCCCTCCCTGTCCGTCCCGTCCCGTCCCCCCCAATAAGGGGTGGAAATTCTACTGTCTGCTTTTTACTGCTAAGAAATGGAGAATCTTTTCCTTGCCCAGCATGGTGCAGCAGGTTTGTGCTGGAGCAGAGTGCGGTTCTCCAGGTCTTGAGCTGTCAGGCCAAGCCCCGGCTCGAGGCGTTGTGCGTTGCACTCGGTGCTGGCCTGAAATCCACTGAAGTGCACGTAGTGAGTCTTAATCATCTCTCTGCTCAGCATTGATTTAGTTTTTGCCTTTTAAACCTTCCCTTTCAGGGTCCACAAATCTGTTTTCCGTCACTATATAAATTCACCTTGAAAAGATGTGGATGTGAAGAGAACAATAGGCAGACTCTTACATGGCACTGGTTTTTTTTGCCATCCCTCCTGGAAGTGTGTTCATTTTGATCCTCATGTAATGAACAAAAAGCAAAGTGATGATTTGTGCTGATGAAAAACATATTAAAAGTTTCTTGTTATATTAACATTGCTGGAGAATTGTTTTCTCTTCTGGGAATTAAACACCGTGAAGCTAGGTTATCAAATAATCTCCGTATCTCCTGATGAAAACTCTAGGGGCTTTGTGTCTAGATAAGCACACAAGTAGTAATCAGAGAGCAGGGATAAAAATAAAAAGTAGGTACTAATTTTTTTGCTAGATTTAAAATTTTTTCAAGTTAGTTATGCAAATAATCTGAAGTTAATGACGCCTTCAGTGACAGCAATAATAACATTTCTAAATCTGACCATGAAGTCCTTGGTTTTGTTACATTCACTTGTGCCTAGATAATAAATTTCTTTTAAAATCCAAGCACAGGCTCACTCATGACCCTCTGCCCACTGTATGTATTTTAATTCTATTTTAAAATGTCATGCAATCTTTGTTTTACCATAGAGATATAGTAGTTACTTGGATGAAAAACCATAACCTACCAGAAAATTCTCTGGGGAATTAAAATACCGAGGCTGCAGTAGACTTTTAAAACTCATTTATGTATATGAGTTAGCTTAATTTTTATCACCGAATGCAGGCTGTGCAGAATTCTAACCAGATGAAGCACAATTCTCTCTCATTTCTGCATGGATGCAGTGCTGCATATTCTAACAATAGCAAGCATTTTGAAACATAAGATAGTAAATTCCTGAATGAGAGAGACTTTAGCTTGTTATTGTCAGCCCGAATTCCAGCCATTCTGCTGAGAAGTTAGTAATAAATAAAGACCAGGGGACATGTATCATAGGGTGGTTTTGATCCTACGGTTGCTCCCTGGAGATTTTTGCTTCTCTGAGGATGGCAGGATCCGGTTCTTACTTTGAATATGAAGTATTCAAAATATCATTGGGTTGAGGAGACAAGGCAGGTTTAAGTATACATGTGCTCGATGCTTGATTTCATGTGGAGGTTCCATGGATCCCCAGCCACTGGGAAAACACACCTGCCGAAAGGGGCTGGAGTGGACGCTGGAATTCAAATAAACACACCCGTCTATATGTTCATTTAAATACATAAACACGTGCACAATATGGCAGCTCCTAAAGGACCTAATGAATTCCTGAGGCCCCGTGTATGGGCTGAGACTTAAGAGGTAGCTGTTTTTCCTGTTAACATTTCATACGCTTAAGGAGGTGAAGAATGGTGGAAAGGAAGAACCGAGAGCAGTGGCATCTCCAGCAGTGGTATTCTTGCTGCTGCTTTTCCTTCTGACCCATGCACTGCCCTGTTTTAGTCTCTTTGCCTCTATTTTGATATTTGGATTGTGAAGTTTTAGGGCAGGGACGGTCTTCTAAACAGCTGCGTACAGAACACAGCACAATGTAACCTCTTTGCTCTCAGATGATGTCCTGAGGCCACGTGTCAGATAAATTAAAATGCTTCTGCTGAATAAAATGGTATTTAAAAATACTGACACTTAAATCAGATAAATCCTAGAACACCTGAACGTGGGTAGCCTGTGTGCAATGAATGGCCTAGTCCTGCAGCACGTAGTCCGGTGCAGGATATGGCATTCTTCTCAGCCCCCCGGTAAACTGAACGATCAAGTGTTGGCAATCGAGTGACCATAGTAGATTGCTGTGTTGTCATTGCTTTAACTCTGCTCGCTGCAGTCGTGCCTCTGACTTAATTGTGCCCACACCCAAAGTGTTTCTAGAGTAGTTATAATCTATGAATAAAATAGGAAAAGAATGTGAAAAAAGAGAAGTTTTAGTGAGGTTTTGTGGGTTTTCTAGTGGATAAAACGAAGAAACAGAAAGCCATACTTCCTTCCCTTCCTATTTTAATAATTTTGTGGCATATGTAGTCCGTGAGTGGCATCAACTCACAGAACCATTGCGCTGTCAGTCTTTTCACTTCTGGGCAATTAACACTGAGAAGACACCATCTAACACATGCCTCCTCACACAAAACAAAACTCCAGATATGATAATTTCATCACAAAAAAATTAATGCTGCCCTGTTTTACAACCTGGATTTTAATATAGCCTGACATCGTGTTCTTGTATTTCTCTGCTAAGTACACATCTAGTTACTGCTGCTCTGTCCCTGATGCAACGGGCTGACAAGAAAGAGCATATTCACAGGGAAACTGGGGTAGGAGCGGAGATGTATCGTTTGAAGTGGATATACTTAGATACATTGTGATGGCATATCAGAGCTTTTACCCCAGATTTAAATCTGAAGGGTTCTTCCGGCTTTTGGGGGTTTCAGGTTTTTAGCTTCTTTTGCCACCTCAGAAAGGAAAGGAGGGTGGAATGCAGACCACATCTCACAACAGAACAGTGCCAGAAATAACCCCCCAAATCCCAACCTTCAGAAACCTTCAGATTTCTGGTAAGAAAAGTGATGGTTTGTGGGATTTTTAAAATCTTTTTTGAACTCTTTTTTTCTTAAGCATCACTTCCATCTTTGTTTAGCATACCTCCTGTATAATTCAGTGTTTTCAGATTGATAAAGCTTCTCCAAAACCTCCTATTTCAGTGGAGGACCTCTTTCACCACTGCTGCCATCACTGGATTTCTTCTTCATACTGATTTTTTGCAGTCCCTTCTGTGCTTGTGCTTTTAATATTAGTGTGGGTGCACTCTTATTTCTAATTCCTAGCAAGGACGTTTTCGAGAGTAGTGGTATAACAAAAAGAAAGGCTGTTGCAATGCTGTGTTGTGTTTAAGAAGCCATAAAATCAGAGGTAGCATTTCTAGAGTTCTGCATACGTCAGACAGATGTATCTATGTGATGTAGAGGAGAAGCCCAGTACTACCTAGCTTTACGTTTTGAGTTTCTCTCTGATTAAAACTGTCCCGAGGCTCCACTCCAAAACACTGAGCTGCCTGCTTGAGCTGTTCATCAGAACAGGTGTGGCTCCACATACTGCAGCACAACTGTCAGCACAAATGCATTTTTCATTTAAGTTTGCCTGTGATTATTGATGCCCCTCTTTTTTCCTTCTGCTGTCATGTGTTATCTTCACTCTGAAAAATATCTAATATAGATTGTAAGCTTTTAGGGCTTACACAAAAAGCTGCTTATTCTTCAGCAATGGACACGGTATATTTTCTTGCTTGTTAATCAAGCTTGATTTCATACCAGCATTTTCGGAGGACCTGGAGTCTTGGACCTTGGGAGGTCAGGTTTCCAGTCTCTGCCAAAGCTTCATTCCCTGGCAGTAAGTTTAAACTCCAGGCCCAGGGCCCAGCTAAAGGGCTGGACTCATTCCATGAGCCGTCCCAGGACAAAGCTGCTGTAGAGCAGGCTGGCCGTGAGGAGCGAGGCCTGAACCTGGCCCTGCCTTCGGCCTAAAGCCAGGGGCTGCTCCCTGGCTTGTCTGCCTTTAATGCTATCACATAGCCTGAGCTCCTGAGGAACATTTTCAAACCCTCCAAAAGTGTGTTAGTGTATAATGTTTCTTACGAGTTTGTGAATATTTGACCATTTGGTTTTTAGGTGTGTCTTGGATTCCTTTTGTGTTCTGTGAGGAGCAGGCCCCGAAGCTGCGTTTTGGCCCCGTTGAGGCCGCTGCTGCATGCGGAGCAGTCTGCCTGTAGCCAGCAGATCTGAAAGACCTGTCAAAAGTTATACTTTTCCCACACAGCTGAGGTGAAACATCATCTTAGCAGATCATGTAGGAAAAGAGTAGCTAAATAAAAGCTTCAAATAATACTTTAACGTGTTTTAAACAAAGGTACTGTTTATGCACATACTCTAAATGTATATACACTAGTATTTCTCCAGTATATTCTGGATTGAATTAATTTCTCTACTTTAATTCCAATATTAAATGAGTCAGTTCAAATGGATTTAGGCCTCATTTCTATTTACGAGGAAGGAGCTGGTTGCTGAGAGTGGATCTGTCTTTTCTAACTGATTCTTTGAACTAGTTAAGGAAGAAGGGGATAATGTAGTGAGTAAAAATGGAAAGTGGGAGAGAATTTCAAAGTACTAGAGGCTGCTTTGTTTGTATAGCACACAGTCATTATCACAGCGTAATAAATGATATTGCACTGTCTGTATTCTCTCTGTGGAATGGACAAGGGTTTTTCATTTCATGCTTCATTCACAGCCAGCTGCAATGATTTCACGGAGTCAGCACCTACACTTAGCACAGAGGGAAGAACAACAATATATTTGTGGCCTATAGGAGATGCGTCACAAATGCTTCCATTTCCCCTACACAGCAGAACACCGAGAGCGGGATCCCATTGCCTTGAAAGAGAGAAGCAGTCGAGAGGAGAGGCCTTGTGTATGCAGCTGTATGTTGAAAGCTTCTGCGGAAGCGTGCCACTGTCGTTCAGGACATGCATTGCCTTTTGCAGGCTCGCGTGGAAATGGCACTAGTGGCTTCAATATGGACCTTGTGATTTTGGGGGAAAAGCAAAAGGTGTTCCTTTTAGAGATGGGAAGCCAGTTCTTCCACAAATACAAGAGGATCAACAGTCTTGTTGTGGAATACTGTTGTGATAGACTGAGCATCCACCTTCTTTTTGCTGCTAAGGACATATTTTGTAAGCTAACCCTTCGCAGTCCTCCTGTTTTCTCGCTCTTACAACTTGCAATTATTTAGTATCTACCCCCCGATTTCCAGGAGCAATTAAGTTTGTTTCTATGCAACATCAATGGTATTCAAAGAATTAGATTAAAAGGTCTCTGAATGTTTCAAAGATGAGGCATTTATATTTTTCTTATCGTTGCAACCCATCCCACTGAATTAAGAAGCAAAATGCAAGCTCAAAACCCAGGTAACTCTTCCTCCTCTCATCAGAACTGTTTTGCAGGATAGAGTGCATTCTTTTACTTTTACTGGAATGCGAATAGCTTTTGGTGGAATATGAACAGTTATCTAGAAAGATCTGTTAGTGATTTAGCCAAGGAAAGGCAAAGAACTGAGTATCTTCTGTCTCTTAGAAATAAATGAGCTACATCTGAAGATTTAAGCAATCAGATTTGCATAATGAACATGTTTATGCCACATTATAGTCACCTGGTTTACAAATTCAGTGAGCATTTCACCACTATTATCTGCTGTCATAGTAGAAAAATGAAACGTTTGGGCGAAAACAGTTTATAAGGCAATGTGAATGTATTTTACTTTGTGATTTTTAACATCTCATCTTTAAGAAGTTTTTCTTATTTGAGGAGTAAACTCTCATCACCAGATTGGTGGTTGAAAATGCAGGATTAGTGCATCCAGCATTTACTGATTTGGGCAGGGGATTGTTTGTCTGAATTCTCTTCCAGATTACTTAAACCGAGCAACTGGCCGTCTTTTGTATCTTTTAATATTTCTATTTAATTTTCTATTTTTTGTGATAAGCTTTTCCACACAGGTTGTTTTGTTTTTTTCTTTATTTTACAGCATTATCTAGTGCAATAGCGTTTTGACTTCAGCACAGTCCCTTCGGCCCTGTTTTAGGCAAGGTTTTCAAGAGCACAAAGAAGAGTTTATACACCTGTGTATCTGAAAATCCTGCAAATAGTTTTGTACTGTTTGGGCAACCTGTCCAAATACAGTGTGTTCGTTAATTACTGTACAGATGTCTTTCCCTTGTAGGCCTAATTAATTTCTCTCTGACCTCTAGAAAATCAGTTCACAAAATGTGAGACATATCTCTCATCTTCTTTCCGTACTTTGTTCACTTACTGGGTGGGAGGTTTAGCATTACCTATTTCCTTCCATCCATTTTGCTCAAAAAATCCATAGGTACTACAGAGATACATCCCGTAAGCTCTGTGGTCTGTTCTACAGGTTTTCATACATTGCATTTATTCCTGTGGGTTCATGCTTTCTCCCCCTCAAACTTATTGGGGTCTCTGTGGAAACTCAGCTTCTAACTGATGAGGCAGTAGAGTTTTGGGTGTTTGAATTTGCAAACAATGCATTTGCCTTACCTGAGGTTCGAGCAAGAAAGGCAGATTCTTGCCAAGGAATGCTTTTGTGAAGAGGTCTTTCCGGAAATGGCAGTTTACTTAAGATGCACCCATTTCTTCGTGGGCCCAAATTCACACATCTTTTAAAGAGGTCCGATTTTCTTTCTTCTGTCTAGAACTTACTTAGTCTCTCAGTCTCGACATCCAATGCTATTTGTCACTTTAGAAAAGCTGTGGCTGCAGCCTCAGCAGGTGTGAAACTGCAAGCGTGGATCTGCCCTGCGCAGTATGGTTACCTCATCTGCTCGCACAAGCTGTGTGTGTCTTCTCTTTTTTAACATTTAGAAGCACCGTGGAATTTCTTCAGAGCACTGGCTTTAGCTGCTGCCGTGTCATACTCCATGGGGAGGGAATTGCAGTGGGTTAGTTACGTTAGCGCTGCTTCCGAGATCATCTCCTCCTACGCAGCAGACCTCGCTTTTCGGACAGCCTTCGTTTTATCTTTTGAGAAACTGTACGTCACAGGCACAACTACTTGTGAGTAACGGCGACTAAGCCTGCGCCGACAGCGGCACAGCGCGTGAGAACTGCCCTGCGTGGCAGCGGTACAGGAGAATCTGTTATTGCCCTGTGTGCCAGCTGTGCTCTGCTGTTCCTTAGGCTTTGCTCTCCAAGCACCATGAAGTGGGTTGTTTATAATCTTTCTTGTTTCCCTCTGTGGAAACAGGACTTAGCTTGCAATGAATACAGTGGATTCCTTTTTAATTAAGGCAGCTCGGTATGACTTACAATTATTCCTCGATACCTTGAAGGTTTTAAGCACAGAGCGTTGCTCAGTATTGGGGGAACAGCCCAAGCTGCGTGTGCAGAGGCGTGAGCGGGGCCTGTGCACCAGCGTAGTCCCATACGTGTGTGGCAGGGACAGCTGGTTAGAGGTTTTTGTGGTTATACAAAATATTTTCTGAAAAATCCAAAATGGATCACAAAGAAACTAACTGCAAATTCAGGTCACGTTTATTGGTGTTGGCTCAGGTGCGTGTATTTCTCTAGACAACAAACGAAGAGGAGAATTTCATCCCGTTTACCCAGTAGGTGAGGGACCTTTTACCTCCAAGGCATGCGGCTTGGGTTTGAATCCATCCTCACTGCAGGAGTTTTGAACACAGGAGCTCTTAGAGCAGGCTCTCGTGTCATGTGTACCTCTGCCTGAAGACGTTACAGCGTTTTTGTTTTTCTTTAAATACATGTTTTAACAGTATGGCTCAAACGTGTCCAGTTGTATCAGAGGACACGATGCCAAGATGCTTCTTGTTACCTTGTTGTTGATCTCCAGCCATGCAAACAGCGGTGAGAAGCTGTCTTAGTAAGGTATGGGGTTTGCTAGCCGAAGTATTTTCTTGCTAAAGGTAGCCGGTTTTCAA
The DNA here is from genome assembly GCF_963921805.1 of Phalacrocorax carbo. Taxonomy (NCBI): domain Eukaryota; kingdom Metazoa; phylum Chordata; class Aves; order Suliformes; family Phalacrocoracidae; genus Phalacrocorax; species Phalacrocorax carbo. The sequence goes on along the minus strand of NC_087536.1, from coordinate 3,753,220 downwards.
TTACAAGACTGCACACACACACATTTTTATGACCAGATTCTCAATAAGGTAATGCATCTTTAATTCATTGGAAATTAATGAAGCTGTAGAAGCAACTGAGAGTAGATAGAGGTTTCTGTGGGTTAGTAACTGAAATGAAAAGTCAAATAACTTCATTTCCTGTCCAGCTATTGGATCTCCTTCTGTTTCCAGTATTTAACTTTTTATTCCTTTGGGGTTTCTTTTTAGAAAAAGAAACCCAAACAAATAAACAAAAGCCCAACCAACCTAAAAATCCCAGAGAGAGACATTTGGATTTGCTAAAAATATTTTTCCAATTCAAGTGCTCAGTACCTGAGGGTCAGACTACTCTCTTTTTTCCCTTGCCTGTTGTTGCTGTGGCTAGAAGTAGAAATAGCACTGAAAAAGTCAGTCATGCTGCCTTTTCCAAGCTCCTTGTCTAACTGTGCAAAATAATGAAGTCTGCACAAAAAGCCTACTCCTAGAGGGATTCGTCCTAATATTAACATCTGGTATCTAAGGTACAATCTATAATACAGAACGCCTGTAGTGTAAGGGACCAAAGTTGTCTGATTTATTCCAAATTTATGAAGTTACAGTCTTCAGGCTCTGAATGAAGGACAAATTTAGCATCCAAATTCTTAGTATCTAACATACAATCTATAACACAGAATGCCTGTAGTCTAAGGGACTGAAGTTGACTGACTTACTCTAAATTTATGATGTTATAATTTTCAGACTCTAAATAAAGGGCAAATTTAGCATACAAATTCTTTTTTCTATCTCCCTTTTGTAGACTCTAGGTGACAGTGTCAGATTTTATGAAGTGCAGCTTTCTTCCAGACTAGAATAAAGGTACCTGTTTTTGTAATGATTTATACAGTGGTTTTATTTTCTTTGACAGATCTTTGGATGCATCTCCCCCTTTTAGTTTTTCTTTCTCTTTTAGCATGAAGCCAATTCTTACACTAATGATATATTTTCTTGTACAGTGGCTTGTAATAAAGTATTGTTAAAAAGTAAGAATATAAATAAGTCTATGTAGCGTGCACAGGGGTGTTGGTATGATTTGGTTCTTATTCAGTGGCAAGGTATCAAAACGCCATGATACAAATTTTCATTTACCAGAGACGCCTCCTATGATATACAACCCCTTGATTTAGAAAACCATTTAAAAAAAGAATCCTGCTTCTATAGAATAATATTTTCCAGGTCTGGGGGTAGACTTTGCCTTTGCTGAAGGTAAGGAGGAAGCATACACGTTATTTCATGATGGCTAATATTCAGAAGTCGTCATCTGTGGAAAAATGTATACCCTGTGTGTGGAAGAATGTCCTCCTGAATTCACACCTCTAAATCTACCCAGCTGTGTACCCGTTTTATAACGTCATACAAAATAATTGGCTACACGGGATGAATCATTGCTTGGTGTTCTGCTGCCTGTGCGAAGGCAAAAGGAGGGCGAAGTCAGTGGAACAGGCAATCCAGCAGTAGCATTTACCTTTCGTGAGCCCCCTTCCCCAAAACACAGATTTGCTATCCTGGATCTGGAGTGGATTCAGATGAAGAAGGGATTTTTAATTTAGATTAAGTCAAAACCTGTGTGTGGAGGTAGATACTGGCGGGTGCTGAAAGCTGCGTGAAAGGTCAATGGCAGGACTGGAACGAGAGGCTGTATCTCACAGACCTTTGTCCAGTGGGTGGTTTTCTGTGCTCATGTCCTTGAGGTGCCACACAGTGAAGCTTCTGCCGTACATGTTTGAATGAGCTTTATTGTGATGCCTGCTGCATCTGTTCCTGCTTTTTAAGCCTTGATGTGTGATGTTCTTACGAAGTGATTGTGCCTCCCTATGTTTGGATACCATCTAATGCCGGAGCCGCCCTGCGTTTTATTGTGCTGTTGTTAGAGATAATAGTATCATTAAGTTTGGAAAAGACCACTAGGATCATCAAGTCCAACCCCCAAACCAACACCTCCAGGCCTCCTAAATGACACCCTGAAGTGCCATGTCTACATGTTTTTTAAACACCCCCAGGGATGGTGACTCCCCCCACCTCTCTGGGCAGCCTGTTCCAATGCCTGATCGCTCCTGCAGGGAAGACATTGTTCCTAATATCCAATCTAAACCTCCCCTGATGCAGCTTGAGGCCATTTCCTCGCATCCTGTCACTGGTGACTTGGGAGAAGAGACCAACCTCACCTTGCTACAACCTCCTTTCAGGTAGTAGATACTAGTAGATATTAGTAGATACTAAACAATATAGAAGTGATGCATGTCATGTAATATTTCTCAGACTAATGTTGACCTTATGAGGCTAGGAAAGATTCTTGAGACAACTTTTTACACCATTCTTCAGAGCTATTTAGTGGTTCATCTGTCCAACTCTTTTGACTCCAGGTTTTAGGTTGGTAGTTCCTTTTTGTAAAACTTTTGAGCTTAAATCACCCAGTTGAACTCCAAGAAGCTTAGGCTTGGCCACCAGCCAAAAAGCTCTCAAAGTGAAGCATCCCAGAAGGATAATGTTTTCAACCTTTCAAATCTCAAATGGTTCACTGCGGTTCTAATTACAGTCTCCCATCAGAATAACCTCCCATAGCGAGAAGTGGAAAAACCCACAAAAAGCATAATTTCTCTATACAAAGATAAGACAATTGATTGCAACCCATAAAGCTACCAATTATACAAGATTTGCTTGTTGGGTATTTTAACTGTTACCATAGAATAAAATTCAGGTTTCCAGGCACTATTGCAGTCATCTGGTGTGACTGAACAAATGGGATGCTTTAAAAACCACGCAGTAAGTCACTGAGCCTCCGAGAGCCCCAACTGTAAACATTTAATTGCCATTGGCTGTTCTGGCCAATTAAATCTCTGCAATAATGATCGCATCAGCAAAAATTATGGATTTTTTCTTTTAATGTTCAGATAACTACAGCTTCTGACTGGAATATGGTTTCAATGAAATCTTTTCTTTCCATTATCAAACTAACATTAGGGAGCAGAGGGTTCAGTGTTTCGATCAGTGGATTGTGAACTTTGTGAGGGGTGAGAAAGGCAGGCAGGATTATTGCAAGGTGGTGGACATGGTAGTAGAGTTTGAAGTGAAGAAAATATTGCTGCTTCTCTCGTGTTGCCCCTCAAGATCAGTTGTTCTCTGGCTGTATTTGCACCATATAGCGTGGGCTTAACTAGACAGCCAAGCCTGAGCTACTGCGTGTCTTCTTTCGAAGGGAATTGTGTCGTGGTTTAGCGGCAGCTCAGCCCCACACAGCCGCTTGCTCACTCCCCACCGGTAGATGGGGGAGAGAATCAGGAGGGTAACGCTCGTGGGTTGGGATAAGAACAGTTTAATAATTAAAATTAAAAGAAAACAACAGTAGAAATGCAATGTAAAGGAGAACAACGAGAGGTGCAAAGCCCCGGGGGAGGGGGGAAGGGAGGGGAGAGGGGGAACGAACCGCCGGAACAAACTGCCCGCGCTGCAGCCGCGCGCCGCCCGCCGACCCGACGCCGCGCCGCCTCCACGCTCTCGCTGCAACTGCCCCCACCTCAATATATTGGTCATGGTGTCACATGGTATGGAATGAACCTGCCATTGGCCAGTCGGGGTCAGCCGCCCCCACCATGGCCCTGCCCCTCCCAGTCCCCCCCGCCACGCGGCAGAGCGCGGGAAGCTGGAAAGGTAGCTGACCCCCACAGTGAGGAGAATTAACCCCTTCTCAGCCAAAACCAGCACAAATCGTTAGCCTGATGTTGCCCTGGTGTGTGGTACATGGCTTCTGGTCAGAAAGGTATTCTCTCTTTGCAACACGCACTGCGCTCACTTGTAGTTACCAATGCTATACTGTGTAGGCAAACCTTCTGTTAATATCTTAAGCACGTACGTGCTTCAGTGCATTTACATATAGATTCACGTTTATGTAAACATGACAATTAGAGTTTTGTTCTTACTGCTTGTACTTCAACCCATGTAAGGAAATCACAGCAGCATGGTATTCAAAGTAAGACATCTTTTACATGAAAGTACTGACAAAAACACATACTTGATCAGCCTTAGGTTCCACCTTTGTTGTCTTGGGTTATCTATCTGCTTGGTAGCGTTATCAAAAGAGAAGAAGTGATAGCCTTTTCACGTGTTAGCTAGAGAAAGGCCTTGTTGAAAATATTAGCTCAGCCCACCAGTCTGTCTCCTCTTCCTTGCGAGTACCGCAATTTAAAAGTAGAGAAATCCTCCTGTATTCCACCTGCTCATTAAGTGTGGGACTTGAGTGACTCATCTTCTAAATCATCTAGTGCACATAACAGGGCAACCCAGGGGGAGAAAACAAGCAGGAATGTTCTAGTCCATCTGCAAGTTGTCAGGATGCTGGGGTCTTTGTTAAGAAAGGCGACTCCCCAGTTCTGCCAGCTGAACGCAGGCACCGGGGGTCAAAGCGGGAGCCTGATGACGTGCTCCTCCTGCCGGGTGGACTGACGCCTACTCCTGCGTTAGGGGATTACGTGCTGTTTGTTGTTATGGGCAATATTGTGCTTTCTTTAACTTTTATGCCTCCCTGATAGGTTTTTATTCTTTGAACTTCAATTTTAAGCTCCTTTTCTTTAGAATTCCTATCTCATTCTTTTTAAAGTGATATAAGCAATTTAATCAAGCAGTCTTTAGAATAATAGGAAAGTTATGCTAATTTTTGGAGATTAAATTGTATCTTTTTTTGCTTGTGAAATAATGTGCTCTTACTTTATGAGAAACTTGCTCTCTTTTTTTATGGAGAGTTGGAATTGTTTCTTTAATACATTACAAGCCCATCAGGAAAGGATCACACAAAATGAATCCTGTGAGCAAAGGTAGTCGACAGTGCGCCACGTCAGCACTGCAGCCTTTTGTGCGTTTCAGGAAAAGCCTGTGTGGGAATGGGTTCTAACAGGAGGAGTTAAGGCAAGCCTAATACTGGATTCAGAAGAAGGAAATACTGTTATGGCTATTTAAGAATTCTCATTATTTAAAGATCCCAAAGTTGTTGTTGACACTACAGATGTTTTTAATTATAGGCTCTGGGCTACAGCACTAGACTGAAACTTGTGGGTCCCATGTTTGCCGTTGCTTTCTGAAGAGTCTTTGTCCCTCCGCTTCACCGCTTTTAACACCAGATAGGAAATGGGAATAATGAAGCCAGTCTAAGTTTAAGTGTTTTGAAATCAGTTGTTAAAAAGAAATAATACAAAACCTATTGGTGTGGTACTGTTGTGGTTTGCCAAGGCCACAGAGGTCCGCAGAGATTCATGTGTGCATTTGTTTCCCTATGTGTGATTTCTGTTTGCATAAGGAGGTTTTCACAGCAAGATTTCAAACCCTGGCAAGTGCCAGCTGCAAAGCGTTGCTTCATAGCATTAGCTGCAGTCTGTACTGATTTTTGCATGGTAAAAGTGACTGCGTAAGGGCGAGGCACTGGAGAATAGTACCTACTAACTGTACCTTAAAATAACTCGCTGATCCTTAACCCCACAGGCACTGTGGTTCTAGCTGTATTTTCCTATACAAAACTAAGACTGGATCTGTAATTGCAGAGCATAAAAGCCATGGTCACCTATCAAACAGGATAATGACTGTAGTTCTCTTCTGGCCTCGTATGCTTGTCACTATGATGCTTATAGGGCTGTAGTAACACTTGTACCTTTTAATAAACAAACATTCGTAGGAGTGCTCAGGAAGACATCAAATTAGATTCCCATGATAAACAATATGAAGAAACCTTTAATAACAGTTGACTTATGGCAGAATTCGTTGTAAAGCCAGATTATTTTCTTTGCCTGGGGTGGAACACAGAGAAAATTATGTGAACAAGGACGCGGATTTTTATGATTGCCAATGCGCTTTTGTCTGTGAAATGCTTATTAGGTCTGTGGTGAGAATTAAACTGGAGATGAGACTAGCCTTCAAGCCTGGCTTTGCTTGAACAAACACGAAGTCTGAAGTACGAGCGCATGTTTGGAGTCAGAATTCAGACCTAAATGTGTGAGCAACCAGCGGGCGGAGCACTGAACCGGGGGACGGGTCACACGAGTCCTAGTCGTGCCTCTGGGGTTGACCTGGTGTGAATTTTGTTCAAAGATGGTTCTTTCCCAGTATCCTTTCTTTTTTTTTTTTTTAACCCCATTTTGTTTGTTTGCAGACTATGAAAATCCACAGAGCTTTCGAATTCATTAATTGGCCAAGTGTCTAGCCTTATCCTGTCTGTGATCTGTAAGCAATAAGATAATGGGAACAACAGACGTTAGTTCAATTCCTAGTTTCATTTCTGATGGAATCTTAAATCTGTTTAGTTTTTTTGCTTCTAGGAGGAGGCTGAGTAGATGACTATTTTCCCTTTTAGTGATCACTGTCACTTTCTCCTCTTTTCACAACTTGGCATTGACTTCATTTCTTCTTGTGCCCTGCTGCCAACCCAGGGTCAGCTCACGGTGTCCTCTCTCTCGCTGCTACCCCTGTATCTGTCCAGTTTTCCTTCTTGTGCAAAGGAAGAAAGGTTGATGGTCAGCCAGTGTTATTGTTTCTGTTCTCCCTGACCTCTTTTCCCTGCGGCACAAATTAAATAGAGATCATCCTTTACGTTACACAGTCTCAATTTGTACTCAGCAGCGCAGGGGCCAGGTAATGGAATCCGGAGTTTCTACCTCTGGGTCACGAGATCAAGTTGGACTCACAGTGGTAATGGCCGAAACTTGCCGCGATTGAATGGCTCTTTCAGTGTCCTGTGAGAAAAGAGTGCATTGGTTCAGCCAGCTCCAAGCCTTGTTCTCTTTTAGGAAGTATATGGCATTGCAGTCTCAGGTATCTCTTCTGCTTCACTTAACTAAACTGGAGCTGAATTAGCTTCAAGGTTCATCAGTTTTGTACCTTCCATGGGAATTGAGCTTGCTAATGAAAGAAATGAAAATATAGTATAAATTAAGAATTCAGATATTTGATTCTTGAAAATCAAGGGCAGTATTATAATGCACGTTAGGGCCATAATTTTGTACATGTGGTAATTTCTATACCTACTCTTGAGTTTATCATAAGATTTTTAAAAATGGGTGTACATTTATGTGTGCATTAAACCCGTTTTGTATTGCTAGAGCGGTATAAATGAGCATTGGCACAAATTATAATCTTGCCTATTTTACTTTTTGAAAACTTCCACCTTTTGCAAATTTGTCCATACGTGTTAAGTAATTACGGATTAGAAGATGTCTGTAATAGGTGACTCACTCTGGTTAATAAACTTCTTGGTCTGTTTTAGTCCTTAATTACTTGAGTTGACCTACTCCAGTCAAATCATCTTTGCGCATTGGGAAATAGGTTAAGAAAGTTTGACGCTCCAAATTGCTGCAGATTTGCATTGCTACATGGGTACTTTTAAAAAAACAGTTGTAACAGAGGAGTCCCATAACCAAGAGATTCACCAACTCACTGCGTGCACCTGTGACTACTTTACCTGACACTGGCTGAAAATTAGTGAGTCAAAATGAGAGTATTTGTGGCCATCTTGTTAGATTTTAGATTAAAAATAGAACAATTGCAAAATCCAAAGTATTTGGAAGTACAGGATTCATTGGAATGCAAATGGCTCCCTTTAAAACCTTTTACAATGAGTAAGGAGACATCAGCAAACACAAGTAGCTCAAAAGACCGCTTGAAATCAGGTGCTGCTCAGAGGGGTGGCTCATGTTGCTGTTCATATCTTCTGGCACCCTCGCAGTGATGTAAAAGGGCACTGTGTAACTGGAAATCCTGTCCAGGATATTAGGAATTTGGGGCATATTAAAGTGACGCCTAAATTATTAAGTTTTCATTTGGGTCAAGAACAACACTCAATTTGTGAGGCTGTCAAGATGTTTTGGGCCGTTGTGTTTTGTTTCTCAGAGTAGCGCTAACTGATTTTTAAAGGAAAACCAGTAATTTCATGTCATGGAAAGTGGAATTATTGATGGCATTTTGCTGATGACTGTGACTATTCGGTTTTTCCCTGAAAGCCAGTTATGACTGTAAACCTTTGCCAGCTGAAATCCAAGTTCAGGTTCCTATATGGCTCCTATAAGACTGACTTAGAGGACCCAATATATCAATGTTAAACTAGGTTTTTTTAATACAGTATGTAAGCCCTTACCCTTCTATTTATCCTACTGTTTACATTGGAAGGCCCATCTATTTTTCCATCCAGTTGCTCATGAATAAATAATCTGACATGCTGTCTCCTCAACAGCTGCTTTTCCTTCTTCGTTCTGCCAGTGATGCAGAAAGTCACCGCACATTTGCATATGAAATACCGACTGCAAATCCCATTTGTGTATCCTGGACCAAAGCACAGGAGAATAATGAACCACCAAGCAGTGCTTTAGATCTCTGTGGGCCAGGCACCTTATTTGTATGTGGCTCAGGTGGTGGCCTATGGAAATCATTCTCTTGCTCAGATTTAGTGTAAATTTAAGCATCCAGCACACCCCTGTCCTTCGGAACTATCCATCTGAGCATCAACAGTGTTTTATAGCTTGCCTGTCGTAATGGAAACAGTTGGGGTCTAAACTACCGGAAGATCATGGCACTTAAAACTGAGCCCATCTCGTGAATTGGAGGCATTATACAGAATAAAGAGGGCTGGGCTATAAATTTGTAAATCGTAATTGTCTGTCTGTGTTATAGAAAGAATGCCTTTCAAATGTGTCTTTTCCAAATTACTCTTATTGTTGTTTCTTCAGGGCATAAAGATCTTTGATGAAAGAAAGAGGAAAAAATAACAACAGCAAAACTATGTCTTTGTAATGGTAGAAAATAGTTACATAAAATACGTCAGTCTAGGAAATCTGAAATAAAAGCAAAAACCACCAAAATAGAAAAGTCTCAAACCTAAAAGAAAGCCTAGAATAAAAAAAGATCTTTAGCCTACCGGGACATAAGCATGTGCTTATCCTTCTGAATTCGGAATGCTTCTGTGTCCGGTGCGTACGTCTGACGCCATGGTGTCTCAAAAGCTGTCCCGCATACGCCACGGCTGCGTGCTGACTCTAGTGCCCGTTGCTCCTCTTCTTTGTGTTGGGAATACCCAAATCTGTGAGCGGAAAGGCTCTGAATTTCTCTCCTGGATCTGGGCAACAGGAAGAGGGCTTCCGTGACTTGTGGGACCCAGCGTGATTCACATCTGCCTTGCAGCGTAGGGACTAAATAACTTCTCTGGCAGTGCAATTATAATAGAGTTGTGTAAGGCTGTACATTACTTTTAAAAATAAAAGTTAGGGCATCAAATATGTACATAGTATATAACAATCCATTAGAAAAACATAGGAAGCACTGGGATAAATTTAAGAAACAAGCAAAAGAAAAAAATAGTCTTGTTGGGCAACTGTGATATAAACAAGGTACAATTATGATTAGGTGGCCAGAGCTTGCAAGAGAGAAGGCTCCAGCAACCCAATGGCTTGTATATTTATGTGCTCATACCCCAATATGTGTATTTTTTCACAAGAACAGAGTTAAGATTGTTAGTACAGAGATGGTAGATCTGCAGAAGTAAGTTTGTAAGAACTGCAGGTGGGCGTGAATGGCGGGTTAAACCCAGAGCAATGGACTCAAATAGGGGATGAAGACAGTATCTTCGCTTAGAGCACATCGGTATGTCTGCTTGTGAAATCTGGGTCTGTGTCCAGTTCTGAAATTCAAAATGGTAGAATCACAGTGAAGGCATCCCACAGTTATGTACTGTAGAAATTTTTAATTTTGCTGTTTTCATGTTCAGTTTGTTTTAGATGTGAAATTCAGAGCGATTTATTGGTGTCGTTATTCTGGCTGGATACAATCCAGTGCCCAAAGTCTTCTGAGCAGGGCAGGGTGTTAAATGGCTTCATAGAATCAATGCATTCTTTTGATTGCCATAATGTGTAAATCAATTAGCTAAATCAAAAGATAAAAAGCGGAATTGGCGACAAGGGCAAGTTGGGGTTTTTGTTGGTGAGGTTTTTTCCCCTTGTTTTGGATAGAGACATACATTTGCTAATAGGTAGGAACCAGTGGCAAATCCTGAAATGTCAGCTCTGTCAGTGGAAAGCACAACTAATTCTGGACAAGACAGCAATAACTGCAAAATCAAGCTTGCATTAAGTGGTATGTTTTGGGAGAGTCCTAAGCAAACGAGATAGCTTGTTTAAAACAACATTAATTTGGAAAAAAATCCTTAATCGGGTATTCACAAGCAAAAGAAGGCAGCTCTCTTATGGAAGAACACATTAAAATTTTCTGAAGAAGGTCTAAAACAGAGACTCAAAACCAGAAAATGCGAACTATGCTTCTTACTTTCTGAGGAAACTTTTTTACTATTCCACCTTGAAATAAATACCAGCATTTTCCAAAGTGCTGGTTTCTTTGCCTCTTGGTAGAGTGCTGTACTCTCTAAAATTCTGGCCATCTAGGAACATCTGGCCCGCACCAACGGGAAAAATGTGATCACAAAACTGACACACAGAGAGAAAAAATATTTAAAAGAAATAAACAAGTAGGAATTGTAATGCTGCAGTATTATAGAAGTGACAATATGTAGACAGGTTTCTGCAATCATGAGGAATTTTCTTGAAAATAATCCATTAACTTAATTCCTGTGGATGGTTGAAAGTTTCCACGTTGCATGTGGTCAGTTGTGACGTAGTAGATGATATAACTTGGGGAGAAGATTTCTTCCCAATAATAAGTTTGTGAATCTGAAAAGTGAAGTCTGAACCTCTGTTGTTTAATATCTTTTTCAATGATCTGGATGAGGGGCAAACTTACCCTCTGTAAGTTTGCAGATGACACGAAGTTGGGCAGGAGTGTTGATCTGCTTGAGGGCAGGAAGGCTCTGCAGAGGGGCCTGGACAAGCTGGGTCAATGGGCCAGGGATAACTGTGAGGTTTAACAAGGCCAAGGGCCGGGTCCTGCCCTGGGGCAGAGGGGCTGGGAAGTGCCCGGGGGAGAAGGCCCTGGGGGTGGGGGCTGACAGCCGGCTGGGCATGAGCCAGCAGTGCCCGGGTGGCCAAGGAGGCCACCAGCCCCCGGGCTTGTGTCACTGGTGTGGCCAGCAGGAGCCGGGCAGGGATGGGGCCCCTGTGCTTGGCCCTGGGGAGGCCCCACCTCGAATGCTGGGCTCAGGTTTGGGCCCCTCGGGACAAGAAGGGCCTTGAGGGGCTGGAGCGTGTCCAGAGAAGGGCAGCGGGTCTGGGGCAGGGTCTGGAGCACAAGTGTGCTGGGGGGCGGCTGAGGGAGCTGGTGGGGTTTAGCCTGGAGAAGAGGGGGCTGAGGGGAGCCCTTCTCGCTCTCTGCAGCTGCCTGAGAGGGGCTGGAGTGAGGGGGGGGCTGGTCTCTGCTCCCAAGTCACCAGTGACAGGACGAGAGGGAACGGCCTCAGGCTGCGTCAGGGGCGGTTTAGGTTGGATGTGAGGGAAAATGTCTTCCCTGCCAGAGGGGTCAGGCCCTGGCACAGGCTGCCCAGAGAGGTGGGGGAGTCACCGTCCCTGGGGGAGGATTCAAAAAATGTGTAGATGCGGCACTTGGGGACATGGTTTATGAGGCCTGGGTGTGTTGGGTTGGGGGTTGGACTTGGTGATCCTAGAGGTCTTTTCCAACACTTATAATTCTATGATTTTATTTTATTTATTTATTTATTTATTTAGGAGCCTTTAAAAATGAAGTTGTCTGTTCTAGTACTCTATTTTATTGTAATTTATACTTAAAATTCTGCTTTTGTGTTTACTTCCATTTTCTGTCTCTTCCATCCCTCTTCTTTTGCTTCATTTTTCCCTAGAGATTTCCTTTTGCCCTGCTTACATGGAGGTAGGGCTCAGTGAGACCCCAGTGCTTTCTGGAACTAATTTGCATAACTCAATAAGCAAATTCATGTTGAATGAAGCATTTTACAAGATCAGTTTAAACCCAGACAAAAAACCCGTGCATATTCTCCTTCAGTTACTAATTCATATCTTGCTAATTAAAGGAAGGACCAGGTCAAATATTTGTTTTACTTTCAACTATGCTTTACACCTGTTCGTAAGAGCAATTAAACTTTTATTTTGATAAAATATACTCAGCTTCATTTATGCAGAGATTTGACGCTTATAAAGTACTCTAAGTCCATCCAGATGAACGAAGCCCAAATGGTAAGGGGGTATCCAATTTCTTTTGTCTCAGCCAACAAATGTGCTACTCTAATTAAAAGTCTGCATGGAATATTTATAACCGAGGAGAAGAAGGAAAACTCCCAACAGTAAGTCTGCCAAAAACAATGAGTGCAGAGTGGAAATCCTCTGAGTAAGGGAATCATAAACTTTGCTGTAATGTTTGTCTTTGTTTTCCCAGCTCTGAGGGCCTGAATGACAGTTCGAATAAAATATATATGGTGTTATTAAAAAATAAATTGTGGAGTTCACTGCAGAAGTTACGAGATGAAATTGTGCCGCTTGCCTTATGTAGGAGGTCAGAAGCTGATTGTAATGTTTCTTACGGGTCTTAAAAAGTGTGTGAAGGCCTAACAAATAGAGGTGTGAGTCTGTTCAGAGAACCTGGTGGTGCTGGGGGCTAACTGCAGATGAGCAGCTGATCCCAGACCTAGAATAAAGTTTCCCTTTCCTCAGTGGTCTCAAAATGCCTCTTAGAGCACTTTTCATCAGTGGACTCTGAAGGACTTGGCATCATTGCTCCCAGGCTGCAGGGTTGTGGGGGTATGGAAAAAACGCACTGCCTTACCTAAGGGTCACCTACAGCAACTGCCAGAGCCAGAAGGAAACACGCGTCCCTGGATTGCTGCTCTCCTCCCTTCCCTGCTTTATGTTTCCTGTACTTGGGTTGTTTCTGAGGTTTTATGCACCCTGCTTGCATTCACAAATATCCTTCATAATGGCCCTTTTTTGTGAGGTTTTGAGTTCAGCATGCTAAGCAGCGCCAAAGTGAGCAGTTACTCAGCCCTGTGCTGCACACAGCAGCATATGGATTAATAATACTCCTCAGAGCGGTATCTGTAAAAGCTGTGGGTGATGAGCAGCCTTCAAGTGTCCCTGTTGTCTCTCTATATGGGAAAGTGAAACACTTGGTGTCTGCCTCCAAAAAAGGTAAAAGTAAGATTTTATACACTGTGACATATATATATATTTTTTTTCACCAGTGATGAATATCCTAATTATCTATTGTACAAATCTAATTCATTTGGTGATGGTTTTAATTTTTTTTTTGTCCCCTACCGTCTTCCTGGGGTAATGAGCATAACACTGTACATCCTCTTATGGGGGATGGGGGGGAAGCCCACTTGGGTGGGATGTGCCCTACAAGTCATCTTTCTGTTGAATGGAAAGGGGATGGGAGCAGATAGGAATATTATGCTTCATTTCTATCATCTTTATCTGAATGAGGTTCACCTCGTAATTCCTGTGAGGTCTCTTCACTTTGCCTTTCCATAATTTCATTGTTTGAAACATTGGCTCTGAAAACTGCTATTTATAGCATGGTGCGGGGTCTGGGAAAGGAGAAAAGAAGGGGTCTCACCCTCTCTTGCCTCTTGCACTCATTTAGCATATCGCTTGAATAGGTGGGCTGGGAGCACGCTAACGGCTGTTAAAATGAAGTGTTTGTGTTCTCCAGCCAGCGATGGCCTTCTGCAGACCTGCTCCTGTAATCCGAGAGAGAACAACGGTGGGAACTCGCGTGCTTACGCGCCATTGGGGCTTTCTGATAAATCCCTGCTATGGAAATGTCTAACCTATCTATAAAAGTCTTAGTCTCTTTGTTATCTATGTAATGCTGTTGGAAAGGCTTTTATTTTATTAATCCATGTATAGCTATTTAAAAACTCATTTCTATAGAATGAATTTTATACAGAACCTTGCTGATTTTTATCTTTGCAAAAAGTTCCTGTCAGTCTGATAGGCATGTTAATTGTTGGAGGCAATTTCAGATCTCTTGACCTCAGAGAAATTTGTTTATCATTAAATACATGTATACATGATATGTGATATTTTAAGTATATGTATTTAAGCCAGGGTTTATAGCAGCATCTGCTACAGTAGACTGCATTGCACAGTTCTCCTGCAATAAGTATATCCTTCTGATATTTTTAGCACCTCAGCTAATACATCCACTCTGCTGTCCGCCGGTATAATTATAGCAATCATCATCTTGTTCCAGGAAAAAAAGGGAAATAACCAAACTTCCCTTACTTGCAGGGACTTTTGAACTGCTTCCCTGTGCTCGAGGGTTTCATGTGATCTTATTTTGAGTAGGAGGGAGTGCAGCATCCTGTGGCGAGTGGTCCAGCACTGACGGAGCCAAATGGTACTCTGGCAGAGTCAAGCTCTTGTACAGGGACCCTCTTTTAAAGACTCTGCACTGACTGCAACAGGTTTGCTCCTCTACCTGGTATGGAGGAAGGCGAGTTGGAATTTAACTCCTCAAAGGTTGGAAGAATAACAACCGTAGTAGGAATACAGGTGGTGGTTTCAGAGTAACACTGATGTTGCTGTCGGTGATCCATTTTCTGATTTTTTTGAGCATCCCTCTTTGTGGTTTCTTTTCCTCCTGTCCAAGACCTATTGCAACAAAATCTAGAAATGCTCTTCCTTTTAACTTAGACTTTAAAACAAACAGAAGGGAACAAGGGAGATAGTCTTGTTCTTCAGTGTAAAAGTTCTGGTTTATTATTGAGGAGGGTAGCTTGGCAGAAGCAGAAGAAATTTTGTTTTGGAAAAAACTAAATGAAAAGCTTTAAAATGTTTTCTAATAGTAATTTTAAGGAGCTAAGTTTTCTGAACTGGATACAAGAAGTCATTAAGCTGGAATTTGGATTTGCATCATGAAATGCACATCATAAAATCTGTACGTGTGAGAACTTTCTCCATCGCTAATGAAAGTTCATTATGGATCTTTGCATATTCTCCTCAACAAGGCCAACTCATTCTGCCCCAGTAGATCAATTAACTTTTCTTTGCCATCTGTTCGGCCAGCCATTAGTTCTGTCAACATTGCATTTTCTGGTGGCTTTCAACAACATAAGGGCTTTAGGAAGCTGGAGAGGAGGCAGGCGTCAGCGGTGCACTGGAGTGTGCTTGCTGTACCCTGTGTTAGCAGGCTGAAAGACCTTGAAAAGAGGACTTGCTCTCTTTAATGTATTCTTTATTCAATTAAAAAAAAGTTGGATTTGGTGCTCCTCATTGCTTCCAGAATCATGGAAGCAAATCTGTCACTTCAGTTGTAGCCCTAGCAGAAGCCTGGTTCTACTTCTGTAAAAAAGTGATGTAATCTCTCCCTGACCTTCAGTGACGTTCGGATCAGACCATAGGAGACCAAGGAGTATGGGTCTACCGAATTATGGAGGGAGTTTGAACCATGTGCCGTGCTCACAAGCTCCCGCTCAGAATGTCATGTCTTTGTTAGGAAGGGACAAAAAGCTGAAGTCTGTCGAGAACAAGGACACCGCGTAGCTAGTGCAGCTTTGCGAACGTCTGTCCACTGGGAGCTCTGCCCCAGGATACACCATGTACTTATGTAGCTATGAAGGTATTGCTCATCTCCTGATGCTCCTGTAGAATGGAATATAGAAACTCAGCTGCGAGGGGTATGCTATAGATTGTATGTGCCAATGTTGAAAGATGCTTGCAAATCCTTGGGTAGAAAAAGAGAGTTTTCAACAAATGGGATGTTTTTTGGGTACAGTGCCTCTGTAGAACATCACCTCTTTGGGGCTATGCGAGGCTCAACATTTCTTTTTCTTTTTGAAGAGTACCAGTGTTGCTTTTTACTTCTGAAATGTGTTCTTAGTGGCTATCCTGCATTCAAAAATAGTTCTGTTCAGTGCTCAGAACTCCCGGTCATCGTGCAGTAACAAAGCGCTATAAGCACAAAGAGGAGAATACAAAGGAACTCTAGGAAAGAAATCGATTTACTGTTTGAGAGGATTTTGCCATACAGAAAAGTGAAGGGGAGAGTTTGATTTTTAAACCATGAAAAAACCATCAGGTGTCTCTTAAAACATGGAATCATACTTAGTACATTATCTGCCATGCCAAATAATTGAGCTCCAACTTAAAGTACCCTGCTGATATTTTGCCTTCTATCATTACATATGAAATTTAGATGAGATATAAGGAAGAAATTCTTTACAGTGAGGGTGGTGAGGCAATGGAGCAGGTTGCCCAGAGAAGCTGTGGATGCTCCATCCCTGGAAGTGGTTAAGGCCAGGTTGGACGGGGCTTTGAGCAACCTGGTCTAGTGGAAGGTATCTCTGCCCATGGCAGGGGGGTTGGAACTAGATGATCTTTAGGGTTCCTTCCAACCCAAACCATTCTGATTCCATGAAACACGAATACCAAAGCTATGGTCTGTAGAGCTTTTTGCCTTATTTGTTGCATAAGTTAGAAGGCAGGTACAGTGGGTGATGCAGGGGATTAAAGTACTACCTTTTGATTAAAGTACCCGAATGCCTCCCTGGGAGAGGAGGTGATGTACCTGGCACTGACACAGGGCTCCCACTTGACCGTACTTCAGTTAGGTTAACTGAAGGTGCCACAGATAACCTCTGAAAATAAACATAATGCCGGCATAGCTGTTTGTACACCAGTGAGGTGATTTATGGAACTGAGCCAACTAAAATAAAAGCCCAGTTATTAATTTTCTTGAGGCGCTTTTAAGCTGGATTCATTACCCAAACCAAATCACCATGCAAACAAACACTTACACTGTCACATGGGAAAGGATGTTGTGAGAGCATGAGTAAGTGGTCAGGACAGAATTGGAGATATTTTTGAAAATAGTCTTGTCTAGTCAGATTGTAATGACATGTAGTGACCTTCTTCTTGTCACACAATCCATGAATTCATGTAAGATTATTTTAATGAGGAAACTCTGTGTACGTAACTTTAAAAGGGGAGAAGAAAAAAAAGAAAAAAACTGTTTCCTATTTTCTTTCTCTGTGATGAGGATGACAGCAAGCCATATTAGGAACTAAATGGTCTGGAAAATTATAATTAAGAGGAAACAAACATTGTATTATGAAAACACAAAACCGAAACACAGCTTTTAAGAAAGGAGGCAAAGTATTCATGCCTCCCAGTGAAACAGCAGAAATGGTTTCCTCAGAAGTATGTGGTTTGTTAGGACAACTCAGAATTCCAGGAAGAAATCTAATATAATTCGCTCTGCGACTCTTTTATTGTTGTGTTCTTCTCTTTTGAAAAACGTTGTTTTAATCTGAGTCTAAGATGTAAGCAAGCATCCAAGTGACTCTGGTAATCACGGGCTGTTTTAGCGTCTTTTTCTGGAGTTTGAGGTTTTGAGTCATTGTTAAAAACTCAGAAGGGTTTCATCCAGTGCAAAATGAGGTTGCTTTAGGTAACTGGTGGACATTTTCATTAGATACCTGAAATTTCTTTAGTTATTTTGGCTTAAGATTCCTTATTCTGTGCTTGGAAATTCTCAGGCTGGACATAAAGTTGTTTACAGAATCGGATGCTCTGTCCAGGTCTGACAGCATAGTGAGTCACTTGCTAAGACAAAACCATTCCATAGGTTCCAAAATATTCCATATTTTGTTAAGTGAATATATGGTACATGTCCCTGGCTTTCGACAGAATTGAAGCTAGAAATTCTCTGTCTCACAGAAATGCTTGTACATATAGTACAACTCCCACTCTTCAGTTGTTTTCCGTTCTAAAAGCCACATGCGGTATGAATGGTTCTGCAACGGGCTCTGCACAGTGAACATGCCAAAAAGTACCACTGATTTTCTAGTGTCAGGAGTTTGTAGTGGGGCAACCAGAAATAGGATGGACCCTGTATTAGCTCTACGTGTCATGCATATTGAAAAACCTGGAAACTTGTGGGGTATTTAATGCCTCATAAATAATATTCACAGCTTTATGCTTTAAACTTTCCACCCTGTTGAATAGGAGAAAAATGTTACTAGCAAGCTTTTAAGTTACTTGAAGTTTTATCTAAGACCCCTTTAGATCTGTACCCTGCAGAGCCCAGCTCTTGTCCAGCTCGTCTTAGTCTGTATAAGGATTAATGTCCACTTATGCCTGGCCATAGGTCACAGCTCAGATCTCAGTAGATCTCTTGGTATGTTGGTGTGGGCTGAGAGAAAAGCGTGTATCTGCTGTGAGAGCCGGGTGCTGAGTGTAACAATTACCCAGGGCCTCTCTATGCTTCTATTATAAAGCCATTAATAAAGAATTAATAGTAACAGAAAACCAAAAGAGCCCGGAGCAAGTATCTTCATTGAAGAACAACTTGAACAAATAAAATAGCAAAATTTTATCTTTTTTTGTGTGTTAATGTTACCTAACTTGTTATTGTCAGTAGTATTGCAGTGTTACAGACCTCTGGCTTTCAGAGTTTTTCTTTCATCTCTGCAGAAATAAATCAATATTAACAACATTATGGTTCAAAATAGTAATAATCTTTCCCGAGTTCCTGTTTCCTTTGAGACAGATAACTTCTCTACAGCAATGGTTACCCTGGGTCCTTTCTTGCTTGCCATTTCACACTCTGCACCTGGGTGCTTCAGTAAATCATTAATGATATCAGATTTTACCTTATTTCTTAAAATTGTAGCCAGCTGTTTGCGTCTCTGCAGTTAATGTCTTCTTGATTCTTCCCTCAGAATTTCCCGCTTTCCAAGACTTAGATATTAGCTTTAAAAAGGGAAAAACAAACTAGAAACCTCCAGCTGAAAATTCAGAGTATCGTCAGAAATGGAAGTGCTTTAAAGATCTGTTAAGCTGTGTAATGTACTCTCAAGGGAAGACGTGGGAGTCCTTATACCTGAAATCTTTAAATGTGGCTTGGGAGAAGGGCTGTGTTATGTAGAGCGCGGAACAATCCACCATTGGCAGAGGGATTGCTTGGGGTTTTATTTACACTGTAACAGGAGTGAGCAGCGCGAAAACAAGAGGTGCCACCAAATAACAAGTTAATAAGCATTTACTGGGAGTGTAAATCAAAGGTTGGGTATGTGGAGGTGATGCTGAATTACTAGTAAAAATAGAATTGGGTGACCTAGTTAAAGCTTGTCACCTCTGTCTTCCAGGATGCAACATCTGAAGGCAGCCACGTAACTTAAAAGTGTAGAATGTAATATAATGTGTTTGAGGACCAGGAGGTAAGATACGCCTGTAGCTTGGGAGTTTCCATCAGGAAAATTTCACAGAAGCCACCTGCGTGTAAATACTGTGCTATTCTTAATTCCTGAAGTGGTTGGTTCTTCTTTCAGAAATAGCTTTCACGTTTGCTGCTTCCTTTAACGCGAAGCATAAGATCCTAAATTATAGAAGCGGTTGGAAACTAATTGAGGCTCGGAGGTGCTCGGGTCGGGAGCTTTGCAGTTGCAGGGCTCCCCTTTCAAACAGTGGCAGTTGGCGGGTGCAGCACCGAGCTTTGCGTTCGTTGCAGAGTTTTGACGAAGCTTTTGAAAGGGGCTGGAGGAAGGAGCAGTAGGAGCGCTCGGATTCCAGAACAGCTGCGCAAACACCATCTCCTTTGATTGTGGCGGAGAGGGGTGGCTGCTACTGTAGCATGCTGGAGGGTAACAGATTCACATTGAAACAATTTCTGTCCTCACCTCCTATTTTTCTCCAAATTTCTGCTTTGAATCTGAAAATTTATGTATTTTTCTATGAGAAAATGTGCCTGGCCTTTCAAAAGCGCAATGCAAGCAAAATCTATTGAGGAAACAAAAGGCACGTGCTGCTGCTTGAAAAGAAATCAGTGTTAAGAGGAGGGGAAAGGACATTATTTGTTTTGGTTAACACGAAGGAGCTGAGTTTTCAACGTCTTACACCATTTTAGAGTGAGATGTTTAAGTGGGTAATGCTGCAGGAGCCCTCGAGGACGCTGTACCCCGGCAGATAACCAGCTGGAGCGGGCTGTGAGAGAGCGGCCTCTGCTCCTGATTCCTTCTGTCTCATATTTCCTCGGTGCTTGTAAGCAAGTCACTTCTCTCCTGTGCTCCTGGACCCCTTCCTTGGCATCGTGTCACGAGGGGAATGAGGGGTAGACCTCTCGTACAAAACAATTTGAGGTGTGTGAACGAAAATTGGATACAGGCTTTTGGTGTTATGATAAATATTTAATAGTTGAGTAAACACCAACCTGATACAGTGTTTAGGGAATTTAAATTCTATTGTTGGCATTAATCCTTGAACAGATGATACTTAGCTTCTGAATGACAATGCTCACATTTCTTGTGTGTTCATTAACTTGACCATTCTAATGCCTCTTACTTTTGCTGAATGCCCGTCTATAGATGAGTTCAGGATCTCCGTGGAGGGGTGTCTGCGTACTTCTTCAAATTTTCAAATTAGGCCTTTGTTTTCCAGAGCTTTCTTAAATGAATGCAGAGACAATGCGCAACAGAAAAACAGGCTCTTGTAAAAACAACATTAACATCAAAAAGATATTTCTGATTCTAGTTCCCTCAGTTTGATCAGGGGAATGAATAGATTATTTAGTCTCAATATCCTTGTATCATCTCCTGCCATCGGTACAGAGAGGAAATAAGTATACAAATCACTAAATTGCTTCAAAGCTGCTTGGCAACTGCGAATTACGGAATTGATCATCCGACTCGTTTATTATTTCTTTCAAAGAAGAGAAGAAGGAAGAAAACCAGTTCAGGATTATCACAAGGAGTAAATCCTGTTGCAGGCTGGACTATAACAGCATCAGGGCTTCATCAGAAGAATGACACAACGTATTTATGTTTTTATCCGTTCTGTATACAAACAGATTATATTGACTGTACTTTTTTTATCTATTCCTTCTTTATTCTAACTGCTTTTGGTAACCTGAACTGTAACAGAGGAAAACAAGCCACGCGTAGGGAGAATTTGTGGGTCGTGTGTGTAAAACACTATCTCTAAAGGGCTGCAGGCAGAGAACCTGCTGTGGATCATTAAAAGTAGCTTAAAAAAATATATATTTTTGTTCCATAGCCGTTAGCATATCTTCACCTGGGCAGAGATAATCTGCTAAACTTTACCAATCTATTTTTCTACCTAAAAATAGATAACTCAACAATTTCTGTGGGCCATATACCCGCTGTGCACACCCATAGCCAGTACTGTGGTTGTACAAATGCGGTACACCTGCGCGTGCAGTCAGGTGTTGTGATTTTAAGCCTCGGAGGGCTGAGGCTGCTGTTGGGAGGCTTCGCGTCACCTGCACCCGTTGTTGCCTGCACGCCTGTGAAGTCTGGGAGGCAGAGCGTGTGCTCCGAGTACAAATTCTGTGATTGGAACTGACAGGCACGCAGCGCTCCATCTCTTTTTCTGCAATTTTTTCAAGCATTTTTCCCTTTGCTATATTCCCCGGGTTACAGGGTTTGCTGCTTAGTGTCCTCAATTAATGGTTGTCTTCACGCTTTCATTTTTGTGACTTGTGTATACTTGGTGCTAGATTAAGTTCTTCCAGTAAGGGCTGAATTTGGTAACTGCTACACTGAAAAGGGTATGTCCTTAATCGGTGTTGCAGGAAGTGGATATAAAAAGCGGCAAACCCTGGAATGTCGGGTTTTTTTTACATTAATTTGTTTTTGTAGAAATCAGCTAGTTTCCTGGAAATGCTGGTACATTCTCTAACTTCTTGGAGAAGGATCCCAAGAAAATTTTGTCCTCATTTCAAGTATATAACAGATCTTTAAAAAAAAAAAAAAAGGCGGGGGGGAGAGAGAGAAAAAAAAAAAGGCACTTTTGAGCCAGCTCATGCCAGCCTCTGTAGTTTCACAGGACTGCCTTAGGCTACATTTTTATTTGGCTGAAGAAGTTGGGTGTTATGGCTTGTCTTGAGTAGTACTGGTAAAAATTGTTTTGGAAGGACTTTCTGTTGATAAATGATGTCTTGGCACAATCTCAATATCTTTCTTTGGCGTGTTTTATTTTATTTTTGCAAAAATGTGTTTTCTTTTCAAGTGAAGACTTCTCCCCCCTTATGCTGGAGGAAGAAGAAAAGGGAATTTGTAACAGACTTTTCTAAACCTGGAGTGTTTCCGTTTGGAGGCTCTGGCAGACTGCTTATGCAGGTTCCACGGGTGTCCCGGGGCAGAGAGGCTCCCTGGCTGCAGTACCTCTGACGGGGCAGCCGCCTTCCCCGCGAGGGAGAAGAGGAGACTGAATGCCTGGTGGGTTCGTAGCTCGACCTGGGACTGTGGACTTGCATAGAAGACAGTAAGAGCAGAAATCCCTCGACTACAGCTGCCAGCAGGCTTCATGTCAGGAGCTCCAAAGTGAGCAATACATTCATCTTCCTCTTGAAAACCAGTTTTCCGTTGTCTGACCAACTTCTGTCATTGCCCATGTTATTTCTGAGTGTATTTGGTTTCCTGAATAGTTTGGGTTTTATGAGTACCACAGCTCTGTCTATTCACCTGCTTACCCATCTTGATATCCGCCTCTCTTGGATTTGAAAATGGTTTTCATTAAGGATTCTTTTCATATTAGTGTTAGCTCTAATTTAACTTCTTTTTTTCATTTTAGTTCCTATCTGTCTTCTGCCTTGACTATTCAAATCAAGGCAATGGTCTACTGTTAGACACCTATGGATGCTCCAGTGAAGGGACAGGGTGGAGGTCTGTGCAGTTCTGTGGATGACCCAGCCTATGTGGAGGCAATTAGATTTTCAGTTAATCTGATCATCCCATAATTAATCATCGTCCCATAGAAGTCCCATAAGAATAGGCTTGTGGCTTCCAGAAAAGTAGTTGTCCTTTTCCTTCTAAAGTTAGTCCTCTGTGTTTATAATGGGATCAAGAGACTTTTGACTTAAACAGAGGCAGCTCAAAAGTGCATTTGAAAGTTCCTTAGATGAGAAGCTAAAAAAGGGCAAGAGCAGAGACAGCTTTTTAAAAGTGATTAACTTGCAGTGTATCGACAAATTCTGATTAATGATTACGCTGCCTAAGCTGCCAATACAACGCAGTACTACAGATAATATTTCTCAAGTCATTTATTATATTTGCAGTTACTGTTAGCAACAGCACCTTCTTCTGTACACAT
Organism: Phalacrocorax carbo; assembly: GCF_963921805.1. Taxonomy (NCBI): domain Eukaryota; kingdom Metazoa; phylum Chordata; class Aves; order Suliformes; family Phalacrocoracidae; genus Phalacrocorax; species Phalacrocorax carbo. The sequence goes on along the minus strand of NC_087536.1, from coordinate 3,730,190 downwards.
TTTATTGCTTGTAAGAGTATGGTAACACTGCATTATTCTGAAAGGTTATTGTTGCTGTGGATGTTATGATGCTAAATTCCCTCAATTAGGGTGTTCTAAGATCATCAAATAGTAGATTAGCTCCACATAGACTCCTTTGCTTAAGATTTTGATTAAATTTTCTCATTTAGATATTTCTTCTTGGTGCTCCTAAGTGTTATGGAAGAGCTTTGTACATGGTTCAGAGGGGGAGCTGCTCTTGCCAGTAGGAGACTAGGCTGAGGCTTGGGAGTGCTACATACAATGTTCTTTCTGCGCCACAGACTTTGGGAGCGTCCTTAGGTGAGTCATTTATCCTCCCATTATTCCCATTCTCCAAATTCTACTTGAAAGGATGGAAAAGGAAGGAAAACTTCAAAATGACGCTCTCTTCTACCAGCAGCGAAGTGGTACGTGGAGGGACTGGCTTTTTTAAGACAGCAAAAAATGGGAGATGAACAACTTCTTATGTCTCCTTTCTGTAACGAGAGGATCAGCTCCCCTTCTGAAATGTGCCAAAGATTTTATTCGTTGTGCAGGCATCTCAAATCTTAGTGTGGGGCTAGCTTTCCATTTTTAAAAGCTCTTGAAATCACTTGGTAGACATATGAAATTGCTTGGGGTACCTTGTCCTTTCTGTATCAAACACTGTAGCACCGAGGGGGAGCGCTGCGTCCCAGCTCAGTCTGCATCTCATCATCTGCCTTGCTGCTGCTTGTCTCAAACAACCGTTTCTCCAATGAAGTCAAAGTTAAATACTCTGGGTTTATAGAAACAGCTTTTGGTGCAGCAGGTAGGCACCATCTACAGGCTATTAATGGCTGTTCAAAATAAACTCTGTCCAGGCAGTCGGCTCTTAGAGCTTGTTTGGTTTGGGTTGTTCCCCCCACCCCATTTCTTTTCCACTTTCATCATCTTTATTGAGAAACTTTTTGCTTCTTAGCCATGAACAAGGGACAATGGAGCAACCAGTATTTTCTGCAATCAGTAAACAATGTAGAGCTCGAAGGGAGGAAATCGGAAAGCTATTGAGAGAAGTAAATGAAAATGAAAATGGAATTGCATTGCTTTACAAGATGCAGATATACCAAAAGAAGTTTTAGACATAAGAGGCAATACTTTCTGTCATTTGTATTTAGGTCTTAGGACGGGTTGATGCTTTTTGTTTTGTTTCAGTATTAACTCTTTATTAAGATCTCTCTCTGTCATGGATTTTAGTGTTTTATATGCTTGCTAAACACAGCTGTACAATGCAAAGAGCTTTTTATTAGTTTTTAAAATGAGCTGTCCTTTCACAGTGATGGATACAAAATGGATGAGAAACACAATTAAAATGCACAGATAACGCATCCTTGAAACGACGCTGAGCTGATAGACCCTGCCTGTGCAGTAGCCTGTAGGCGAGGAGTAGAATGTAAAGATTTTTCATGGCTTTTATTTCAGGTGCTTATCTAGTCTCCTTCACTGATCCTGAATGATGCCTCCTTATGGGCTTTGGTCATCGACAAACCACTTAGGGAAAATTGTGTCATCTCCCGTTTCTCAGAGATGTAAAACTGTGGCACAGAGCAATGATGTGCCTTGCCTGGAAACACGCTGGAAATGAGCAATGGTACTATTCAGGTAGTATCCTGAGTTGCCAAGTAAAGATGTCTGTGCAACATGCAGGTGAAATGATTGCTTGATATGTAGCATGGAAGTGTGAAACAGTCACCTAAAAGACCTATTCCGTTACCCGAAACCCTGCATGTCCTTGCAGAAGACCCAAAGCTCACCTTGCCTCTTGGGAGCAGAAATTTAGCCTTCAGAGAAGTGTCAGCAAAGGTAAGCTTCTGTAACCTTGGCTGTACTTACCCCTCTACTATTGCTTCTGAAAAGAGCACAGCAAAGAGACAGAATTTGCCACTTATTGAGAGGAGTTTAAATAGTCCACTCCTGTTTATGTTTTCTCAGAAATAGCTCTGAACAGAAACACTACCAGGGAAATGGAATTTGCTCTGGGCTTATCTTTTTATTGTGATTTATAGGGATTCTGCCAGGTAAATGTTTGTGGACTCACACAGGTCTGAAGATTGCTGCTATCATCTTGATGACAAAAATATGGGACTTTTATTCGTGCCTTCTGGGAGCCACGAGGTTAAGAAAATGACTTAAATTTTTTCTTCATTTCCAAGAGTGTCTTTTGAAGCGCGAAGTATACGCATCAGTCCTAGGAACACTGATCAGAGCCCTGCCCTATCTCACCCCTCCAAAGGTAACAACTAGAAAAATGGAGAGCCAAGCTAAAAGGGGAGGGAAGGACACTTATAGCTTCTCAAAATTCAACTCGTGCTACAGGAATGGTCAGGGACTCAGCTAACCTGTATTTTGTACCTGTTTCTGTTCCTTGTGTGCCAGATCACCACGTGTTCCTAAACCTCTTGGATATTTTTGACCATCACTTCCATTATTCTACATTTTGAAGTATGTAGGGATTGAGGACCCATCCATTTGTAGCGGTCCAGCTCTGGGTTAGTTATAAGGAGTCAGATTCCTTTCTGATAGATATGTGATTAATAATTCAGGACTACTGAAGATGATTCCTGTTTGGTCCCCATCTGGGAAAACATGGCTTGTGTAGGAGGACGTCCGTCCTGGCAAATTATGTAACAGTCATGGCAAAAGCCACCATCTCTGGTAAAAGTGGATCTCCCATCCTAAATATTTCTAAATTTTCTATTTTTTCTTTCGTAAGAAATCTCAGATTGGTTCTCCCATGGGATTTTTAAAGGTCATGTAATAATGTTAAAGCATCTATAGAATAGTTGCAGCCTAGCTAGATTTCATAACATTTTTTATTTGTGTTGGCTGGGCTTTTCATCTTTTAATCTTGCTCAAGAATAAGTGACAAAATCAGTCAGAATAATGCTCCATGTACTGTTAATACTTGTCACTAGCTGGCAGTGACAATTCACTTTCTGCTCCCTGATCATGGGAGGAAGGACACCATTCTGAGACAGAAAAAATAATCATTTTAGGGGGTGGGGGGGCGGGAGGGGAGGAAAGGCAAACCTGCCTTTCTTTTGCCTCTATGTTTAAAGCTAAATGAACTACCAAGAGCAATTAAGGGACTTACAGGCCCAGAAGAAGAAATGCAATACACTGGCAGTGGAGGGATAAGACTTCGTTGTTTAGGAGATGTACGCTGAAGGAATGCTCTTCCTCATCATGCAGCTAGGAGAAGGATGACCTACCCTGCATGGATCATAGCGTAGGTCGAGTGTATTCAGAAAGGCTTTTTCCCTTTGGGAGCCTCTTACTGAACATAGTTCTTCAACATAAAAGAACGGCTTGATTTACTTACGTTTCCCCGTATACAGAAGTAACAAAGAGCAGCACACAATCGTAGGCCCAGAGCTGAGAACGCAACCAGTGGCCCACAGGCCCGCAGAGGAGGAATTCTAATGAGATCTGCAGCTGTTTCTTGCCTAGCACTTGACAGCATTGACAGAGCATTTTGCTAAGTGAGAGGGTATCATCAGTTTGTGTTCCACGCACGTCTGTAGCGAAGGCCGGGGTGGCTCTAGGTTTCTTACCTGATGCTAGTAATGGCAATACGAACATGGAGACATTAATCTTTTTAGAGGATTTTTAAAAAAATGCCTTTTATGTACCTTATGAAGAGTCACATGTTTCTGTAAATAGCTGTCTGACTGTTTGGGATTTTTGTTGGTTTTTTTTAATTATTATTTTTAATTGATACAGCATTGAAAAATCTTAGAAAAATTGAAGTACACATTGGCGATTGCCTATCAAATCGTTTAATACTTTGGATGCAAAACAAGACCAAAAAGTGGACATTTTAACGAAATGCTAAAGCGTGGGAGGTGGTTGTGGTTTTTTTGGTCTTCATTATGTTCAAGTTTACCTTGGAGCTGGAGTCAGAGTAGTTATGCAGTGAAAAAATAAAACCCTCTTGAAGAGGGTAATTACAGTTATTAAGCAATTGGCTAGTCTCTGCGCTTCTACTACGAAGCTTTTGTCTTTGCGGTATCAACCTGCCTCATTGGTAATGAACGCAGGTCTCCCATTTGAAATCAGTGGAATTACTCTTCTTGAATCTTGCTGTAAATGTTTGATCCTGTAGGAGCCTTTGGTTGACGGGGCTGGTGCTGGTTTCAGTGAGCATTCTGTGAGCACAGGGCTTCCAGACAAGTCCCAGACTGTGGCAGATAGTTTGCATGTTAATTCAGTAGTGTGGTTTGGTTTGGGGATTTCTGTTTGGTTTTTTGTGTGGGGTTTTTTTGTTTGTTTGTTTGATTTTTTTTCTGTTTTGGTTTTTTTTTTTATAAGTGAATAGCTAGAGCGTTACTATGCTTGTATCAAAGATAAGTACTGGACTTGAAAAACATAAAACAAGTTGCTATCTCAAGCAACTAACCCCTCCTGTGTGATCAGTTTTGCAATATATTTAAAGAAAAGTGATCTTCAAAAGAATAACACATTGCAACGATACATTTACAACAATATGAGAAGTGTTAGATTCCCACCTTGGGTGCTTCCAGAATGCTTTAGGTTCATGAACTGGGTGTTCTGATTTATCTGTAAGAAGAGCAGGGTTGTGTTCATACAAATATTAAGAGAAATTTTCCTCCTTAAACATTAGGAGAAATCGTTTGCAAGCTCCTAAATTTTGGCAAGTGCCCTTGCCAGTATAGCAGCGAATTCCCAGCCCTTAGACGGTTCAGAAAACCATCCTATGAGCACAAAAAGTACCGGGGGTCAGAAACAGGATTCCCAAATAGCTTAAATAGAAATGTCACTGAAGGCAGTGAAGCCCTGTTTTCTAAGGCAGGTTCCTGTTAAATCATGGAAAAATAGTTTCATTTCAGGTTTTTAGTGTTTCAGCTAATGTTGGTTTCAGAAATCTATAGTTCACTGCTGCAACTTCCCCAGATTTGTCTGTTAATTAACTGGCCTACATGATCTCTCACTTTCTGAAAAATCAGAGATTTTTCCTGGAATAAGGAAATATTAAAACGTTATTTGCAGTCATTCAGCATTTCCTCCCCTAATGGATTCTGTGGCACTTAGTGTGCACTTACCTCCATTTTTATCTCACTGCCCATCGCCCTAGTATCTGAGTTCTTCCCATCAAAAGTAAAATCTCTTTCCCTGAAATACTGATGATGAGAATGGACAAGATGTTTGCTTTAGAAAAGCAATAAAAAGAAAGCCAAAAAGGCAGAGCTTAATGAAGAGAAGGCAGTTCCATTTAGGAGAATTAGTGCTCACAAACCAAGTAAAAAAGATGTGGTTTGTATTTATTTTAGATCTGAAAGAGATAAGGACTTTTTCATTCATTCATTTTCTAGTGTCATAGATGGTAAAGGGGGGAGTCTGTCTTTCCATTTGTAACATAGCTCGTAGGATGTCTTCCAGGCAAATTGGTTATGGTGATCTCTCTCAGAATTGCCGTTGGAGCGGTGCAGGTCCCACAGAGGTTCCTCTCTCTTGGTGAGACAACTTTCTTCTCATTTACTTTTCTGCTAGAAGCCAGGCTTCTGGGAGGGGTCCTGGCTGCACCAGCAAATGGCTGTTCTCTGGGTTACTGGAAGGGATAGCCCCACTTGGAGTATCGATGTGAAGGCACTGAGGTTTTAAAGACCTCTGTTTTCATTGTCTTTGGATCTTGTGCTCTTATACCTGATGAACTATAGGCTCCTATGGAATTTATGGAGTGCTTGAAGCCCACAGTTTAAAAGAGAAGTACCAGATACTGCTTCGAAGACACCTATCATTCTTTTTGCTTGTGAGCCCAGTGTTTCCAGTATCTGCGTATTTCTTCTGATAATTTGTGAGCTTGTCCTTTCAGCAGGTCCTGTAAGCTAAACCTGCCCTACAATCCATCCTTTTCAGTTGGAAGAGTAAAGCACAGAGATACTGGGTTGCTTCTCTGAGAAGAGCATCTGTGATAAAAACAGCACTTGAACTCGTCTCCTGTTCCTTAGTTCTTTGAACTATATATAACCAAAGCTGCTGCTTTAAACCAAGCCCTCTCTGACCTTTTCAAGAGATCTCAAAAGTTTACTTACCCCTAGGGGTGTTGTGAAGCTTAATTAATGTTTGTAAAGTGGCTTGAGTTCTTTGGGTGAAAGCACTTTGGAATATTAATATTAATAATAACAGATGAGCCCCTGAAACATTCTAGTACAGTAGAATGAATTAACATGAAGCAAGCAATCAACAACAACAAATCAAACCAGTAATGCCGTCATAGCCTTGGGCAATGCGTACAGCTAGTGGTGTGATAGATGTGACAGATGAATCCGCTGATATCTCTTCAGTCATTTCTATTGTAAATTAAACTGGCTCCCATGTCCTCATAACAGCAGCATTTTAGTCAAAAGTCACCTGCAGCATTAACTTGCTTTTTCCAGTTGAGGCTTTATAGTTTGGGGTTTTCGTCTTCCCTCCCTCCACCCCCCCAATCATCTTCTGCAGGTCGTATTCAGACATGACATGAGCAGATACATAACTTTTTAGGGTACTTTTCAGAGTCTTGCATAAGTCGTGGCACATTGGGCACCATTCCCGTAGTCACATTGGCCCGTGTACCCCAAGAGAGACCTCCTGCTTCTGCAGTGCTGTCACCCCGGTTACCTGGTGCATGCACTCGTGGCGGGGGGTTGCTCCTTCCACAGAAGGGTCAAGAAGTAAAATGGACGAGAAAAATAACAAGAGGAATTACGGCACAGGGGCTGGATGACTCGGCCAATGCCTTTCAGTATTTTGGAGGAAAGGTAGGATATAGGGTCCCTGGTCCATGTCGAGTATTCTAGGTACAAACTATGGAATTTCAGCTGTTGTGGCTGCTGTTCCTTGCACAGGAGTCTAAAAGAGCCCAAACATAACTGAGACTGAAATCCATGGTGCCCTTTTCATATAAGCAGATATCAAACTAGCAGAAAACAGCTGCTAGTACTTACATACTTGCATAATTTTACTTTTCTTTCAGTCTTTTCTTCCATCATTAAAATTCAATGACACAATATAAATTTTTGTATGTACATTACAAGCTGAAGAGCTGCCATAACCTCAGTAGATCATAATAAAAATCTGTTATGTAGGAAAATAAACGAGGAAGCTTTAGGGCAGTTTTCCTCAGACAGAGTATGGTAAGGAACGTATATTTTCTTGGAATAGCGAACAAAGAGTTGGACAATTAGGAAAAGAGTATTAATGATTTGGGCAAGGTTTTTGGAAGAGGGACTGCTGCGAAGATGTGTACTTCGCATAGTTCCTATAGCAAAGAGCAATCGGTCCTACTGTAATTGCCGTTGGTCATAACGGAGAGTTTTGCTCCATGGAAAATGCTGAAATTTCAGGACAAAACTTCATTTGTTGTTAGAACAAGTTGAAATTTGTGACTGAATATGAATGCCAAAATGTTCTTACATTGGGTTTGTATGGGCATGTGAAAGGAGGGGGGAACAGGGAAGGAAGGAATGTATGGAATTAATTTTTCCAAGTAAATGCCAGTGTTTTTCTTAAATTTCTCAGATCTGTTTGCCAGGGTTATAGGCAATAGTTAGGAATCTGGTAACCTCATTTGAGAATTATTTCTTTTCTCATCCTGGGAACTTTTGCTTCACTATGTGCAAATCTTTCTTGGTTTAGTGTGCTTGGCATTTTGCAGGAGCTCACCATGAATTGTACTGTTTAATTAAGGTAACTTGTATATGGAGTGAAGATCTAACAATGGGTGAACAATTAATTTTAACCTTTGTGCCTCTTCTCTTCCTAACAGTATGTATATCAGCTCTGAATATATAGTTAGGAACATCCCTTGTGTAGCTGTACGCTTCTACGGGAGAACTTATCTTGGGCCGCGTACCTCCGGGACACAGGGCTCTACCCACCCTGGGGACAGTGATGCACAGACACCAATATGATGGATACAAAATGTCCGTTTATTTAGCTGTGTCACACGCTTATATAGCTCTCGCGGTTCCTGTTCCTGCCACTCCTATGGGGAGGAGTCTATCTTTCCATCACAGCCTGTGATCTTCCGGTCGCCGATCCCTGTCTATTCCCCTACACCCTTGTTTTCTTTTTAAGGGCTGATTGCTTTATCCCATTGGCCTATTTTTTGTGTTTTTCCAATGTGATCATGCAAAATGAAACATTCACCTGTCCGTGTATCACTAAGTTCCATCTGTGTGTGTGTCCTGGCCTTGATTCTGTGCTCAAGAAGCTCAGTGAGCTGCTCATACCATGGTAGAGCAAAACCAAAAAACATGCCTTGATGGGTAATATTTGGAGGAGGCCAAAGGGAGGGACACTTTCTCCATTGCTTCAAAGATCACCAATTCTGGTGAATGGGATGTAAATGCTGCAATATGGCATGAACAACTGAAAAAGCACTGCTTTTATATATGTGGGATGGATGGATGGACGGATGGATGGATTGATCTGTTTTGAATTGGACGTGTTGATACCTGTGCTGTTCCTCTTGCCCAAGGATTGTTCTCGCTCATCTTGACTGCAGCCGGCACCTCGTGCTGAAGCGTGCAAGATGCAGTTCCCCTCGCCTTTCCTGGCCATCGCTCAAGTTGGCAGGTGCTCTGGAAGTTGGGGCAAAGCATCCTACAACTTCATACTCATTCCTGTGCTTTGAAAATTCCTTGTTTCAGCTCTTCGGCGCAGCCCTTAAGGGCAGGACTTCACACCACAAAGTGTAAATCCTTCTTTACAGTGTTTTCTGTTGTGAAGTAATTTGCTTGTTGACATGTTAGGCCATTCATTTAATGAGGCAGGGCAAGCCCTCTGCTGATGCATTTCACCACAAACTGACTGGAAATAAAGTTGCTGAAGTGGTGTGGCAAGATATTAAACCTGTAGTTATGGTAGCAGCCAGCTTCTCACGCAAGACGCCGCTGGCAAGCTTGTGGATTTCTTCACTCAATATAATTTCCAATTTTTTTTCTGGAGTCTGGCTTTGATGTAATGTGCTGTTGTGGGTTATCCATTTCCACAGCCTTATTTCATCTTGTATTTACATATGGAGCAATATATACGGTATTTGAATTAATTTTATTTATTTTGCTATATTAAGGTTTGGCAGAAAGTAGTCCAGTTACTTGGTTAGGTTCTTGTTTTCATTGGTTCTAATCTGATAATGTTAATTTTTGAGATCTTGGAGATTTCCTTTAGCTAGAGAGTTCTTTTCTGTCAGCTGTTCTGTTAGAAACTAGCCCCATTATTCCTGCCTTTTAATACTTAAAAATAATAAACTTAATAAGGAAATTAAAAATCAGTGCTGATTAGTTCTCATAATTTTAACTCATATTACAGATTCCTTTGCTACTTAGTTGACTTTGGCATGTGTGTCTTTGAATTTTAATTTAGTCAAACGTATGCCTGTCAATTAAATGGCAAATACATGGCACCTCTTCTTTGAAGATAGCAATGTCACTTTTTACTTAGTTTTGCAATACCCTTTTATGTGTATTTTGATTAAAATGTAAAGAGTGCAACACGGGGAGACTAAGTGGACTGCCCTAAGTCAAATGCTGTGTCTAGAGGGGAAAACAGTGGAGAGTGGGAAGGCCTCATGAGAATCACGGTCTTGTTGTAGGCACAAGCACAGCGCTTCATCTGTCTCTGATCCAATAGAGAAACATCTCCCATCCCACTCCTCCATCTCTGACTTATCCTGCTGGTCTTCGAACAGCTTTCTGCTGTTCCCGTTTCCCCAGCAGTCTACGTACAACATTTCCTTGTAGACGCAGCCAGAAGACTCCTCGGTTTGCTACTGATTTGCTCAGTCTTTTTTTCTATTACATTAGCTCGCGAACACATCAGCTGGTTTTTTGCTTTTTATTTATCAAGTTTGTGATTCAGGGAACTTCTTCCCAAAGGTATCTTAGATAATGCATATCAACGGTTAGCTTTTTTCTTTTCTTCTACTGCTGTAGGAATTGCTAGATTAGAGCCACTAAGATTCCCTGTAGTTTGATTTCATTCTGTCACAGTATGCAAATCAGTTTTTTCCTCTGAGGTCATGCCAATCTGTCCTTTATGGATTTCTTTTTTTAATATAAAGCAGTAAATAAATAGAATACATGCTAGAACCAATGCTGGAAGTTACTTCAGTTATTAGCCAGCATATGAACACACTACGGCAACTGAGGTATCCAAAGATGCTTATGATACAGGTTTATTTTCCACTGATTTATGAGAAGTATTTCGTATGTATTCACTGAGTTTCCAGCTGGGATGTTTAGTAAAAAGCTGGTCCTTGAGTTCCACATTTTCTGAAGACCAAGTCCAGCCATTTGTGATAACTGAAAAGTCACCCACCCCCCCCAAAATAAACCCAAAACTCAGGCTCCTTTTAAATTGCTTTCTGACAGCAAAACTAACTTCAGGTGCTCAAATGTTTTCTAGTTTTTTTAAAAAATGTGGTTTGGAAAGCTATTACTGTTATTTTAAACAATTCTGGCCAACACAGATTAGCTTTTAGCAACTTCATATGCAGGATAATCAGGATGATTACATGAATATCTAGTGTTTTCTATTTGAAAATTAAATAGCCTGAAATTCAGCAAAGGCTCTTCCATTGCATATTGGTAAACTGTTTTGGGTTGTTTTTTTTTTTTTCCTTCATTTCTTACCGTTTGAGGTGCAGTAGAAAAAGTAAAGTGGGATAGGAGATGTCTGAAGTCAGAAACATATCCCTGTCCTTCAATTTTGTGGCAACTAATTGGGCCCTGAAGGAATTGGCTGTTCAGTTGTTCTCTCGGCTGTAGTATGTGTATCCTGGCTGTTTTCTTATAGCTGCCTCACAGCAGTGCGGTTTGGCAGCAGCCCTAAGGACTGACATCTCAAAGGAGGGGGGCAAAGAATGCTCTAAGTTGAGGGGTCAAGTTAATATGATCCAGAGCGTATTCAAGGGAGATATCCACAGGGGAAAAAAAACCCTCCAAACACTTCAGTAAATTCCGTTTTACTCTTAGGAAGGTAAATTCACTGACAGGTTTTTATTGTTCAGCATATCCAGCTTTGGCTACATGTCACTCTTATTAGCCTTTAAACCTTTCAGACAAGTTATTTTGCTCTACTAGCGTGTGTATAATAATGTATCCATGTAAGCAGTGTGCATTTGGTTTGTTGGGTTTTTTGGGTTTACTAAGGCATTGCTGATTAAAATTTTAGCTGGAGTACAGAGAAATATTTCACAAGTGTTTACTAATTTAGGAGTATAGGTCTCATTTATGAAAGTGATGTTGATGCTCAGGAGACCAGAGGGGTTGGATGCTCCATATGGAGGTCAAAGTAGTAGCAAACAACTGAAGAGACAGCTCACAGCTTTCAAGGGCAGGGTACAATACTTGACTACTTTGGGCTGAATGGGTTAGGTGTGGTAACATTTGCATTCTGTTCTTTGTACTTAAACTCTGCGCTGGCGCAGCCTCACCCCGAGCGCTGTGGGCAGCGTTGGGCGCCGCAGGACTTTCAGGGTATAAAGCTACTGGAGAGTGTCCAGAGGAGGGCACGGAGTTGGGGAAGGGTTTAGAGGGGAAACCGTACGAGGAGCGGCTGGAGTCCCTGGGTTTGTTCAGCTGGAGCAGAGGAGGCCGAGGGCAGCCTCATGGCCTCTGCAGCTCCCTCCCGAGGAGAGGAGGAGGGGCAGGGCTGGTCTCTGCTCTCTGGTGACCAACGCCAGGCCCCGAGGGAATGGCAGGGAGATGTGCCAGGGGAGGGTTAGGCTGGGCATTAGGGAAGGGTTCTTCCCCCCGAGGGTGGTGGAGCCCTGGCACAGGCTCCCCAGGGAGGCATCACGGCACCAGCCTCGCGATATTCAGCGAGCGTTTGGGCGAGGCCCTCAGAGACACAGTGTGAATTTGGGCTGTCCCGTGCAGGGACAGGAGCTGGACTTGATGGTCCTTGTGGGTCCCTTCCAGCTCAGGGCATCCTATGGTTCTATGATTCTTTAACTCCTGGAGCTCAGTTTTCCCACTTGTAAAATGATAGCCATCATTTTACTGATTATAGACCATAGACATTGTGTCCCTCCCCTGCACAGCAGGTGTTGGACCTGGTGGAGAGGCATGCAGATATGTGATACAAATGGATTATGGTTTCCTAGAACCTCAGGAGAATTCAGTTTTCTTATTCCTCAAGTTGTGTGTGAAGACTGAAATGTGCCTCTAGACAAACATCTGTCTGTAGTCAAAAGCAGAAAATCCTCGATCCTGCATAGTCATCCATTTTCTTCAGTGAGCCTTAGCCCAGCATGAGGATTCACTAGACAGATTCAAAATGTAGGCCTGTTTTAATGTAGAGCATTATAATAAATGGTGAATGTTATTATACATTCAGGTACTTTTACAAACCTCTTTCCATGCAGTTCTTCCATATTTTCGAATAACAACACCCAATTAAGCACTTGAATCAGTGCTGCCCTCAGCAGAGATGTAATTAAGCAGGTGTTTAAATCCCTTGGCAAATTAGTCTCTTACATTTTTCTTTCCTAATCCACCATTACTATTCCTGTCCAGAAAAATAATGGGAAAACAAATGAGTCCTGAAACCCTAGCTTTGGGCTTGTAAGGGTCAAACTATATCAGCCATGCAAAGTAGATCTATGGAATCTAATCAAATTTAGGTGAAACAAAGCAGATTTAAAAAGAGGCTGCTGGATAACAGCAGTGAATGGCAAAACATCACTTCTCCAGGAAGAAAAAAAGTTAAATGGAATAAAAATCCACTTCCAAAAGGGCATTATGTGGCACTTTCCCCAACTAATGGCTTGACTGCTGTAATTCAGAATGCTCACAAAATGCATACATGGCCTGGCCATAAAGAGAATAGGGAAACAAAGAGGTTGCTAATTCAGTTACAAATGTTATAGATCAAGCTCTTTACTATTCATCCAAATGGAAATTTACACTAAATAACATTATCATGAATTGGCTCAGCAACTTAATGGACTAAGACTCTCACATCTAACAGATTGCCTGGTCTCTGCTAGGTCTTGAAAATTGTCTCTCTCGTGGATACCTTTAACCAAGCCTCAGTATACTCTTTTTATGGAATAAAGGGAATGAAGTCATGTCATCACTTCCATTACGTTCACTTAGCTAATATATGTGAATAGCTATATAATATAATAGATGCATTAAATAGTTTCTGTGTAAACTTTGACCCCGTTGTGCTTACGGCCAGGTCAAGAGATACAGGGTCTTTCAGAGGTCCATACTTCTGGCCAACTTTCCAGTGACATTTGGTAAGCTAAACATGCAATTTGGAGACCAATTATATATATGTATTTTTAATCAAGGATACAAAGCATCTCATCTGGGACCCTTGAAAGACTTCTGGACCATTCTGGTCTTAGAATTTGGTTCTTTTAGATTTCCACACCGTATGTATTATCTGAAGTACTCCGGTTTTGACATTCCTTGGTCCCAAGACTGCCTGGTATTTCAGATCATTGCACAGTATTCATTAATGAGGGGGTGTGTGTGTGTTATGTATCCTGCCATCCAGTTATCAGAATTTGCTAATACTGTTTTCATCAGAACGTTGATGAACACACAGCAAGATTGGCCTTAAGACTATTCAGGACTTGATAAGGAGGAGCTCAGAGCCTTAAGAACATCGTGTATTGTGAAGGCTTATTTAAAGTAAAAACAGATGGGGGAAAGGAATGTGTATTTATGCCAATGTACATGGAGATGGCCCCCACCTGTACTGGCTCATGGTGTGGCAGCTCTGCTGGTGCTGTGAAGAAGTAACCTAAAGTTGAGTAAGCAAGACATTTTCACATGTTTTAAATATGCTGGTTCTCTTGTGCTCATTAACCTTATTAGTTCAGCTTGATCTGGTGCAGCAAAATGAATGGTTTGGTAGCAAAGGGACTCAGATTTCAATCTAGTGTTAAAATTATACCCTGCGTGATGTTGGCTCACCCCAAAAATGAGGCTTGTCTATCATTACTGCACCTACACTGAACTTCACAGTATTTCTAGGGTAATTTGGACGGAAGCAAATGCTCTGTTCCTGTGATGTACGATGCCCATGGCCAGCTAAACTTCTTTCAAAAACTGGTTTTGGATTTTGGTGTCTTCTGCTTTGGGAAGTGACGAGGACTAGTTCTCTGAAGGTAGCTGGGGCTCCTTAGCCTTGAGAAGAGAAAGCTTAAGGGGCTCTTATCAGCATGTTACCTGATGGGAGGGAGTAAAAATGATGGAGCCAGACTCTTCTGAGTGGTATCCAGTCACAGGACAAGAGCTACTGGGTAATGCAGGAAATTCCATTTAAACATAAGAAAAACCTCTTTATTGTGAGAGTGGCCAAGCACTGGAAGGTATTTCCCAGAGAGTCTGTCAAGCCTCCCTCCTTGGGGATACTCAAAACCTCACCGAACATGGTTGTGGGCAGCCTGCTCTAGCTCATCCTGCCTCCAGCAGGGATTTGGACTGGACGGTTTCCAGAGGTTGCTTCCAAACCACACCTGTTCTGTAGTCCTGAGATTTAAGAACCTAATCCATATTGAAAGGCAACGAAGGTAAGTGCCCTAGACTTTTAAATCGCTTTTGAAAATGATACTCGAGCCCCTCTATCAGTTATAGTGCTGAGTGGAGGTATAATACAATACCCTGAAAAAAATTGTGTTGAAGCTCTGCACACCCTTCAAAAACTATGGCCTGGTGCTTGATATGGAACACATCAAAACTTTTTATTATCCTTTCAAAGCCCCGAAATACTTCCATTTGTACAACTATTATTTAACACTTAAAATAGCCTTAATTCTTTTTGTTAAATTGGGAATCGTAGATGAAGCAGCAAAGTAACACATTTCTGCTGAGTTCCATGATTATTAAATACAGACTGAAATGCTATTGATGAAGAGTTCATTGCTTTAAAAGGTTACTTTCCTAAAAATAAAAAGGAACCAAGCGATGTTTGCTGTGCCAAGGCTCATTTCTTCTGCCTACAAGGGACAATAAGCATACAATTTGAAAGGTCATCGGTTCTTTTGTATGCTAATAAACAATTAGTATGGCTGGGGGGAAGATGGGCATCAACTTCTTTAGAATGTATTTCTGAGCAAATTAGCCATTCATGACAAGTTTAGCATACTGAGGCTAACATCTCCTGGATGATTTCTTAGCCATCATTTTAGTTTCTGTGAAAATATTGCTGTTTAATCATCTCTGGCTAACAGTTATTTTTTCTCCTTGACAAGCACCTTCTGGGACTTCGGTTCACCCCTGAGATTATTATTTTTTTTATTGTAACATTTTATAGCCGATAAGGAAAAAGGATTTAGAAAAATAAAATAACTGACTTTTCCTTCCAGGCAGTTATGATGTTGTATGCATATGAAATATATGCGCATAGAATCTAAATTTGATGTTACTCCAGTCATTTTATTGCAGCGGTAGCGGTGGAGTTTCACACATTCTCATAATGACAATCCTTCTCCCTTGCCCCCCACCCCCTCACGCGCTCACAGACACACGCTGCTGCCACACAAAAACTGACCATCTGGCCAACATTTAGAAAGCAAAATAACTGTGATTGTGGATGGAAGCACCTAACTTGCTGAATGCCAGACACTGCAGTTTAAATAGTACCCACAAAAGACTTGCTCTTCCTGTTTCTGAATTGCTCAGGAACATCTGCAGGCTAGCAATCAATTTTTTTTTTTCTAATCATTGGAAAACACATTTTAGAGTTCCTGGAATGACTTTCACCTGTCCTATTTCTTGACTTGGCTTTCATATTAGTTCTGCCTGCCGTTTTTTGCAGGCAGATGCCAAGGGATAATTCTCTTACTAAGTTTCCAAGATACAGGAACATTGAGTCAGGATTATTATTATTTTTTTATTTTTTTTTCGAAATGGCGGAAAAGCTGCTGCTGCACGACTAAGTGGGGCTAAGTTGTGTTTTGGGGCAAGCAGAGCGTGGTGAGCAGGTAGGCTCCAAGCATGCTTTCTGCCTACGGTCAGGTTTCTTGTTAGAGTTATGTTGGGGCGGAGGGGAGGTTGGAAACCCTCTTAAATCTGTAACTCTGCTCGCTCCCAAGAGCACATGGCTGACGTTGCCCTTTTTGCTGCGTCCCCAGGCTTTCCTCAGCACGCTGCAGAGACCATCCTTTTCAGCTCACAAGTCCGGGGAGGATTACCCAGCAGAATGTTCCTCCCAGGCTTAGGAAACATCTGGCTCTGAACATGGGGGAACACAGGGTACGTATGCAGTGCACTTCTTTTTCCTGGATGTGAGGTGAGCTTTTTTACATTCTTATCCCAAGCGGAGGAGCAAGCTGTGCGTGTCCTAGGGCTGGACAGAGGGGAATGACTTCTGCTGTGCCTGAGAAATCTCAGCCAAATGGCGAAACGTTAGCAAACCTGCCTGGTGAAACAGTTGGGTAGAAAACCTGCACGTGTTCAGATGAAAGTGCACATAAGCATTTTCCAGTTGCATCATGGTAGAAATAGAAAGTCCTCAGTTAGCAAGAGCTGTGTCAGAAGTGCAACAGTTGTCTGGAGTCAAGGAGACACTGCTGCTGGTCTAACACGTTATCTTCTGCAATTACTACAACTACAAATACTGCTCAAGACAAACACTGGAAATAACGATCCTTATCTTTTGAATAGTTTTGTATCTCCTTCTTTATGCAGCTCCTTCAGTCAACAAAAATATTTAGGTACTTGAGCTAAGTAGACTGCACCTTTTGTTTGTGGGAGATGCTTTTATAGCATCAAAGTAGCATCTAAAATATCTTCAGCTGCTTCTGTTGCGTTGAAGCTTTCAGTTAACAATTGTATGTTGACGGTACGAGGGTCTAACTTATCTTGCTTTTCTTTGCTTATTTTTAATTAAGATTTTTATTGTTTTCAACACACAAAACACTCAAATTATAGCAGTTAGAGAACATTAGTGAACAAAGATACAATCCTCCATAAGGAGTAAACAAGGGAGCATTTCTTAGGCAAGGTTTGCACGACTCGCTGCCGTACATGAAAACATTACGTTGCACGTAGGGCATGATTGATGGCATGTAAGCCACCAAGAGAGATAAATGACTGGGGAAGAGTCCCTCATTAAACAGTATTTTGTAAACGAATTAACTTGGTAAACATGATATGCAAGAGGTACAAAGAAATTGTTCTAAATGCCAAAAGAACTTTCCCAAATCCTTGTAATAAAATTTGAATTTAGATTTAATTTATAAATGGGTTTTAAAGGATTAATACAAAAGTGAACAGGCTATTGATTTTCCCTCCTAGGAATGTTTTCGAGACTGCTAAAAGTTTGCACATGAAGACAAGGCAAATTTTCAAACTCCTTGTAAAGCCGGAGGGTGTGGGAGGGTGGAGACAAACACACAGTGTCTTGACCAACTTCTGTCCCCTAAAGAGTGTGTTGATCCAGGCACTTCTGTGGCAGTGGAAGGCTGAACTTCAAGTCCTTGTTCAACTTGGTTCAGACTGCTTGGCTTCTACGCCCAGTCCAGCTAACACGTGCTTAGTAGCTACCTTAAAAAATTGTTCGGAGACTAGACAAGACCATTCAGTCTTTTTGTCTGATTCCTTTACAAAGTAGTTCACAGAATTGCCATATTAATGAAAACTGATGGCTGTAAGGGATCGAATCAGTGAAGACATTGCTTAGAACTGTGGGCTATACTCACTCTAGTAACTTTTCTAGATGGACTAAGGCGGATGGTGCCGCTATGCTAATAAATAAAATCTGTTTGTCATTGATAAACTAGACCTAGAACCTCTTTTTCGTGAATAGTAATTCTTAAAGCAAATTCAGAGGTGGTAAAAGGTGGCCTCTAATTTTGAATACTGTACATGCAGCCTAAGAGAGACTAAGCCTTATTTCGAATGTATTCCACATCTAACCCAAATCAGTAAGTGCTCATTACCTGCATAGGCTCCAAAGACTAGGCACAAGGTACTTTGCTGTGCAACCATTAAAAAGTGAACTGACAAATCTAGAAATAGAGCTGAAAAATAGAGGGAATTTTCATCCTGAAATTCTGAAATTTTAGTTCACCCCCCAAAAAAAACGGCCAAGGAAGATACTTTAGAATTTTCTATGAGACAGAATAGTTTGCAGTGTGTTGATTTGTTCTTTCCTGAGTTTCAGAATACAATCTTGAAACATAATGGTTAGGATAAATGTTTTGAATTAGCCAGAAACAACTTGATTCTCGGATAGATCTTTCTACTGAAAAGTCAGATTAAAAAACTTTTCATTCTGTGCTGGATAGAGGTGGCCTGTGAAAATGATTGTACACTGTTATATATTTCTTCAGCGTTTATGATACTGGCAAGGGTCAAGTGTGCGTGTGAATGCACTGCTGGACAACACATCTCAACCTGGGACATCCGAGGGAGCAGTTTCGATGTCGAGGGGTCAGTTCTGGCTCAGTGCTTGCTGTAATTCTGGTTTCCCTTGCTGAGAATCACAAGAGCTGTCTAATTTGGTGAGATGTTCTGGTGATGTTTATTTATTTTTTTTAAAAATATATATAACTGTGTCAACTGGGAAATCTCCCAAAACTAATGTATCTGATATAGGACATCTAAGAGCTCTTTTCTTTTTAACCTTCTGCCTGACCCAGGTTTGAACTGATGAGCTAGTATGTAAAACACTTGGAAATAATGACAAACCTCCACGTCACCCAGGAGTTGTAACTGGAAAACAACTACTTCGGGTGCTTACTCACAAGCCTTTTTTAATGGAGTTTTGTTTCCTGATCATGTGTCTGTAGAATTTAGTTGAAAACCAAATGCTGTGGAAAATTTACATCACACCCCTGAGTTTCATTGAGCAGAGAGCACTTTTCTGTTCAAGAGTGAGCTGCAAAGCTTAAACTGGGGAAAGAACTCATTATTTTAATTATAATAGTTTACACTTGCATGGGAGCTTTCGTCCAAGAAAATATCATGTTAGAATTTTCCATTCTTAGTCTCTCCAAGATGGTGTAATTTCATCTTGATAAGTATGTATATTATATTTGCCTTTGCTCTTTGGGAAGGAGAAAATGAAGATTATTATAGTTTGTACAGTAGAGTGTTTATATCCCTGTCAATACCCCTGTTATGTAAAATTATCCCACTGCTCTACTCTTGGGGAAACTGAGGTATAACCTCCTGGGTCTATTCTGTTTCTTGGGTTTTTTTTTCTGTTTAAAGTAAATGGAAGCAGTGGGTGCTTTGCATCTCTGGAAATCAAGTCCCATTACTGGGATCAAATCCAGTGGTCCAGCTCAGCCATGTTCTCAAATATAAAAATATTTTCTCATGAAAGGGACTTCTCATCTGCTTAAGTGATTTGTTGAATGCAGAGGGTATGCCTAATGTTTTCCTGAACTGGGGCAGGGGAGTAAGTCTGTGGCAAAACCAGGGGTGGATGGATCTCTGCAGCTCTTATTCTTAGGGCCTGATCGAGCATACTTCACAATCAGTGGCGATCTTTTCCATGATTTCAGTCAAGCTCTTAATATCTTCTACTGTATGCAACGCAGCATATCTTTCTTTTCTTCCTGTACGTGGTAAATAGAGCCAGGGTTGCCTCTTTTGATGTGTAATAAATTCCCCATACAGAAGCTCTGTTTTCTTTCAGCTATTGTCTTTTTGGAGGCTCTGCATAAATGTACAAAAGCCTATTTCTAATTTTATCTTTTTTTTTTTTTTACGCAATTCTCTATGCACTATTTACTTATTTAAAAAATCAATTTTCCCCCCCCCAAAAAAGCTGTGGGGAACCTTTCATTTAAACGTGCAAGCAGCACAAGGCAGACCAATAACACAAAGCTAAAGCTATTTCACAGAAAGTGTTTCAGAAATGCTGATTGATCTAAATAAGCTTAGAAAGCATTTTACAGAGAAAGCATTCAGAATACAGGACAGACTGCAGGATACATTCCCTTAGTAATATATTACTGCAGTCTTTTGTTGCTGGATTTATATATCAGTTTTAACTACTAGTCTTGATTTTGTCATAAAGATTTCATAGATTATTATTGGGGTTTTTTTGCTCTGCCAGTAATCTACTTTATTAACTGGTGGTCGAGTGTGACAAATTTTTGATCAAACTTAAACTTTTAATGTATTCCAATTAGTGGATGGATCTGACATTATTATGTCTCAGTTCATCATTCTCACAAGTGTTCCTCTGCTTTTTAAAAAAAAAACACAACACTTTGGCTCTGCAAAATTCAAAAAACACTCTAATGTCATCACTGAAGATAAAACTGTTAAAGCGATTAATTATTTCAGTCACATTGTACTTGGCACAGAGAGAAATAATATGCTTTCAGTATTTATTTTCACATGCACATTGAGTAAATATATTTTTTAAAAAAACCCAAATGGGAATTTTGGACTACCTACAGGAATTCATTCAGCACAGTAACATTTAATGGCTTGGGTTAATGGATTTGTTGTTGCTGCATCTGGAAAAACAGGGAGTAGTTTTTGTTCACATTTTCATAAGAGTAACTGAGGTACAGTAGTGATTAAAGGTAGTGTTTATTTGTTAAAGAAGGTGGTTACCATTCAGCAGTATGTAGCCACTGGTCCAGGGAATCGGCTCTCCAGTAGACAGGAGTCATATTTGAGTCACCATCCCTGGGGGTATTTAAAAGACGTGTAGATGCGGCACTTGGGGACATGGTTTAGGAGGCCTGGGGGTGTTGGGCTGGGTTGGACTCGGTGGTCCTAGAGGTCTTTTCCAATCTTAATGATTCTGTGATCTTTGGATTGTCTACTGCAGCGGGATTCTGCCTCTTGACCAGAACTACAAATGTTCCACAGATTGCCCAAACTATTCCAAAATGCATTTCACTTGGGAAATCCCAGTTTTGTGTGCTGGGATGGATTTTCAGAACAGTGGTTGGCTCTCTTTGGAAGAGTCATTTTTACATCTGAATATTGAAACTGCTGTCGCAGGAAGATGGCTGATTGCCACCTCAGAATTTATCTGCCAAGTAACTTGGGAGGAGGGCCTTAACAGTTCAAGGATTATAGTGTATGTCTTTGTCAGCAAGCAGCATCTGTCAGAGAAGCCAGTCGGTTGAAATCCAGCAAATATCCCCAGTAATGTTAATCCAGAGAGCAAGGTTCAAGAGGGACTTAAAACAAATATGTGGACATAACATTAACTAAAGCTCTTCATTACTTGCAAGATAAGTTTATTTCTCCCTGTCCCCACTCCTTTCCTTGCTTCCTTTCCACCAGTGCCCTTATTAATGAACTGTGAAAGCTGACATTTCCAATAAGGAACAATTAAATCTGAAACTAAATTAAATGAAGTCATTCATTTGCAAAATAATAGCTAACTAGCATGAGGATGGTGAAAAATGATTGCAAGTCATGGGGAAAAAAAAAAGAGTAAATTAAGTCTGACTACATTAATGTTCTTTAAATACTTCTGCTGCTTAGAAAATTAAATGGGAAACATCTTATTAGCTATCTTACATATAAGGTAGTAACGTGTATATTCAGCATGACAAGTATTACAGGACAGGAATCCTTCAGAGATGTCAGTGTAAGGAAGGCACTTAAATTCTTAACTTTGAGCACTGCTTTCTTGCAAAGGTAGTACAGTAGGTCTGGAGCAAGGAGCGTAACGTGCCAAGTGCGTTTAGCCTCCTAATGCTAGTGAAAGTCAGTAATGATGGCCCTTCAGCCTTCAAAAAGTTTCAGTGAGGCTCTGAGGTGTTTTAATCTAGGTAACAGGGCAGTAGGCATTGGCCTTGGATGTTTGAGTGGAATGTAGTTAACCACATCACAGTATTTTCTGAGCCCCAATGGAAGGGATTTGCTGGTCCCTTCTCTGTTGCCATTCCATTTAGCATGGAAAGTGCTCACAGAATAAGGACAGAAGCAAGAACTCGTCCTAGGGGAGTTGATTCAGCAAATACTGTGGACAGTCCTCCAGACAATTGACTTTTTCAGCCTTTTCTCTGTTACCCTCTGTAAGGATAAAATTCAGGTGAAACATCAGTGGTTCAAGGTTTAACTGTGTCAGCCTCATTTTCAGTGTCCTACATGGATGTAGAATTTTTTTTCCCTACTTGAGAAACTTCAGCTGAAGAGCTAAATTTTTGAAAGCTAGTAATCCACAGCTGATAATAGGTTATTTCACGTAAAATCCAGCCACTCACACTTGCTGCTCTTGCAGTTGGATTTTTCAGGCTGTCCACCCAACATATACCCAACATGCTGATGCCTTTCAAACCCAGCCCAAACGAGATATGCAAACACTGCAGGAACGTGATGGATAAGAACACACATGGCCTGATTTGAGGGGAATGCTGATTTGCTGTGACCAGTGGCAGCTTAAGGTTTGCCATGCTACTTCATGCGCTTTTTTTTTAAAAAAGGCTTTTTAAGTTTATCTGTGAATCTCTGAAGGCTTGAGATAATTTTGCAATCAGTTATTCTTATGGGGATTTGTAGAATTCACAGCTCTTCTCTATGAATTTGAGTTTTACTTGAATTAATCTAAAAAACTCTAAGCTTCTTGCATACATTCTCCAAAATCCTGTGTCCTTTTTCTTCTTTTTTTCCCACTAGGCTGGGGCATATTTGAAAAGGAGAATTAGAAAGAGATTTGGACCCAGGTTGAAAAAAGCATTGATTTCCTCAGTTATACGTAAGGCCCTTTCCTTTTGTAAAACAAATAACCTGAATAAACATGTCAGGGAAGATTAAAACCTCATTAAAAAGTGTAAACAGAGTGCAAAGAAGAAGAAGGAAAAAAAAAGCTTGGCTGAATTGAATAATGGTAATAATAAAATCACTAAACAATATTGCTAGTTAAAAGTCCTGTTAAAGTGAATGTGCCGTTGAGATGGGAAGCAGAGCTGCTGTTATCTAGTGCTCAGGATGGAGATTTCTTTTCAATAATTTGATAACGTTTTAATGAATAAATTAATAACATTATCCAGGAAATGGAGTTCATAGATAAAGTCAATTCCTCGCCAGTTCCCAAATCTAATCAGCGAAGTTCTGTTCGGGGATGGTCAGCAATGATGCATGTGTTCAGCAATATTTTTCCCTGCCCACCTAGAAGGAGACACAACTGCTGAGGCTACCGTTATGGCACTGCATGCATAAGAGGTTTACTTCACAATATTAATGCAAATTATGGCTTTAAGACTGGCAATTATGCATTGATATTTTACTGAGGTGAGCAGGATTGTTGCATATATGCTTTAAAAATGCTGAAGAAAACAACTCTATCTTCTTTTTAAGTGACGTACTTTTAAAGACAAATTCACTGAAAAGGATAAATATTACTTGTTATGGAGGACTTTAGCAGATTTTGAGAACGGATGAAGTTGTGTTAATGTATTGCCCAATGCATAAATCTGTTCTTGGGATTTTTAATTTAAACAGGTAAGAGAGGGGAAAGGAGCAGAGGAAAGAAGTTAATGGACAGGGCAAAAGGAGGGCAGAGAAGTAACATCTCCATAACAAATTACAGGATCAGGAGAAGGAACTACATTTTTGAATTTAAGGTAAAATTTAATACAAGAGGAGGACTGGAATCTGGCTTAGCAGAAGTACCCTTGTGATTATCACCTTTGCTTCACTTTGACAGAAGACTGCAACAGTAAATACTGTAATTGTCTGCCTGGCCTTTCAGTCAAGATCAAGCACTGGAATTTTAATAATAAGACCTTCTTTCAAGGCTCCAGAGATACCCGAGATAGTGATGAATGAGCTTGTATGCCTTCCCAGCAGAGTTCTGTGCATGAGAGGATGCTGGCTTGAGTGCCAGAAAGAGTATAGCTGTTGATAGTTCACTTGAGCTAATTAGCCCTGGTTCATTCTTTTAGCTTATGAAGGCATTGTGTGATGTAGACAATCTCTTGATGCCACGCCGTCATTTATGACACAGTGCCCCAACAGCACTCATCGTTTCAACAGCCCACCTGACATCTGGAGAAACCCCCTCTGTATCCTTTCTTAATAGCAGGATGTTCCCCTCCAGAATATGTCAGATAGCTGCTCTTTGGCTAATACCATCCACGTGCTCTCAGACTGCTTCCCGTTCTTCCCTCTTCACCAGGTCTCCCTAATAATACTTCACAAACCAAACCCAGGCAGTGCATCCAACGGCGGCAGTGAAATAGCAGTACAGAAAAGACTAGCCTTGACATGGG
Source organism: Phalacrocorax carbo (assembly GCF_963921805.1). Taxonomy (NCBI): domain Eukaryota; kingdom Metazoa; phylum Chordata; class Aves; order Suliformes; family Phalacrocoracidae; genus Phalacrocorax; species Phalacrocorax carbo. The sequence continues at coordinate 3,705,985 of NC_087536.1, read as the reverse complement.
ACACCTGCAGCAAGGAAGCTGCTGCGGTGCAGGGTCTAACAGTCACTGTCGGCGCAGTCTAAGTGATGGCAGCTCTTACACTGGCGGATCTTGCGAGGTTTGCTCTTCATGAATGCTTTTTCCTCACGAGGTTCTCTCAAGTACTTCATACACATTGTGATTCTTAAGCTGTAATGCCAAACAGAACATAACTTCAGCCAATGCTGATGTTTATTTAATATTTCTGCCCCGACGGAGGAAGGTGTTTCTCACTTACTTTCAGTGCTTGAGAGAGCTACTTGGAGCCTGTCTGTTTAAAACACCTCACAAAGATGGGGAGCTGCATTTCATTCAAAACCCAGTGAGGTTTCCTGCAGAATTTGCCCAGGATCATGAAGGTAACATGCTTGAAGAGAAATCAAACCCACGTTTAGGCGTCCCTCTTCCAGAGCTTCATCTATTCGATCATGTTCCCTAAACCTTTTACGTAAGATGCCCACAATCCTCCTGACGAAGCATGCACTTCAAAATGCAATCATATAATAGAACACGAGGTATAGCTCTTCACTAGGATTATAGTATTCTTATTCCAGAGCAATTAGTTTGCTTTCTGCTACTTCAGATGTGTTCAGTGTGAAAGGACATCCAAAGTCTGTCTTTGCAAGCTGGGAGAACTGTACTTGCCTAATCATATTGTCAAGTATAGCAAGTTCTCTGCCACAGGGTGAGGGTTCTGTTTATAAATAAAAGATATTTATTTTCCAGTCCTGGTTGAGTATATTAATGTAAATGCTGCTGTTACACTTGTGCCCTGTAGACATGACTGGCTCTCTAGGGAGAGTGAGAGAGAGAAGGGCGCATGTAATAATTTGTTTTTCACTAATGACAGCAATAGATTCACCTTGATCTGCTTAACGTTATTCATTTCCAGCTACGAAGTCCCTGTATTTAAGTTTATTCCAGGAGTTCATATAGATTGCAAGATGCTCGTATTTGATTAGCAAGATGTCTCACATATGATCCTGCAAATGGTTCGGTCCGTAGTTGAATGGTTTTCAGTCTCCTCTAGGTTAAATTTTATTAAAATGATTACTCTGTGGTAAGTGCATTTAAGCAAAAGCTTGAAGTCTTGCCTGGAGTTGAAAAGGTATTGCAAAACAGAAAGTTAGGTTCACATTTCTCTTTCTGGGGCTGACCGGGTAACTAAATTTTCAGGGCAGCACAGTCTGCTCTGAGTGACTTCACCTGCCAGAGGCTGCAAGGGGATTTTGTAATCGCCAGGGACTGCCAGGAGAGGGGCTTGTGTGAGAGCAGAGAGGTCCTCTTCCCTTCACGGCTTTCAGCCTGCAGGTTTGGGCTGAAGAATATACTTTATTCCACCTCCCTGCGTTTGCAGTGTGAGCCCACAGAAAGAAAACAAAGGCGGGCCGGTACCAGAGCGGCGTAGCCGCGGCGGGTGAGCGTGGCTCCAACTCAGACCCTGGCTGGCAGGGGCGGGCCCTCGCGGCTCCAGGGGAGCGGGGTCAGGCCTGGCCGTAGTGCGCGGGGGTGCCGGAGGGGAGAGCGCCGCTCACGCCGCGGTGAGGGAGCGGCGGGGGCGTGCGTGGATGTGCGCCGGCTGCTAACGCAGTTATCCACGAGTGACGGAAATTATCTTTGTGATACTGAAAAAAAATGCCGCAAAGAAGGAGGAGAACCCTCTGTGAGCAGAAAGGATGAGGCTGAGCGTGGGGGTTTGGGTTGGGGAAGGTTCTGAGTGGTAACTTTCTCCATACAGTGGAGGAAGTTTGTGTTTTTGAAGCGCTGGACAAAATGGCTGCTTGGCGGAAAGGCCGAAGGCTTCCGTGCTGACTGATTTTATCCCTCCCTTTGGAGTTTGGTAGCCTCATACCCACCCAGAGCTCAGTCTGGGGAAAACACAATCAGTATTACTTTGTCATTTAATGGGAAGTGGAGTCAGCCTGCTTCATCCCGGGCTTGTCTGAAAACAGTAAATAGCAGCACTGTGAAAGGTGATGGAAGTGGCTCTTTTTCATACAGGCCTTCTGCAGCAGAACAATAGCAGCTCTTCTCTGTCCTACTGCTATTTATTGTCTACCTTGGACTTCTCTCATCCTTCTGTTAAATGTTTCTGTTTGTGTAACTGTGAAAATACTGGTCCGCGTTGCTGTCTCTTACGACTCTTGTGTGCTTTTTATGATAAAGGCTTTATAGTTGTGTGATTGTGAGGAAGTTTATTTTCATTTTAAAACATGTTTCAGTCCTGGGGGCTGCCAAGCACAAATACTTAGTAGAAGTCATTTCCTGGAACAGAAGGCAAAGCAATACCTAACACTTTGTGTTAGTAATAGAGCAGAAGCCAGCATGAATCTCATGGGAAAGTTCAGGGTATAATGCTGAGGGATGGGATGGATACAAGGTACCATCAGCACAGTTTTGAAGGACGTCATTCCCTGTCTTGCTGTGGCTATACATAAAGTGGCGGTATAACACTGGATGGGAAGAGTCATCCCCCTTACTAAAAACTAGTAAAATACTTAGAAGAGGAACAAAAAAACCTGTTCTGATCTTTCATAAGGAGACACCAGGGTTCATTAGGAAAGAAAGGGAATGAACAGATCAGAGATGATGACACAAACTCAGTAACTGATGTTACCTAAGTCATGGTAATGTTCCAGTTTATACTGGCTATATGTGATGATAATAGTAAAAACCCTACAAAAAGTACTAGTTCACTGATGCATTTTTTTGTTTTTTTTCAGCTCATCTTTGCAATGCTGAGAGCAGAGATGATTTTGAGCCAGCGAGGATGGAGGATGATGCTACTTGATAAGGTAAGACTCTCTTCATGGGGAAGAAAGCAATGAGTTTATGCCTTCCAGAGTCTAGAAATTAGATGACATTTCATATTGCTTTTTAAAAATAGATGTAGTCTGCAATACCCAAGGAGAAATACTTTATTTGGCTTCAATTAAGAGAGCTCATTCTATTTTACGAAGGAATGAGATATCAGATTTTGTAGTTATGAGGTTGATTTATGCACACTTAAATTCATTTTTTACATGTTAATGCTATTTTGAGACTTTTGTGAATATGTCTTCAGCCAGAGAAGTGCTACGTGATGTATAAAGAATGGATCTGCTGTTAATTATAGCAAAGTGTATCTGAAGTAGTTCAAATTTGAGAATGGCCTACAGGAAAGGCTCTACATTTTCATGGGTGTTGGCAAGATTTGGCTTTCTGACTTTGTTTGGATTGGTAAGAATAGCAAGATTTCAACGCTAACTTTTACTTATTTTCTTGCTTCAACTGGAGAGAGATGTATCTTACTGCAAGGCTGGAAATTGTGGCTAAAATACAATGTAATGACTGGATTTGATTCTGCATGTCTTTTCCTTAGAATTAGAAGGAAGACAAAGTATAAACCAATGCATTTACTAAATTTAGTAAACAATTGTGTGTTATACAAGAAAAGAAAGGAAGAAAAAAAGAGCTATAGCTTCCAAAAAATATTCTTTGTTATCATTCTTTTTAACACTGGAAATAAGTTACTTTTCAATTGCTTCTTTTTTAGCAAATACTGCAGACTTCTGCTAGAAAGAGCAGCACTGCAATAATCTGTATGAGTCTTAAAAGAACAGCCTTACCTAATTTTGAAGCTGCATTCTGTCTAGTAGTCTGTGGCAGGGAATCCTTTGGGCTGAAAATTGAAAATTGTTTTTTGGAGTTTGCATCTCATAGCTTGGCTTGGATGAATTGGTTGCCGACAGTGAAAGCCTAATTACTGGCTTAGAAAACATGCTGATAATGATGCAAAAATTGTAGTGATGCAGCATCCAAATGAAAATAATTAGTATATTTGCCTTGCTACTTAAGTCGTTTATTCCCTAATCAGCTGTCCCGGAACCTTCTTTTCCCATAGATGTATAAATTTACCCAAGGATTCCAGGTATTAGTGTTAGCAGCATTAATGTTGACTAAACTTGAACTGGACTCATGAACTAGGGACTGGAAGTATGGCACAGAAAGATGGAAAAATACTGGAAAAAATGCAATATAAGGGAATGTTGCTGGCTATTTGGATCCATTTGTAATCTTACATGCACATCAACTTTTTGCTTTGTATTCTCTTAGAAAAAAATGCAGTGCTGCCTTATGGAGTGGAGTAATCGTGGCAGGGCTGGATATGAAATACCAGAGAATCCACGTTTGGAAAGGTTTTAATGAGCAGCTACTGATCAGTGTTGTTGGGACAAATATGGGTACACATGCTGACGTGAAAGTCAGTTACGTGGGCCTTAGTCTGGGTCCTGTTAGTGTTGATTTTGAAACATTGGTAGAGGAGGACAAACCCCTTACTTAGCTACCGCTATGGGAGTTTGAAAGCTTAGGTTTGATGTTTGTATTAATTTCTGTGTATTAACGTAAGGCTCTGTTGCAAGCACAAATATTTCTTACATAAAATATTCAGCATTCTCTATTAAATATTTCAGAACAACCATAAACTTTTATCAGTCACTTTAATTGACAGGCTCCTTTAGTTCCTTTATGTTTTGAATAGTTAAATCTTTCTATCTTCATAAAAAAAACCCCAAACCTCTGAAAACCTGTTCTTACTGTGTTCCATCCCTCGGTAGATGCCTGTCCTCGGTTTCTCTTTGCCTTATGGCCTCAAGAAAATTTTCACTGTCTGCTTTCCTGAAGTTTTTAGGTCTTGCGAGAACTCATATGCCCCAGTGGCCCTTCCCCTATTGGTAGTTCACACTTCAAACCAGTGAAACAGGAGCACTCGGACTTAAGCGTTAGGATTTAGTCTTTACATAGTATCTACTGTTCTGTGAGAAGAAAAGCTACCAGGAATATTTGAAGTCATGTGGATCCTGCATGCTCTGCAGGGGGTTGGTGAAGAATCAAACCTGACTGCTTGGTCTAATGATTTGGGGTTTAGAAAATCTAAATTAAACTCTGTTCTTGCAGACAGATCCATGGGCATTGTTCCTTGTGCCTCTGGAGGATTCAATTTGATTTCACTGAGGATCCCAGGTCTACGCAAAGACTGAATGCCTTGATGTGCAGCTTATTGGTTGAGATGAAAACAAGTGAAATTTTGGTCCAGTGTTGCAGTTTCCTTGTACCTTGTATCAGATACATTCTCTCTGCTTTTGCCTTATGTTTTCTGGTGCAGCTGTTGAATAATGTAGTTGTGTTTCTGGTCCTTTCAGAATAAAAATTCTATGCTTAAGAGATAATAAATAACTAAGCTTATATTAAATTCCTAAGACACTTTGACACATTGACCAACATAGTGAGCTTTGTTCGGTGTTTTCCTTCTACTTCCAGATGCTTAAGAGAAAATGATATATGGTTGTCTTACTGCCTGTTGAAGGTCTCTGCTGTTTGTCAGGCTGCTCGGTCTTGGTGAAGTTGTGAGACTCGGTCGAAGCAACCAGCCTGCAATGGTTTCTCACTGTGATTCTCCTTGAAGAGGAATTTTTAAAAGAAAGCCCTGCTTTGAGGTAGGAAGTAATTCTTGATTATCCTATCAGAAGAGCAGCTCTGTAAATAATTACTAGATGTAGAATACTACAAAACAATGCTTATTTCACTGAGTACCACAAAAATTACAGAACACATAAAGGGAATGTGGGCTGTAATGAGTAAAAATGCAGCAGCAATGGGAGCCATGGTAACACTGATGACAGGAATCTCAGAGAAGTGTCTAGGATTTTGGCAATGGCAGCAATAGTTCTGGAAAAAGACTGCAGCCTCTTGCACGCTGGCACCCCAGATTGAGAGTAGGGGAGGAACATCCTATTCTGGACCTATTGTTAATGTGGAAGTAATGCTGAATGCCTAGCGCAGAATTCAGGTTTGCCGTGGTGTTGGCTGCTGTTTGAGACACACTGGCACCAGTTACATCACTCTGGCTTGTCTAAACATGTAAATTTGCTTTTCTTCTTCTACTTAATGACCTGTTGCGCTTTCTCAGAGAAATGGTGTAAAAAAAAAAAAAATTAGAAACAGGCAATTTATGGACACTTGAATAAAACTTAAGATTTAATAATATTTGCAGTAACTTATCTCATTTGGGACTTCCTCAAACTGAAGCATGGTAAGCCTTGGGCTGGCCAAGAGGTATAATTTTGTATGATTGGTTTTGTGGATGACAAAGCAAGGGCCTTTTCTTTTTTTGTTTGGCCCCCCGATTCCAAACACATCTGAAGAAAGCCCCAGGGTTCCTGAATTACATTTGAGTGCTTATTCTCCGGTCCATGCTTGCTTTGTATAACAAAGGGGAAAAAAGCTTCTGTTGCTGTAATATAAACAGTAATCTTGGTCTTGGTGTAAACAGATAATAACAGCATAGTATTTAGTTCAGTGACTCAATTCCTCAGCAAATAAACCTCTCATAGCCTGGAGCTATGAGAGATTCTACAAAAACACCCACTTGCACCTTACTGTCCACAGGTCATGACGCTAAATCAGTCTTTCAAAAGTAATTAAGGATATTCTCATTTTTGTATGCACATGATGACTTGGAACTGTTTGACTCTACTTGTCCCAGTCTGTTTATACCGCAGTGGGATGCTAAACATGTTGTCATGTGTGTTGTAAACACAGATAATCGGTGTCTGCAGTATTTCGCATTCTCTGTATGAAATGACATAAAATGTTCAATTGTTGGGTATTTCCTCGTTTATTTTTTGTTGTTGTCTGGGGAGGCAGGAATTCTTCAGAGTGTTTTTCTGTATGAGAGAGTCTAGCTTGGTGAGATCCTGCCTTTTCTGCCTGCTGCTGTTTTTCCAGACTTAAACAAAATGACAAAAAGAAAACCTTATTTATTAGCAGTAAACAGGATCCTGGGAAATCATGGGGAATGAAGGAAAGCTATTAAAATAACCCACAAATGCAAATGTAATTCAATGCCTGTCAACTATGTAGCAAGTAATGTGTTGTTGCCCGAGTTCAGATGCTGTCCAAGATCAGAAATACCAAATAGGTGGATGACACTGCGTAACAACATACTCTGGGACAACAATAATTAAACAACTTCAGTTATTCTTGTTTCATTATGCAAACAGTATTATCCAGCTTATTTTTTCAGATGTATTGGGTAAATCGGGCACTCTTGACATACATCTGTTTCCTGCAGATTCAGTAGAGTTCCCCTTAAGCCATGTTTAAGACCCGGATTCCCTTCTTCCCCTGCCTTCCTGCTCTAGTTCTTGTATTGACTTTATTTTTGTGGTGTCTAAGTGGCTGCAAGCTTGGAGTAAAATCTTGACTCTGTTCAAGTCGATGAGAGTTTTGTCATTGGCTGAAAAAAAAAAGATAGGATTTAATGTATAACAATTATTAGAGCATCAGACTCGATTCCTGTTGAGAAAAACGCTTCTTATGCCTGCTGGTTCCAGTGTCAGTGACCTTCCTTCCTGTCCTCAAAACCCCATCATCCACAAAAATAAGTACATAAATATATTAGTTGAGGGAAGTTGGGAAATAAACGCATCCTCCAGTGGATCTCAAAGTGTTTGTCTTTCCTTATCAGCCCCGTAATGATAGTGCAGCGATGGCAGCTTAATGATAGCAGCCCCGGTGACGCCATTCAGTGCCAAAGAGGTGAAGATTGCACATTTTATTTTGGAAAATAATTATGCAGCTAATTACAGCACTTGACTTCGTCCTTCCCTTCCCTGTGTTCTTGGGGAGGCTGGCTTGCTCAGCTTGCAAAAGACTGCGTCAGTTATTCTAAAGGTCAAAAGACTCTTGTATTATGATTTGTAATTGCTAATAATAGTGAATAAAATAAATAAAGCATCATTTTGGATCATTTAACTCATTGCTTAACTTCTGTGTTACTAATTCTATTCTATTATGTGGCTATAAGTACATACTTACCCAAGTGGTTGAAAGAGGGGAAATAAGCCAGAAGTCAAGATCTGAACTCTTCTGAAATTCTTCTGAGAAATTTGGAATCTGAATTCCAAATGCAGTGATCCGACCGAACGATGCAGAGCAACCTGTCTTAGGACCATTTTTTCAAAAGCGTTTTACTGTCTACTAAAGGCACAAGTGAATCTCAGGGCAAAGCAACTGCAGTGCCACCTCCGAAGTACCATAGTCGAAGAATCTTAGGTGATTTTGGCCCTGTATGGCTTTGAGATCTCTGCTAGCTTGCTACGGATTAAAAGCATGCTTGTATTTAAGTCAGTGAGCCATAATACGTGTGTTGTACAGCTTTGTCCTTCTTTTTTATGCCCCTTCTCCCACAACTGTCCATGGCAGCTGTGGAGATGGACGCCCCCCCCGCCCCTTCGCCTTTACTTACACCGTTGTTCTTGGAGAGCTCTGGAGGCCAAATACAATTTCCATCCTTTATCCCTGGTCGGCTACTCAATCCCACGTTCTATAATTGCTCTGGCTTCAGAATGCAGCGTGTTCCCTCACGCTTCAGGTCAGCTGTAAGTCTTGATTCAGTCTGATTCATTTCAATTTGCATAATCTCCTCAGCCCTCTATATTTCATTTAGACACCAAAGATTTAGTTTAGTTACAGTCTTGTGTCATTTATCATTTACTTGTCGTCTTTCAGAGTTTGATTTAATCCCTTTGGTTTACTTTAAAAGACTGATTTCTTACCCACACAGTGCTTTATCCTGCTGTGATTTTCAAGCCTTTTTATTTTCTCTCTGGATCTTCCTTATTGTGATATTTATTTTTATACCTAGAGATAAACCACCCTCATCTGTGATCTTGAAGTCATAAATTTAACAAGCAGTATCTAGGCCAGAAACCTATACAGGGATGTTTGGGTACTGACGATGCTTTTGCCAGTGCTTTTTCTGATAATTGCCATGCTGATGTTTTGTTGCAGGTAGTCAGTAACTCCATGGACAGAGGCGTGTCAGTTCCCTTCTGTCTCTGAGGCTTTGTCTAATTTTTTTGAAGTTACTTCTTTTCTGAGTGCAGCACATTGCAGTTGTACGTTTAGTTTACAGCATACAGCAAAGTTATAGCCAACTATCTTGTTAATATCAAAATACATATGCACAAGATCTTTTTCTCTGGCTAAATTTTCAGGATCTGATTTTCTTCATCACTGCCTGGCAAATACGTCCAACTATCCTACTAATAATTTTCTTTTTAATGAGAAGAGATATGTATGGTACTGAATTGTAGAAAATTTTTCCTAATAATGTGTCCCTTCCACTTAAGTACTTTACCTTAGCTGAGCAAGGTATTCTTTGTACTTTTTTGGCTTTAGAAAAAAATATTCCAGGGCGAGAAGAGCAATATTAGCAATTAGAGCAATAAAAAACAATGATCCCAATTCATTCCTCCCCAAAGGATGGATTTTTCTCTGCAATTTCTGATCTAAAATAAAAATCTAACCACTGTACTGTACCTTGCATCTAGAACGTCAAGGACATGCCTGATCAGATGAGATCATAAATAAAGGTCTGTCTTTGTCAGCAGTCCCACTTCGGACAGTGTCTAGTACTCGATGTTAAGGAAAAATAATAAGAGACGAGGGCAAAGCGAGACTGGTGAGTGATCGTTGTTCTGAAACTTCTCCCCAGCTTCTTTGAAATGGCAGTTCAGAAACTTCAGGAGGTGAAGGTGGCATCGAGACAATTGTGTTTTTATTATCTCACAGTTGATGCTGTGAGTGAATCTGCCCTTTAGGAATTTGTCCAATCTCTTTTTAAATCCCATACTGTCTTCTGTTTATTTTTAAATTGCTGTTTGGTAATGTCTCTGCATGGCTCAAATATTTGCAAGGCTACATTAAAAATCATGGAAATTATCTGCTTTATGGTCTATGGAAGTTTGTGATTCAAATCCTTTTTTTGCAGTTAGGAGGACTGAAAGTGTCCTCTTTTCTACCTCCTATTGAAAGAGCTCTGGAGCTTGGGCTTTAATAATAAAGTCATGTGGCAATGGAATTACAAGAGATTCAGTAACACTGAAGAAGAAGGAGGAGGAAGAAGAAAAAAAAACAACAGGGTACCCTTATAGCACTCCTATGTAATTTTATTGTAAATCACAGCGCAAAAAATGCCTACCATATTCTTAAAACACCTAGTATCCTGCCTCTCCTTGTGACAGCTCAATCTCGTGCTCCTTCTTATGTGTCCATGGTAAATGTTTGTATGTTGTAAACCAGCATTTTATTGGAGGAAAAGAGGCCTGGCTGGCTTGGCACGGGGAATGGAGGGTAGCTTATTTAAGCCTTCAAAATGTAAAAGGGTTCTGCAGAAGCCTTTTCCCTGCCTATAGGAAATCAGACCAGAAGTACTGGGTCTGAACTACCTCAAGGGAGGCTAGGTGCAGGGGTCAGAGCAGCTCTGTACCTGTAAGACTGGCGAGGTACCCAACTGACAGGAGCATGCTGTAACTGTACACACACAGGATGCGCAGACACCTTTTTCATAAGATTTTAAGTGGAAAACAGCCTGCTGGAGGAGCAGAAGGTGTTGTCTCTTTGAGGTCATTAATCAAGCAGGCAAGTTTATAACATTTTGTTGCTAATAATTCAGCATTTCCTAGTGTAGGTAAGGCCTGGATGCTTTCCATTTTGAACTGAGAAAGCAACTTGTTTTTGCAGAATGCCTTAGGCTGGTGAGCATTTATAGGTGTGAACGTTTCAAAAGCAGGCTCCTTTTGTGTCTTTGTCAGCGTATACTAGTGCCCTGTAAGAAGCTGACAGTGTAGTTAGAATTTCTTTGGGATAATTGGTATCGCATGCTTAAACTGTCAGATACTAGCCTGCTTTATCTTCGGCGGCGTTCTTCAGTTTCTGCTGTCAACAAGTCAGTTGCATTCCTCGATATGGATGGACTGAGCAATTCTGTAGGCATAGAACGCTCTTCTCTCTAGTGCCTTTTGATACTGTGGTTTTTCAGGCTCCCACACCTTACTGGGTTGGGGTCCAGGTGGAAAGCTGTTGGTAATGGTTCCTCCACTTCATGGTGCTAAGGCGTATCCAGATAATCGCACCGGCGTGGGCATCACCAGATGTAACTAGCTGGGAGAAAGCGTTCTTCAGTCACTGAGGCGATGGTGTTGTATTCTTGACTTCTCTATCGAGTTATTCATGTATTAGAATCACTATGCTGGCAAGGTACTATGCATAGGAATGAAGCTGGTGATGCATAATACACCCACGAGCAAGACTCCTACACAAAGAAGTGGGATGCTGTTAGTACTGCTGTGCTTACTCTGGGGGCCTCTGTTACTGCAAGTGATGGCAGCGCTTCGTAATCCTGACCAGAGTAACTAGCTAAATCCTTGTGAAAATGCGATGAAACTGAAATCCTTCCCTTTGTGGAGGAAGAGTACAAAGCCTGTTTGTTTCCCAATACTACTTGTTTTATTGAAATCTAGTTCCGTTATTACCAGAGTAGTGTGTAGCTGTTTTGCTGGTCCTTTGCTGAGGATGAATTTCAGAATGAGTAAACTGCAAAGCAAACGTGTCTGTTGGAACGCTCTGAAATTCAAACCTTTTTCATGATTATTTCAGGCGGCCACACTGGGAATTTTTTTTTTTTTTTTTGAAATCTGTTCTTTAGTTTATCTAATTCCAGTAGGAGGAAGATGAATATTGGGTAGTGTTGAAAAGACCAGCTTGTTCTTCCCAGTGAACTTAAGTTAAATCCTCTTGCATAAGAGAATAAACAAGGTGTCATAACCTGAACCCGTACAGAATGTGGCCAGGATGTTGATGACCCGGTGTTGTTTTCTGTACGAACACAAAGTACTTATTAGCCCTGAGCTTCCACTGGCTCTATGCTAAAAATGAAATCTAGCACTCTTGGGTCTCACTCCCAGCGCTGACCCCCTTCCCTGGCCTACTGCTCCACCTGCCACAAGTCCGAGATGGGGATAAAGGGGATAAGCTCATCCCCATTTGTCGCTGCGAGGTGTCTGAGCTCGCTCGTGCCTGGGAGAGGCTGGGTTTCTCTGAGCTGTGCCTGTAGAAGGCAGCCCTGGAAATCGTTTGTAACACACGATGCCTTCCGTCAGTTGGTCTGACAAAAGGCAAAACTCTTCTGTGGGCTTCTGTGCATCATTTCGCAACATTTCTTCTTGCAATTAAGGTAAATGGCAGTTCTAGGTTGTTCATCAAACTCCTGCAAGTAAAATAAACAAAGTTTTCAGTATTGCTCACATGCACCAAATTTAATGTGTTAAAACTGCTATTAACCGCTTCACCCAAACTCTGCCGCATGGCAAGTGTTGTCCGGCTCAGACTTTATTTTTTTTTTATTTAATATACAACCATTTGGTGAAACTCTGCGCTAGCATTCTATCTAGACTCTATTTAATATGCACCAGAATTACTGTATTTGATATATATATCAATTTTAAATCTGTTTCAACACAACCTTGAATGCCTTTCTGGCAGTATATCACTTCATCAGTCTAGCTTAACTAGAGCTGCTTTTTCATTTTTTTATTGCCCCCATAAAATCTGGGAATGGAACACTTCGATTTTTCTAGCAGTAATTTTTATTACTTTTAGCCTTTTTTTTAAGCACTTGTCAGTGAGATACGGTACTTTCTATGGAGTATATTTTTCAGCTATGCATTATATTTTTATTTCAATTTATTTTAGACAGAATGTATAGCATACATCTAAATAATACCTACAGTAGTTCAAATGAGTGCATTATGAATGTAATTAGAATGGATATAAACGCGGTTCATCCACCGGGATCGGTGTATTTCAGTTGCCTGCCTCTAGTCATAGTTGCTTTCAAGTAAAGCTTGAAAGGATAACTCATGTTGTAGTTTTAATGTTGCCCATAAAATAATACTGCAACATAGGAGGGGAAAATGAATTTATTGCAATTTTTATGTTTTTATTTTAATTTTTAGGTTTTTCTAGATTTTTCCCTGGAGTGTGTTATTGCACTACTTCTTATTTTTTCCCTAAGAACATAGAAATTGCCATATTAGATCAGGCTAGTGATCTGTCTAGCCAGATAGTCTGTCTTAACAGGAACGTGTGCCAAGGGCATTAACGGGAAATGTAAAGGCCTACAATGGGCCTCTGTAGAAACAGTCATTGTATGAAAACCTCCCCGATGGAAAAGCCTGTCCTAATCACCATTAATTCAATATTACTCTGAACTCTCACTCAAGTTCATCTCCTTTTGTCAAAAAAGTCTGGTTTTGTTTGTTGTCCCCTTGTGCGCTGCATCTGATCATGGTAGCTGCAGGGATCAGGGCATGGAGCACGGTCTGTCCTTCCTTCCGTCACTGTCCTAGACATCTTGTGGGCAAATTACTTCATCCTTCGGAGCCTTGGTTGTTTCTTTTATAAAATTAGGTAAATGATGTGGATTATCTTTCTGTAAAAAGGGTTTGAGACCTATACGTGAAAAATGCCATGGAAGTTCCGGTCATGCTATTAGATTAGATGTATCTTAATACAGTTACATTCTTAGCACAGTTCAGATACTGTATGTGTGTGTGTATTTGTGTTCCTGTGAGGTTCTTTGTCTTAGTCTGACGATGCCGTGATACGTTCCACAGCCAACTGGTGTACAGTCTGAGGAAAATATTTTTAATATTTTTCACTGGTGGAAGTTCTTATTTCCTGAAAGCTTGGGAGGGAGGAGTACAAAGGAAAGAAATAAAAAGATTTTACTCTTCAGTTGGTTGAAATAATATACGTAGCAGTTAGTGTTCATTTTAGAACATGCTTTTGTGCTGTTTCCATTAATAATGCTGAGCAAGGGCCTGTGTAACATGAGTTTAATGTTTCTGTAAGAAAAGAAAACTGTGACCAGGTATGTCTAAACAGCGCTCCTCGACTATATAGTAAGTGTCCTCTCATTATTCTCATTCTGCTTCATGAATATGAATAATACCTATAATAATAGAACGTGAGGGGAGAACAGGAGCACTTTTGTAATTAGGGCTTTCGAATGACATTGGAAAAGGGTTCTGGGTTAAATAATCTTTCCTTGCTCTGGGTAGAATTAGCATAGATTTAATGCCAGTGATAATTTTATGCAATTTTGAGTTCAGTAGTTTAATGTATCTGGCAGTGAGACAGGGATTTTCTTTCTCTGACAACACTGAATAAACCCTCCGTAATCCTCTTCCTTTAGCTCTCACACCCATCCAGACTTCAGCTTAATGAAAGGCCAAGGAAAAATCAGGAGTCTGCTGAGCATCTATGACTCAGGCACAGGCAGAATGAGCAGAATGAGACGCTATCTTAGCATGTTTTGTGGTTCAGAATCATTAAAAAGACAAGTGACTGGATTGGAGGTCGAAGTTCACGTTTTTCTCTCCCATGTATTGCAGAAGGCTCACATCATAGTATGCTGTATATGTTGACTTAGTGGTCTAACAGACTGCTATAGCAAAATCAAAAGTAAAGCAAGATAATCTGGACCAGTTGTGATTTTGGCATTTTACTTTAAATATATTCGCACCGCTACATTATAGCCGGACCACAACCTATGAACTCCAAGGCAGGTGCCGTTTAATTTTATGGAGAGTGGGAGAGGATGTGTTAAAAGAGTCTTTGAAGGGAAGCCATTCACAGTGCTTTAATTTTCACACAGGTTTCAGCGATTGTGCAAAGCCTAAGAACTGTGCAGTCTGATTTTTGAGTACAGTTTTACTGGCACGATATTTGTTAGCTCTTTATATGCCTATAAAGCTAGGCGTACCTCTGAGTGCCATAGAATCTGTATGTATCACGATATCGTTATCAGCCAGTTTGTGTGAAAGTTCAGGTAAGGTATTACTGCTGGTGCAGGTCATGATCCAATTTAATAATAATAGAAGAGAACCTACTATCTCTGGCCAAGTCTAAATTTGGCTTTGAACCTAATGAGTGTTGGACTAGATTCTAAATAAAGGGGTAACACGGACAGACTCGCAGTCTTGTGGAGTTCAGAACTCTGCATGTGCACCACAGACTTTGTTATACACCAGAGTACGCTCAGTTCTGCCATCGTTCCCAGCCCACGTGGATTCAGCATTGTCTTCACTTTGCTAAGGTGAGCATGGACCTGTGGTGACCTTTCCATGTAGTTTTGCCTGAAATTATGAGAAATGGGCAGGTAGGACGAGATTTTTGCTTGTGTTTAGGAAGGTGACTGTTCCTTCAAGAGCAGTTTGAC
The DNA here is from genome assembly GCF_963921805.1 of Phalacrocorax carbo. Lineage (NCBI taxonomy): Eukaryota > Metazoa > Chordata > Aves > Suliformes > Phalacrocoracidae > Phalacrocorax > Phalacrocorax carbo. Next base: position 3,690,858 of record NC_087536.1, on the reverse strand, counting down.
CATTGTAGAAACACAACTGTGTGTTCCCGTAAGGACCCCTCAAGCCAAGCAGTAATATGTGCTTGATTTTGATTTTAGACCCTTTTGAGGAAGATTTGCTCTGAAGGTCCAGTCTCAGCTTCATTATTTATCTAATGAAAAATTGCCCAGAAGTGCCATTTTTACATGATTGTGCAATATTTTCCTGGAATAATTGTCATTGCTGACGCCATCAGTTTCTTTTCTGACCTTAAATTCTTCTCCTCAGAAGAGTCTCATCATGGCAAGTTTCACAGCTCCCTTCTGTTTTATGGCAATCTATTAATTTTTATCTGAAAAGTTTAATAGAGTTTTCATTTCATCCGTGTCATCTTAGAGCCTAAGAGTCATCTTTTTCCTTCAAATTTAGCACTTGAACAACACCAAAACACCGCACGTGTTACGATCGTTAGGACAAACTTACACCTGAAGGGTAGTATGTGGGCTTGTTTAGCCTGCGTAAGAACTGTGCATGTGTTTCTACAGAAAATTTTAGGCCTTTGGTGCCTGTGATTTTATGCTAGGACTTCTGATATTGTACTTACCTTGACCATAGAGGCAAGTTTAATGCTACCCTCTTTAGAGTTAGTCAATTGATGCATTGACTCACTGCATTTCCTCATAAATTACAACCTAATAATAACAGTGACCAAAACCAGAAAAGGTCAAAAATGAGTCAGGTTTATTGAAGTTAATTCTAGAACTGGTTTTTTTTTTTTGTTAATAAGTGGTGAATTTGACTCGGAGTGTTTGCAAGGGAGGGTGGTTTGGGTAAGGATAGCTATGGAGGTTTGTGTGCAAATGGGGTCGGATAGTTTATTTTCTGTTTGTTCTGTAGGAAACGTGCTTTGGTGCGTGTCAAGAATAAATTGCTGCTGCTGAAAGTTCACATAACCAAAATATAATGTGCAGCAAGCGTTAAGACTTGCAAAGCATAGTAAGCATGTAACTAAGTCCATGAGATCAGAGTACCCAAATCCCAGTCTTTAGAGAGCGAAGGCTCAGCTTCTCGATGATATTCTGTGAAGTAATAGTTAAACCTCAGTCGATTGATTCTAGTACTTTTAATCTGAGTAAAAGCAGGTAGAGTAAGGGGAGCTCTCCAAAACTCAGAGGAAAGTTGTGAATATATTCCTTTGTGAAGAGAGGTAGATAGAGACTTCAGATATGCACAATAAAGCTCAATCCACCCAAGTTTAAATAAAATACTGTATTTTAATAAAGCATTCAGGAATAAAGGCCGTTTGGGAGGTGCTTGAAGCTGTTGTTAGCTCCCAGCTCAGAAGAAGCACGGCAAGACACGCTTTGATTAATACATCAAACTCCAGATGCTTCTCATTGCTTGTTTAGCCTTATTCTTAAGCATCAAAAGAGCCTGTTCACACAAGGGTTTGTTTATTTACAGGGATTATACTTGTTAACTGACAGTTTAGAAGGAATTAAATAGGCCTCCAACATTGATGGTCTAGCATTAGAGAGTATTAAACGCTGACCTCAGATTCACTTCAAGGCCTTCTTTTCCCTTCTCTCCTACCCACTAGTCTGGAGAAGGGATGAAAGTTTGAATATGCCAGAGTTGATAATCATTATGCAATTAGATGGATGATTGAAATAAAATTTTCACTGAAAATGAGTATACATGTTTTAAGGGATGATTGTAGCCCACTGCGATCCCTGGGAGATTAGCCACTGTCCCGCTCGCAGCATAGCAGCAGGGTGAAAGCTCTCGTACACAGGGTGTTCACGCGAATCTCTTCTGGACTTTATCAATGTTTTGGGTGCTGAATATAGAAGCTCGTCCATTCGCCTAAAAAGAACTGAAATGAGCAACAACTTTAGCAGGAAGTGTCTTTAAAATAGTCCTGATAGAATAACTTTCAGGTGAAAAGAAAAAAAGAGTCTCCCAAGGGAAGTGACTGAGGTCACAGCGTAACATAGAGCACCATTCTGAGCAGGGCAAACGTGTGGAAGAACTTTGTACCCGAGGGTGGCTGAGGGGAATAAAGACAGCTACTGTTAGCTGAGAATTTGGCCTCGACAAGAGCAGCACAGGTCATAGAAAAGCAGCTAAAATGGAAAACTACTTGTTTAATGTAAGAAAACAGTTAAAAATGTGCTGGCCACTCTTACTCTGGTCGGTATTTTGGGTTTCTTTTTTGATGGAACGGTTTGAAAGGGCAAAAATCTTTTATACTGCAGTACCTCAGAATACGTTAGTGTTATTTTTTCAATGCAAACGTTATGCAAATTCAAAACTTTATATTTCAAATATAATGCGATATATAGTACCATATTTTAATATAAAAGAATAGATCAGTATAAAGAAACTGAAGTGTTTCCACAGGATTTTTTGATGCAAGTTGAAACACTTCAAATTTTGTCCTTCCCCCTCCCCCCCCCCCCCCCCAAGTTTCAACGTTTTGTCCTGATTAGGATGAAAATATATTTTGACATGACTGTAAATGAAGATCGTATTTGACCGTTACTTCCAACCATGTTCATGCAGTCCCTTCTTACTGCAATACAGCCGTGTGAAAAGGTCACATTGGAAACGTCTTCTATGATGAAACAACATGTGAAGGAGAGCTCTGCCGGGGAGCAGATGACATTAACGGGAGATGTAAAATGCTACATTAATATGCTGGAGTTTGGGGGTGAGGGGTGTGGGGGGAGTGGTTCTTGTTTGATTTTTTTAGGTATGAAGGACAGCAAAGCACCCCTTAAAGCAAGTATGTTTTTAGCTTACAAAAAAAAGGGGGGAGAGGAAATGTTAGCGGAAGATTAATAGGAAACTTTCACAACTTTAATTAAAAACAAGCAAGACACATTTGCAAATCAGTGAGTACATTTGGAAATCTCAAGTTTTAGTCCGTGTTCCTTTTGGCTACAAAGTATTATCACAGTTCCACTGCATTTTCTGTTTGGGCCAGCCCTGCTTGCTCATGTTGCATATTTGAGGGATATCTTTATGAAATTCCACAGTATATTTTTGGATCTTACTTGTTTTTTGATGTAGTGGAAGGCTTCCCCCCGCCATCCACTGCAGAACCTGGATTTTTCAAGAGAAAGCATTTAACATAGCAGAAGAATTTTTTTTTTTTTAATAAGTAATGGCGTTCTGACAGTAGGCAATGCTACAAAGAAGTCTAGAAAAACATGTATAAGGAACATCGTGGTGCATTAATTTTGTCTCCTACTTATGGGATGGCTTATTTATACTGCTTTAGATGCCTTGAAGTTCCAGGCAGGAAAGAGAATTCCGTTGTGCTTGGCCTTGTACCTACGTGGAATATCATGTAAGGACAGCGTGTCCTGTGAAATGATGTCTCTATTTGCCACATGCAAACAGCAAAACGGTCAGACAGTAACTGAGAGGCCTTGAGATGGTCCAAGGCTGGTAGTGACTGATTCTCCATTTGCCTGTTCTGGGCTTACAGGGATGCGACGCTGTTGATACAGATTAATTTGTTGCCAAAAATATAATGGCAGCATTGGATCAGCTCTCTTCCCTGCTTGTTCTTGTTTACTCATTAGTTTGTCCTAAACCAACCAAATTCTCATTGTAGGTTTTCTTGAATTAGCAAGATAAACTCAGTAAAGGCTGAGTGTCAGCCCTGGACTGACACACATACATGGTTCTCTCATCCCTGCAAGCAGTTACATGGGGAGACCCATGCGTTGGTTGAAAATTTAGATGCATTACATATTTAGGTGAATGACAATATTCTAGAAACTAAACCCAATGGTATTTGCCAACTCTAATATTTTCATAATGTCTTCCACGAGAAAAATGTTATTTATTTATTTAACTCCCCAGTTTGCAGCTCCAGGTGCTGTGTGACCTGGGCAGGTCTCTTATTGTTTCTTCATGTTCTCAGCGTTTCTGGATAGAGAAGATAGAAAACACTGTATCCTGCCACAACCTAAAAATACAGAAACATTCTGAAAACCTTTTAGAAGTAATAATTTCTCTTTAAAAGTAGTAATTTCTCTCCTGGTTATGATGGTATACGTTAGTATTTTTATGTGGGCTCGACTATAATATTTGGATGAACAGTACTGACTGCTCCGTACCTAAATATTCTAATGGCATTAATACCTTGATGACTTGGGCTTAGGACATCTCAGTTCTGTTCCTGGTTCAGCTGCTGTCCTGCTGTGTGACAGCACTCAAAACAACAGTCCTGTACATAAAGTGATGATGATGATGATGATTACTGTCTTCACAAAGCACTAAGAACTCTAGATGAAAAGCTGAATGCTCAGTCATGTCACGATAATCGTGATACTGAGCAGGAGTAGAGGGAAATGGGTAGGCTCTGGTTAGAACCTGGTGCAGCCCCATCAACACAAAGTTGTCTTGTGCGTTGGATCACGTGGAACCGTGGTAGACGTGCGAATTGTGCCAGATGTAAACCAAATAACAGCTTTGTTATTAAGACTTTTTTCTTCTTTTTAAATTGTTCCACTGGTTTCCACTGCAGCATTGCTACAAACTGCCAACTGGGATTAGTTCTGAGGTGGGCTATGATACTGAATCCTGCATTTTAAGAGCAATTTGGATATTAAAAAAAAGTTATAATGGACTTTCTTCCCACTGGTATACCTCGAACTTTGTCTCCTGTCTGTCAATCTCAGGCATATTGTCTGTCAAATAGTTGTAAGGCATTAATTAGCCGAGGCCACTTTTATCTGGGAATGACTCTTCCTGGTATATATGGGGTAAAAATTAATCTGTCAAAAATGATGCATTCCTGAAGGGAGGAAAAAAAACCCTACCTGCGTGTGTGTGTACATGTATATACATGCTTTTCTAGAGACCTTTAGAAGGTTTCTATGAAGTAAGATGCAATTCGTTCAGTACGACACTATCTAATTATTTTTAAGTTGACAAGACTGACCTTTCTCACATTGAAAATGTCACTTTCTCAAGACCTAAAATAAGCCACAGATGAAAACTGCACTCTAACTTATTCTTGAGCAGAAAAATTCATCCTTTTAATCCTTCCATCGTATTTCCTTGCATCTGGTAAAGCACAGCCAGGGAAAGTTGCCACCATTTCAGGGGACTGTAATTTGTATCATTATCGCACAAGCAGAAAGCTGTTAAATTCCTTTCCTGCCCTGCTCCAGTATAATACTTCAGGATCGTTTTGTGTGTTTTCCTCAGCCAGATGGGAGAGCAGCCCTGCTCAGAGGGAGACGGGCAAGTCCAACAGAAGAGATGTATCCCAGCTCTCCGGGTGTCAGCACAAGGCCGGGCAACCCGGGCGTAATGGGTAGGTAGCACTGTCACACAGTTCCAGGATGATCCTAGGCAAGCCTGTCGCTATAGATTTATTGACTAATAAGATTGTAGTATACTATGATTTCATATATGGGAATCAATAGATGAGATACAAAATGCCTGCTGCTGCCTAATGGCGAAGTATTTGTTTGCTAGATAAAGGAAAGGTTTTGATTTCTTAGAGGATGGTGGAAAGGAAATGCTAGCTGAAGAAACATAGTTCAATGGCAGTTTGGCAGCATGAATCAAGCAGGTCTGGTTTTAAAGGGCTTTTTTAAAATCATTGTGTTTAAATTTTCCTTGGAACAGATGCTTCCAAATAAAAAGTTGGGGCGTGGGTATTATTTCTTTTTTTTTTTCTTCTTCTTCTTGGAATTTGTACATGAAACATTTTAGCAACTCAAAATGCTTATTTTTATTGTTTTGGCTGACAGCATTTGCCCAAATTTCTCATTTGACAAGTATGAGAGATTTCAATCTTTGGGAAAATTTTTGGTTTATTTTTTAAAAAAACATCCTTCTAATAGATAATTCTCAAATCTGCTACACATAGCTAATGGAGTTTCACAGATTAAATGCTAGTCCATTCTTCTGTCAAAAACCTGAATCCTGAAAGGTCACCAGCAGTGATAAGCCCCAAAATATGCCTCCTTTGTCCTTTACCCAGATACGTAGATGGTACATCGCTCAAAGGACCAGCCATGTAACTTTTCGGTGGAGGAAATTCTAATAGAGTATGACCTGGCTGGCAGGACAGATTAAACTGATATCACTCAAGTTCCATGTGAGTTTGAACAGACACTGCTAAACTCTACTACGTTGAGTATTTTGGAATTGCTTAAAACAGGTTGACATTTAGTATTCACTGACCGAGAAAGAACATAGTTCAGGTGAATAAACAGTGAGGTTGTCACCCAAATGATGGGGTTTGGGTTTCATTCGGTAGATGGAAGATGTTTTCAGAGGTTTCTGATGAAAACAGTGGTAAGTCTAAGGGGGGAGAAATGAAGCATATGGGAACAACTAATATGGGATGAACTGAAATGCCTCTGCTGTTCTTTTTAATGTGCCTTAGAAAGCTTTTGGACCACCTTGTATTTCTGGTAGCAAAAAACCCTGAACATTTGAAAGGCCTTTTCCCTATTTTTACTTTCTGTTTTGCTTTTGTTTTGTTTGGGCTTTTTTTTTTTGCCTTTTTTTTTTTTGTGTGTGTGTTCTTTTTTGGTGTTTTTTTTCTCTGATGTATTGCATCTTCTCCATTTTTTTCTCTGTATTCTGCTATATTCTTACTCAGTCTGTCAACATGGGTTTTTTACTCCTGATTTTTTTATGAACCTGCTTTAGCTTTGTCTTGTAGAAGAATCTGGGGGTTTTTAGGGATGTTTCTGCCTTTCAGAGCAAGAGAGGGAACCTGGGAAATTGCAATAACAGTCTTGTAAAACTCCAGAGGATGATGGAATTGAAAATATATTTTATTAATTTTTTAAACAGTGATTTATAAGTAATTACATGATACCTTAGTGTTGATTCATGAATACTGAACTTCTGAAAATGTGGTTAATAATTTTTGATTTTCTCCTGAATTTTCCCCACTGAGACCTTCTGGAGGCGGTTACTGGAAATCTTTAGATTCTTATCTAAATTTCAGAGCAAAACCCTGCATTACTTTAGCCCCAAAATATTAGCTGAGGTGGTTCATCTGACTTCATAAACAATAGCAGTTTCCAAACCACTGACTTTCCAAGTCAAACTACAGACTGGAACAAAGGCTCTTAAGGGAACATAATGGGATGATGAGGTTTCGTGTTTTTGAGGAAGCTAATTCTGACTAGTTTGTTAATGCATGGCCTTACAGGTGGATCTATGAAGGATGTGAATCTGCTTTGGCTCCTCGTTTTGGTATTTAGAACCTCAGGTCAAGCTGCAGATGTGTATAATTCAATCTAGAGAGAGATCTTAAATTGAGTCCCTTCTTATAACCAAAAAGAGAAGTCTTATACAAGCCTATAGCTGTAAACTCCTGCTGTGTAGAACGTGTCATTCTGATTTACCAGAATGTTAATCCACCGGTGGGAAGGGAAAGGGGAGGAGGCTAGTACATAGGTTTTAATTTCTGCTCTTGTTTTATCATATGCTAAAATATTTATTTTCAGTGCTATGTCTGCAGGATACATACTGGCATGAGCAATTGCTATTCTAGTCATTATTTGACTAATTCTAATGGTAATAGACTCTGAAAATATAGATATTAATGAGATTTTTACTGTGCCTAGATGAATGGCCTACCTGCTTTTTGAATGAAGATGACACCCCCCTCTGGGGGAAAAAATAAGAGGAGCTCCTTAGCCTGGCACTGTGCTGTTGTTTGCAGAGTTCTTTGTCAATCAGTCATCTTTAATCTGTGTTTTGAAAGTAGTAAGATATTTGATTGAGTGCACAATGCTAATGCTGAAACCATTATAAATAAATTTCAACAAAATCCCTTCCTTCCTTAGCTCCTGCATAAAGTGAAGTGCTAATTTCAGGAAATCCTAGTCTCAGATGGTGGAAGTTTTCTTGGAGAGCTCTATATGAAGGCAGATATTTTTCCATCTCTCTAAATTATTACGCTAGCAGCGTACCACTTAACTTGGGGTTATCCCTTCTGCTTTCCTAATGCATTATTGCGAAAATGATGTCAATGTGTGTTCGTTAACTGCTTTGCTGTTTGTTTTCACATGGGGAAGGTTTTATTGCAGAGGGACATGCTTTACTACTTCGGGGTTATTGCTAGTTTAAGAATAGTTTTTAAAAGCTAATTTTTATAGATAAGTTTCTCCAAGTCATTCCATTCTGAGTGTAATGGGTAGTGATGTCCCTGTTGGAGCTTTTAAAATACTCAAATAGCAGTCTCAAGCTATCGGGAGTATCGAGGGATATTTCACTGGCATTAGAATTCCCACTTATTTAAATTGGGACAGTTGCGCTGATCTAGCACAAAGATTCTTGGCCTCAGTAGTGAGAGGAAACTGCACACACGTGAAATGGGCTGAAGAAAGTTGATGGAAATACAAAAACATTTTTAGCATTAAAACCAGAGCTGTTTATTTTATGCTGAGTGTTGTTGATTAGGACACATTGCTTCTGCCCCATCGAGAGCTTGACTTCTGCATGGGTTTCCACCTGATACCATGATATGGAACATATATACAAATAACCCTTTTATCTGGCAACTAGAAGCTCTGACCTTTAAGTAATGAATTAGGAAGTGAGACGACATTTGAAATCAGGGAAGCTACTCTCTCAGCTGAGAAGCAGAATTGTATGTAGGAGCTGTTATGAAGCCCATTAGAGCAGACAAGAGTGTTCCTGTTGACTTAAGCAGTCTTCCAGTTAGGCCCATGGTTACTTAATTAAGCTGGCTTTCAAATAGCTAGAGTTCTCCAGGCACCTTACAAGTTACTTTAGTCTGAGAGTTGTCAGCACAGAGATGGATGGGATAATTGGAATAACCAAAGTCTCTGGTCTCTGTAACAGTACAGTAGCAAGAAGCTGGCTGGCTGGCTAACCTGCTGGGGCAAGGGCAATTGTCATGAGTGTGATGTTTATCTAGAGTACTTCTGGGAAAATCCTGAAAAGCAAACAATCTTTTGTTATTTTTCTTTTTACATTTTCATTCCCTTCTTCCTCATATAGGAACTCCTAGACTGTTGGTAATTTAACTGTGTTTAAAATAGATGTTTCATGTTGTGCACATGAGCCATGACAGTCTCTCTCTCTAAGGGATGTTCTTTGCGGAGCCTTCAGATTTCAGTTCTGTGTTAAGGTTGTTCATTGTATATGATGAACAATTTAGGCTTTTGGCTATTCTTGAGGGAGAGAACTTCATCTGACAGTAGCAGCGACGCTCCTATCTCTGCAGGCAAGAGCTGTAGGTCAACATCTTTCATTTACAGAGCAAATTTTAATCTGTGAAAACACCAGTCATGGGAATAAACCAAGAGAAATCTTAAGGATTGCATAGCACCAACAGTAGCTATTTTCATTTCTGCTCTAAATTGTCAAGGGCTTTAATGTCTCTGTTGAAGAGAGGTGAACCACCTTTATTGTTAGGACGGTCTCTGAGGAACGTGCAAAGTTTTGTAGGACAGAATTCCAACTGCAAAAGCTACCTTCCATGACAGTAAATAAAGGGGAGGAAAATGTCATCTCCCAGGTACTAGAATTTCTTTTTTTGACATCAGGTGGCTCTGTGTAATACTCCCTGGCATGGATAAAACATTTAATCTCTTTTAATTGCAAGTAATAAATTGCTTGCTTTTACCCTAAAGTTGTTGTCTTTTCTCCCTTTCACCTTAAGTCTCCCACCCTCATTTGTCTTTTTTGACAATTTGACTCTTCTGATGCCTGGACAGTCAGGCTTTTTTATTTGGGAACTAAATTTTGTGTATGTGTCTTAACAGTTTCATAAGCAAGCAAAGTTGATATATAAGCATAATGATTCATAAGCAAGCAAAGCTTGTATATTTTTAGGTGACCATGATGTTACAGATAATGTTAAAACATTTATTGTTTTAGACACGTCATGCACTGTTCCCTAAGTTTGTATGTAAGACTGTTCTGGAAATTCTTGTGCCTTATCTATAATAATGAAAGATACGTTAAACTTGATCTTCATTATAATTATTTTTCGAAAGCACCATGGAACCATTCCTGACGAGCAATGCTACCTCTGGCTCTAAACGTTCAGAAGGAACTTCTCTGTGACTTTGTCATTCTTGCGCCGTATTTGAACTGAGCAGAGGTCTTTCTAGTCATGGTATGATATAAAGGGTTTATCATTTCTACAGTGCTGCTTCTGTATGAAAACCTCATTATGTATTTCAAAAAGAATGCGAGCGGTATCATTTTCAGGAAGTGTAATTACATTTGGAGCTGAAAGGTAGCTGTCTTGCAACATTTGACCTTCCTAATAGGCTGGGCAGAACACGTAATGGATACTTACGCTTTAATGGTCTTGGAGGACCGAGTAAAGGTGATCTTTAAATAGGGATCCTTTTTAGTGCTTGTACCAAGGATATACTTTAGGCATAGCCAAATTTATAATGGGGAACCAGTGCTGCTCCACACCCCCCACACCGCCTGCCCCGTATAAAGATCTGTAACAAAAAAGGAGTACTGAAATACAGAGCGTGACAGGTGCTGGGTTGCGTCAGAGTGGCTTCGTAGGGAAATGCGGGCCCAGGAGAAGGAGCCTCTGAGGGTGAACCAGGAACCCCAATGAAATCAAAGGGCATCTGACTACTTAAAATCAGATTTTGGGTGGGGATCAGGCCTCACTGTATCAAATCTTTGTCGCTTCATCCTTGCCTGGAGAAACTTCTGGTTTGAACAAAGCCATGTAATGTTTATTTATGTTAGTTATTTCAATAATATTTTCAGAGTTGGTATCTGCATTTAAGTTGTCAATGTTAAGCACATAGTTATGATGATGTTGATTGCAAGAGAAATCCATCATGGGTTAAAATGCACTTTTGAAAAAAATATTTTTTGATCTTTTATATCTCGGATTCTGGATTCACAGTTTTATTCAGTCTAGCGAGCTTGTCTTTTCACAATTTTTATACTGTTAGGCATTTCATTCTTCAGAGACCTTATGAATGTACATGTGCAAATACTAATACTGCAATTATCAAAGCTTAAACGGATTCATTTGGTGAATGAATTCACCCTTAATTGCTGGACTCGGCAAGTAAATGGGTGAGGGACATCTCAGCTATCTTTAAAGGTAAGGATTTGACTGCGGAAAGGTTGCAGTGCAGCGATGTGATGGCAATACCCTAGTCCTTTCTGATGTGTAGCGGTCCTGTCTGTCATAACTCGTGATTTCCAGCAAGTTGTTTAATGGCTGTAAGTGATATTTTTAATGGCTGAAGTTTGTCACTGTGAGGCTCCTGTAATAGGCAGTGGGGAATGCTGGTAACTAAGATGATGATCTTAGCAGGGCTAATGTTAGCCTTTGTGATGTCCGCTTGTATTTGTGTGCTTTTTTTATGCAGAAAGGTGATGATAGGACTATTCTGCTTCACATGGCTCTAGTGAGGTTGTCGCATCTCGCTCTACACGAAGTAGTACTCTGTATACTCCGACCATATAAATAACCATAAGCTAAATGGGTTGGTGTTTGGTTCTATTACCTTTACTGATGAAGCAACGAACAATGTCCAATATTACTTATTTAAAACCTCTCTGGAATGTTAACAGCCAGCAACAATCGGAGGCTTGAGCTTTACTAAGATCAGCAAACCTTCCTCATGCGGGAAGTACAAGCACTTGGAGATGTATTGTATGCCACATGACAGAGAGACTACTTGACATGTATTTTATTTTTAAAATGTCACTAGCTGAAAATTAATCAGACCTGTAATGCATGTTTGAATTCATTTATATTGCTGTTGGAAGCAATATCTCAAGAGTCTTAGACAGATGTGTGAATGCTGTAAGCAGGCAGCATTCTCAGTGGATTAGAAAATGCTTCAAAACACCACCCCCACCTCTCCCAATTCCTCTTTGCCTTTGCCTGCCTGACCTTTTGGTACGAACTGAAGGTTTTAGCATGAGGAAAGGAAAAAAAAAAACCTGCCATACTAAGCTCCTGCTTTCTGCTACCCTTGGCCCTACTCTAGCTTAGCAGCATTTGGAGTTTTTCCTGTGCATCCTGCTAGCGACCTGTGCCTATTTGTGTAGCCTGTGTGACCTCTTGTTGCAGCTCTACCTTAAGTAGATGTGGAGTGTAACTGAATTTTCTGCCTAGTGAAATCCTGAGATGGTCCCATCTGTTGATAGCACATAATACCAGGAATTGCCATTTGTTGAAGCCCTAGAGTTCATATTTGTCGGGACTCTAGGCGTAGCAGCTGAATTGGGCATGATCATATACAGTGCAAGATTGCAGCAAATCGCTCATTTGGAGCCTTTCCAGCGCTGTGGGGTCAGTCTGCACATGATTTCCCTGGGCTTCTCAAAGGTGAGGGTGGAGGAATAGCTCCCCTCCTGGGGATTGTGTTTTTTTAAATCACCAAGAAGTCATGTGTGTGTGCTTTAATTTGTAGCCTTGCTTAAATTATCTGGAGTCCTTCAAAAGGGGGAAAAAAAAAATCAATTTGACTTTGGCAGCTGTCTCTACAATGCCTGCCAATCACCATAGTATCTTGGCTATTTTTAAGTCTCCTGAAATCAGTCTGCATTAAGGCAATAGCTGTGCTTGGATTTAAGCCCAGGATTCTATCAATATAAAATGATTTGTTGCAAGTTTAAAGATGCTTCATCCCTATTCTCTCTCTCTTTTCATTTACATTTTAAGCTTTCATCAAAATGTGGATCAACAGAACTAATAGAGCCTTTTTTCCCCTCTATCCTACTTCATGCTTTCTACAAAGAATACCTGAGACTGTATATACTTAACCTCTGTCTCATGTGAGGGTCTTTTTTCTTCTGTTCAGATCAGAAGGACCAGTTTGTTCACTGAAAGAACCTGCTGTGAGTCATGCCAACCTTGTACCCCTTGAATGCTTCCCAGTGAAGTTCTGAGGGACATGAAGCGTGTGTATAAGAGTGATCAGAAGCAAAAACGAGATGATCCTTCATGCAATAGTTAATGGAAATAATCATTAAATAAGAGATTTTGTTCTCCCAGGTTTAGGACCCAAGTTTTCAAAGTGCTAAGTGTGTTAGACTGACCCTTCTTGTCCCTATTGGCAGACCAGCTGCCTGTTACCTGCAGTTGGGATGATGTTTGTGTTTCAGTATTCTCCATAATCTGGTAGGAGTAATGCTCACAAGGGGAATAGCTGTGGCTTCCCCCCCCCCCCCCCCCCCCCCCCCCAATAATCAGGTTTCTCATCACTAATCTTTCCACTCACTTCTGTCATTTCCAACTTGCCTGCAATCATTGTGTCCATCCACACAGGCTTTGGTGTTCAGTGAGACTTCCCCTACGGGAAACCTGTACCTGATATTACGGTCCGTGCTGTGTGGAGAAATGCAGACCATTCAGCACTCTAAATCATTTTGCTGTGATTGAATAGAATAGCGGTGTTAGGTTCAAGCTTGTTTTAATAATAATGAAATCAAGATAATGTTCGTTGCTTTGCCTTCCCTTTAGTAGAAGAGTAATTTCCCTGTATGATTTTTCCAAGATTTCAAGGGATTTCTATGGCAGCCACCATCATACAGAAGAAAAGGCATTTGTATTCTGTGACATAAAGCCAATGATTCTGTCAATCTTGGCGGCATAATCTTTATATGCTGTTAGTATTAGCTCTCTTTACTCACAGCTCTCAAAGCAATGGTGTTGTGAGAACTGTTAACAGGAAAGTGTATTCAATTATATAGGGACCATCACTTTACAAATACGTTGTAGAAGTATCTTCATTACTAAATCTGTGGTTTATTTGTAAACAGCAGCAATGTCCCCCATGAATGGGGGTGATTCTAAAGAAACCATTCTCCTTAATACCCCTCCTTCCCCAGATTTATAGTGGCTGCCTCCCTCTGCCCGAGTAGCCCCGCTGCATCTCGCCCTTCTGACTCTCATAGAGCTGAGGTAGGAAGAGCACTCTGTACCGAGGTTATCCCACGTGTGCAGACCGATCGCTTCGTCCAGAGTTTTTGCCATCAGCAGAACAGAGGAGGGTTTTAAAAAACTAATTGCCATTGGCATCCCTGTTTTATAAATACTTAGCTGCATAAAAGTGAAGTAACTGTCCTGAGGTCAGGAATTGGGCCCTGGTTGCTGATTTCCCGTCGAGAGCTCTGCTGACTCCATCTAAGGGGTGTGTTGCTTTCCTTTAGAAGAACTCAACATCAGACTGGGGGCTCGTTAGGATAGATTGGGTTTACACTCGCTGCCTAGGCCTTGCTCTGTCTCCCTTGGCGTGGATGTGCGGCCAGGTTTCCTCCGAGTGACCTGAGGTAAACTTTGGTGGTGTTTTTTCATAGTGCCAGAAATACGGAAGAGCCGGTGTCGCAGGCTGCCGGGGTGCGGGAGGCAGTTGTGCCCATGCCCAGCTTTTTGTGGCTGCAAAAGCTGCAGGGCTGTTAGGGTGGTGTAAGCTTAGAGTCAAACCACATCAGTGTTATTTGTCTGTTTTGGAGTGTAGAGCAAACTGTCCTTTTGCCCAGATCTGTATTTCATCTCAGAAGAAACTGAAGGCAGTAAACTAGAGCAGATGGCTGGTTACCCGAGGCCTGGGGTGAAATACGGAGTGGGCAAATCGGTGGTATGGACTGCTGGAGTTCTTTGAGGGGGAAGAGAAGGAACCTTCTCAAACTGAAGCCCATATTTTGGCTTTTTTTCCTGATTTTTTTCAAGACTTGATCATCAAATACCATACAAAAAATAAAATCTAAACTTTAAAACAAATAAAACCTGTTACTTAATCTGTGACAAAAAGGTTGGACAGCATTTTTCTTGAAGCTGCAGCTTTGCTGGAAATATTTCTTAAAAACAGCATCACTTAATGTGTTCTCGCTGAATCCGATTTCTGACATGTGTATGTAATTTAAAGCAGAACTGTTCAGTGTTCTCTGTGGGTGAGGGACTGTCTTTAAAAAAAAAAAATCGGTTTTCTTGCCAGTCTTGTCTCAATATATGCACTAGGTATTATATAACTAAAAATTCTTGTTGGTTGTTCAGCTCTTTTTTGCTTTCAAGGCATGCCACAGCAGCATTAACACCTCTGAAAAAAAACAACCCCAAAACCCACAAAATCCCAAACTTAATTCTTATTCATTATTTAATTCTTTAAAGTTTCATAATTTCACAAGATGTCTAATTTGTATAATCTCTGTACTTCTTGTGAGAAAACCTCCTCAGGCTGTATCACTATTTTCAATTGTGACTGAGCATTTTCAGCTCTTTAGTTTATCAGCAGCGTAAGGAAAATCTTCCTGGAGACTTTCCATCAAACCCATTTGTTGATGAAGGAGGGAACATCTTTCCTAATGCTTTAAAACAGGAGCCATAAATTTTGAAGTGAACTTCCAGTGCCCCTATTAATAGGTAAGTAATTTTTTAGCATCACCCTGACCCGAGTAGGTAAAAGGGGACATGTTGGGAAGGTGAACGCTGTGAATGGGGAGACTGACAAGATTTAGAGGAGGTGTTTTTGCTTTGCTCCTTGGTGCCTTGTGTGAGGGGGTGAGAGAGAGAGGTTAAAACCCTGCGGGTTGGGTACAACTGAGTGGCTCACTGGCTGGCTACAAAGGCAGGCCGCTAGCTCTGTGTCTGGCAGTTGCGGAACTCGAGTTACAGTAGTTCTGGATTGCCTTTCTGCGCTAAGCTTTGTGAGGCTGGCGCAGCTGGTACCTGAATGCAGCACGAATGTGCGACTTAATGGTGTCATTTGGCGCAGGTGATGATGTGTGCGGTGCCTCTGCTATCCTGTGAACTCCTTCTTTGGTTCCACAGAACCACTGCATTACTCTACGCCTAAAAACATACCTTCCGAGGCTGAGGCTTGCTCCAAAACCAGGACGTTTCTTTGGAATTGAGTACGTTATATGTAAAGAATGTGATATACTCTTTCGAGAGGCACCGCAAAGGAGGTTGTCCGGTATATTCTGTACTGGCTGATATCTGGTAGCTTCGTCCAGGGCCAAGGTGCCTGCTGCTGTCATTCTGTGTAGTTGTTTGAAGCTGGTTTAGAAACGTTGACTTCTCCCAGCAGAGGTGCTGTTCCACAGAATAGTTAACACTGAAATAACTATTGTAATATGTTTTGCAGGGAGAAAAAAGATTGCATTTTTCAAAGCTCCCTGGGAGTGTCTGTGTTGAAAACGGCACTCTTCTCTTCCATTCTTCTTTGACTTTTCTAAAAAAAAAAGTCATGAATTAATAAGATGTAAATAGAAGGGAGAGGAAGAACAGCTACCCACCAATCGTTGTCATAAAAATAGCCAAAAGGATCAGTGTGATCATAAAAGTGCCCAATTATGATGTTGTGCTGCAGAACTAATAAAAAGTTATAAACAGAATATAACCTTGAAATGAAATAAATACATTCAAATGTCAGGCTTTAGCATAAGAAGAAATAGTCACTCGGGCTTTGTTCCAGACAATTAAATGTTGGGTTCTAATTGCTAGGAGTATGTATAAGAGCCAAAGCTCCAAATCCAGCTGTTCAGCTAACCCCACGGCATTCCAGCTGACAGCCAGCGGGTGTCCTTTCATTTATCACAAAGTTATTTATTAACAATATGGTTTTTTATATGCACGGGCTATCCTTTACATCAGAGGAGCTCAGTTGCAGTAAGAAAGCCTGTTTGGGTTCAAGGACTTTTTCCTTTGTCTTGCCTCATGTCTTATTAATACTCAGTATTAGGAGGTGGCAGTTTCTAAAATTGGTACTCGGCGCTGGGAACTGTTGCACGGTGCTGGAACAGCCCCCGTCGCAGCCTGCTGTTAGCTGCAAGACTGTTGGAGCCTGCAAGTAAAAGGTTGCCAGTCTCCAGAGAAAGAAGTGCTGCTAGTTGTTTGCCACCCAGAATCTAGTTTTAGCACATGCCGGATACTGAAGTAAATGTTTTTTTAAAAACCCTTTTTTTGTCAATGTGAAGTTTAATAAAGCATTTACTATATAAATACCTGAAATAATACTCTGATCTTGATACTTAAGGCTGTTTTGGTTTTTTCTAAGATTGACTGCTCTTCAGTAAACAGGGCAAGCAGTCTTAAGAGGCTTCACCCACGCCTTAAGTGAGATGTTATTCCTTTTATAAGCACTATTATGTTCAGCTCTTCCTGCCCCAAATACGGGTACTGAGGGCAAATTTATCCATTTTATCTGCAATAATAAAATTTAGGTTGAAATTCTCTCTCAGACTTTCATGTAGTTCTAAAGTTTGATCCATAGTCAAACAATTAGCTTTAAACACTTCGTAGAGGGGATTATTGGTTTCTTAAGATGCTCTAGGTATCTCTATTTGATTACGGTAAGCAGATAGTTTATGTTAACATCTCAATATCATAGTGTCATCTGGTCAGAAAATAAACTATTTACTAAGAGCGAATGCCACTTTTAATGATTACCTCAATAGTTAGTCTTGCTAAAAATATGAAATCTCCCCATGCAGACTGGCAGTGCGGGGCTCCCTGGGCACCCAGACTGGAAGCAATGTCTTACAAAACCAGCAGTGAATGCAGGTGGCTCTGGGTCTCTCTCTGGGGAGACAGGGTGTAGGATAGGTGATCCCCAAACATTACTTGCTGAGAAATGGCGTATCAGGGCAATATATGGATATCTCGATTCTGAAGGTTTGATCTGTCAGTGAAACGTGTTTGGCGGATGCTTCCCGGATTGTGCCCTAAACTATGAGTGAATTAGCGAAACTGAGGTTCAGTTGATTCTTACGGAAAGTATCATGACATCTTTCTAAATACCATTATTACTTTGGTCAGGGAGAAATCTTGGTTCTTTTTGTTTCACTTGAAAAATGCCCCAAATTGGAGAGCAGCTGCACAAATGCCACTCGGTGTCTATTTGGCAAAAAAACTTTGGTTCCACACTTTTTCCAGTGCGGTCAGAGATCTCAGACTCCCCCTTTTCTGCTGACTTACCGAGCCGTCGCTTACTATCCACAAAGCTTCAGGCTGAGTCTAACACACAACTTGTGTGTTGGATGGTCCTTACGTATAAGAATTATAGTGTAGCTGAATTCTCATATGTACGTTTGATTATATGAAGGTAACAGATTTCGTTAGCACATCTTACTATCACACACCATAAGCAGTATAATTGTAGTGAATTTGAAGTATATTAATAAAACATGAAATAGAAACTGTTGCTTCCCCCCGCTGTGTTCAAAGTTGTTTTTTTCCGAAGGTAGGAAGTGAACACAAAGGGAAGAGTGAGGATCAAAGCAGTGACTGACTTCTACTTTTGAGTACTGTTGGAGCATAAATGCATTTAGGTGGTCTTCTGGATTGCACGCTGTTATTGTTTTATTACTCAGCTGAATCTGAGATCGGGGAATGAAGGTAAGTTATGTGGGAAAGACAAGTTAAGAAAAGTTGGATTGGGACTGCAAATGAAAATAGATGGAAAGCAGTAGAGAGCTTGCTATGTTGATTTTAGGATCATTTGAATTTCATATGTATAATGAGATAGAAGATGTGAATGGGAAGGACAGAAGGAAGGGACAGAGAAGATGAGAATATTTAAATGCACAGCAATAACTTCTTAAGGAGCAATTGAATCTTAATGTCTAGCATTGCTTTTTGTTTGAAAGCTGAAGTCTCTGCCTAACCTAAGAGCAAATCATACCGAAATTACAATCCCTGTAACCCATTTCTACTCCTGTTCAGCTTTACCAGCACTAAGGAGGAAGATTGAGTTCCTCAGGACAGTCAGGAACTTTGATCAAATAAAACGCACAAGGAAAAAGATTAAATAAAATAAGTTTGCAGATTTATAAGGCAGTGATTATTCTATTCTGGCCTTAGAGGTTAATTACGCAAGTCAATATGACTACAGGACACATATGAAACCCTCAGACTACCTCTCTTCTGACTGCAGTAATTGAGTCCGTATGTATTTTGCTGGCTATTCTGCTTAATTTTATTTTCTTGGTGCTTTTATGTTTCATTGCTGAAGCTGTGTATTCTTCAGATAAGATTATACCTTTTACTAATAACAATGTGTTACTTTGCTAACAGTCGGTAAGAGTGTGTGTTTAAATGTGTATATTTTACTCCGAGTTCTTGCACATACCGATTGACCTATGTTATGTTCCATCAATCCTGTATTCCGATAGTCTAAAAGGATTGATGTGGAAACAAAGTTATGATGTATTGCCAGCTAAGCTGAAGAATCATCTGTCTGGATGTGTGTTTTAGTCTTGGAACTGTACAACTAAAAAGATGAGAAGTTATGTGCAGCTCTGCTGAAGGTGCACCTGGGGTTAGGCAGAGGTTTGCGGATGTACAGGCCTGGAATCTTTCTGCAGCATTGCCATAATTAGTTTGGGGTTAAACATATTTTGCTTATTGTACCAGTCCTTTTTGTCTTACTATATTACAACATTATAATTACTTCTTCAGTGAAAGGCTATTCTGTGCAAGAGCTAGCCTATTTTTTTTTTGTGAATTCTGAGTGCTTTCTGTGACACAGCTTTGCTTTTGATTTAAACCTTGGGCTCTACGGTAATATAAATATTTAATAGCGGTGTTAAAAGGACAGTGCAAAGGTGAGCAAAAGGGTAGATACTTTGGAAAATTGAAGCAGAAGGTCAGGGAGAAGATGAAAGGATTGGAGCTCTTAGTTTAAAATATTTTTTCAAACTTTAAAAGTCTAATGTCGTTGTTATTGCCTGCTCTGGTCACATCAGCCCAAAAGCTGTGTTTTTTCTAATTAAACTGCACGCTGCATATGGCAGCTCAGGGTTTGATGAACTTCAAACTCAGATTTTATTTCTCAGCATTGTATATAAAATAAACCTAGCGTGAACTGATAGAGTTGTGTCTCTTTTTATGTTTACAGTGGCAATAGCAGACTTTTTTCTCTTTGAAGTTAGCAACAGCTTGCGGATCCTGTGCTTCTTGTTTACCAGATCAAATGATTATCAGTGGTGATAACTGCCAGTCATCTGGTACCTGAAGTGTGCTGGTCATGGAGACTGAGGCTTGTCAGAAAAGCAAAGCAATGTCTGTGTACCATAAATTTCTAAGTCACTGCTGTAAAACTGGCTGGAGTTTGGAAAGTTTCAGCTTTTTAAGCCTTTGAAAATTCTTGTCTATATAATCTCTGTACTTTCATTGTCTTTTGGGTCTTGTTTTTGTTCAGCTGTAGTCGGAGTTAACTTTTCTGTTAAATAAATTATTCCTCAAAATACAGTTTTAGAGGAAGGAAAACATTCATCAACCTCAGGGATGCTCACTGAAGAGTTGCAGACAAGAATGAATTAAAACCGTACTGGCCTTTGATACTTGGAATATAGAAGCATCACTTTTTGAAACAGAAGGGGAGTAAAATGAAGAGGGGAGTGTTCTAGAAGTCAAAATAGAAATAATGATAAAATAGGAAAAAGTGAAATAGTATTTCTTTCTCCTCACATTTCCCATTCTGATTTTTTTTATTCCAAACAAAATTTTGTTTGCAAAGAAGAATTTGCAGAATATTATTTTTTTTAACATTCCTTACGTTTCAAAGTTTGTTCTTGAATATTTCAGCTTCTTCCCTTGTGTGTATTTGTTATATCTGCTGACACTGGCATTGCACGTGCTTTAGGGTATGATCTGTTATTCTGTTGCATATGGTGCCTAGCATAGTTTAGTTTCCAATTCCTAGTCAGAGCCCTTAGACTTTCTCAAAATAAAAGCAGTATTTAAGAAATCTATTAAAACAGCAAGACCAAGACTATGAAAAAGCAATCGTACGGTCAGTAAAGACCCGGGGAGGCTTCTGTGTTGGTATGTCAGACAGTCTTAAAAATGTCCACAGTTTTGAGCTTTTAGAATTCATGCCCTCACTGTTCGTGAATATCAAATCTCATCTGTGAAAAAGAAAATAAGGCTCAATTAGCTGTTGATAGTGCTTAACAACAGGGTAAATTTCGCGTATGGGTCTGTACAGTGGCGTAGCAGTCAGGTTTCTTGGTTTGTGTAAGACCCCTGGAAGTTAGAACTGTTTCCGGGGCGTCCCTGTGGTAAAAGGTAGCGTCATTGCTCATGTTCTGCTTATTTGGTCTGATACAAAGGAGGTGTAGGGGGCTTTCTGGGGTGGTCCAGGCTTTATGATCACGCACTCCCAAGTCTACGAAGAGAGTAAAAAGCAGGCATCGGCCTCAGTACTGAACCTGCAGTTTCCTGCTGAAGCCTTGAGTCTACTGTGAAGTTAAACATGATCTCTTCCGTTTGATATGAGACTGTAATGTTGTTCTTTTCTTTCCGATAGTCAAGTGGTACAAGGAGATGTGGTAATAGATCCTCCAGCCATTTGTTGCATATTCACGGTACTTCCCATTAGCATTGGAAGGGGGTGACAGATAGTCTCAGAATTCACTGAAGCGAGGAAATGAGAGAGTGAAACAAGTTAAAAATTACAGGTCTTGATCTTCAGCTGCCCATAAGATGTAATTCACATACTGTTGCACGCCGTTCCCCAAGCATAGTTCTGTATTTGTACCAGCAGCAGGCTGCAAGCTGCAAGCCTGGGTATGCGGAATCTTGATTTTAGTCCATTTCTGAGGGATATCGATAGTTAAACAGTAGTAAAGATCCTCTTTAGCAGCTAATTACAATCCTCTTAAAGGGCTCACAGTACCGCAAGGCCTCTGGTATTTTCTGTACTCCTCATTCTGCCACTCGCTGTCAGCCTCATTAGTATTTAAATCGGTTCATAAGTATTTTGGCTTAAATAAGCTTTATTTCTGATCAATGTAATGCCATGATTTTATGTCTTTTTTAGAGTCTTTAGCTTAAAGTATACGAGCTTATGATAAATACTGCAGATGTGTTAGGAGTTGATTAAATTAGTAGTAAAAATGGACAGTAGGCAAACAGGAGGAAAAATGCACAGAGGGACAAATTCTGGATTTTTCAGCTCTGTTCCCAGTCTTTTTTAACGGATTCACTCTGCTGTTGAAAAAAAATTGGAATATTAAAAGATTTTTTTTTAAAACTGAGGATTAGCAGGGAGAAAAAAAAGGTGCATTTTTTTTCCCTACTGTAAGAAGTGAGTGCTCTGTGAGCAATTTTCCATGTCTTCTAATATAATATATTCTTTATGTTAATTAGAAAAAAAGGTGTAGGAGAAAAATTGAACTCTTAAGTTCTTCCCCGTAACCCCCCAAAGAATAAAAATAAAATTAAAAAACTCCAAACCCAAAAGCCTTTAAGACCCTTTCTTAATAAGATTACTTTAAAATGCATGTGGCTTATTTTAGCAATGGGTGAGATGAAACTATGATTTAGAATTGGATAAATTGCTTTGCTTTAAATACTTAAACTTTGCTCAAAATGGCTTTTTGAAGTTCATAATAAATTTGGTTGCCCATCTGCTGTCAAATCCCCATGTTTCTTGAGAGTACTGAGAACAGCAAATACAACTACCTGTTTATAGTCAACCTCCTCCCCCAAATTAGAAGTTTGTTTGCAAAATGTCTCCTCTGTGGTCACATTTCTATCATCCTGTATGGGAACAGAAGATGACTGTGGTGGAGGTCAGCAGAGCAGAACTACAGACCCTAAGAATGAGTTTGAACTTACAAGCTCTGCTTAGGAGGAGTGTGTCACCTAGAGGAATAGGAAATTATTATTGAAACAGATTTACAATAAGCAAGTGCCCAGCAATTAAATATTATGATTATGTGTTATTCCACTGTACTGGCTTTAAATAACGGAGTGAGGATTTCGGAAAAGAGGACAGATGTTATATCATCATCTCAATTGTTTGTATGTGAGATACTTTGGGACAAATTCTGTTCTATCAATATAAATCTAGGAAACCTCTCTAAATATAGCAGAGTCAATCAATCTGTTCCATTCTAATGGGAGAGTAGAATTTGAACCACTTTTGTCCTTGGTCTGTCTGTGTTGTAAATGGTTTACCTGAAAAGGCCTTTTCCTTGAAGAAAATTGTTCTGTCTTTCAATTATTGCTACGGTGATGTAGGCAAGAAAGCAAGGCCATGTGCGCACGTACTCATTGCCCTAAAATACCTGCTGTTTAGCGTCAGCTTCTCACCCACCAATTTTTTCAAAAAAGAAACAGGCTGTAGTAACTGAGATGAAGGGAAATAACTCAGTCATCCTGCACGTGAGCCTCTGTTGAGCAGCGACTGATCGCAAAAATGTCGATTCTCTGTGGTGGACAAATATCGACATGAATCAAAGCTTTACAGAGACTACTGGAGTAACTTAATTTGGAATTTAAGCCAGTCTTAAATCTGATTTCAATTGAATTAGTCAAATTTATAATGTGTGAGGATCTATGCCTGTCCTGATTTATAGAAGCTCTGGAAATAGACCAGTCAAAGATTCTTCAGCCTTGAAAAGAGAACGTTTTGAGGGGGCACCTGGTAGGTGTATATGAAATCATAACTGGGAATGACTCTCCTCACTCGCTCATGACCTACAGATTGTCAAAGGAAACTGCTGAGTGGGAGGGTCAAAGCAAACAATGTTGCCATGAGATGCTATGGATGCCAAAAGAAAGGAAAGGGAAGAATTTTTGGGGGAGAAAAATCCATTAGATGCTCTTCAGCTCAAAGACACAACACCTGCTCAGGAAGGCCCTGAAATGCAAATCACTGCAGAATATGAGAGTACACATATAGTGTTCTTATCTGTTATACAAATAATCTAAGCCGTGTATAAAATACATTTCTAAATGTGTTATACTCTTCTGTAGGTGGTTGTTAGTGAGAACTAAGCCAAGCTATGGTACCAAACTAGATGTATTTTTGTTTTATCCAGTACAGCCACTTCTGTTTAGGATCTGAGCTGATTAATACTGGTGCGAAGCTCTGCTCCTTCCTTCGCGTTTTTTGCAGCAGCGTACCCAAACCCCTTTGGATTCAGTGTGCTACAGTGACATTCCCAAGTACTTAGAATTTTTCTCTTTCAGAAACTTAAGAATCTGTATGGAGACT
The DNA here is from genome assembly GCF_963921805.1 of Phalacrocorax carbo. Taxonomy (NCBI): domain Eukaryota; kingdom Metazoa; phylum Chordata; class Aves; order Suliformes; family Phalacrocoracidae; genus Phalacrocorax; species Phalacrocorax carbo. Next base: position 3,666,924 of record NC_087536.1, on the reverse strand, counting down.
AACATGAATTATTAACATGTGTGTATATGATACGTGTAAGTACATACTTTATATGCACATGTAGTGTACAGAAAATATGCTACTTATTGAGCAAGTTTTGTAGGCTTGATAAAATTAATGTCTGCTGTAAAAGGCTTTTTCTGTGTAGTTCTCAATATCTCCCTCCCTAGTCCACGCTCCGTGTAGGAGCAAGTATCTTTGGTGTTTGGTGAACAGTAAAAGTATCTAAATTGGGGGAAAAGTCTAAAATGCTAGAGAAACACCTATGTGCACATGTAAATAGGTTATGAAAGTGTCAAAGCCAAAATATAACCAGTTTCAAGGTACCTTCATAAATAAATTTAATGGGCTAGACGAGGTAGCTGCTTAGAACTTCCCAAGAGACCTGTCCCATCGAATACCACGTGGAAAAAAAAAAATGAAGGAAAAAAGAAAAGAGAAAGAGAAGGAGAAAAGAGAGGAAAGAGAAACCCTTTCACACCATGAAGCGCCCCCCTCACCACAGTGGGAGGAGTTATGGAGTTAGGTATTTATTTTAAAGACTAAAGATGTCGGAATCTGTTCTGAAATGATTTACATATATCTTCCCTTAATGAAAATGAATTACTTGTGTTTTGTGTAGATGTGCATAAAACACTTCATATATCAAACTCCACACTGAACAGTCTTGTAAAGTAAGAAAACATATAAGTTATTACCCAAACAACAGGGTTATGTATTACTGACTGTTACAGTAATAGAAGCCCATCAATCATTGGACAGGCTCTAAGACTCTCTTTTTTTTTAATGTATGCTAAATGAAGCAGACTCAGGAAAGCAGCTCTAAGTCAAATAGGTGCTTAGCTAAATCTTTACCTTTGTCAGCAGGAGTAGGTCATAAATGGATTTATTCCCGTGTGATTCTACTTATCAGTATTTTAGTGACTCCGGTATACCAAAGGTTCATACATGTAATGCGGTTGCTTCTCCAGTCAGGTTGTTACTCGAGAGTGCATGCTGTGGTCAGAATTTGAGTTTTATTGACAGTGAAGCTCTGTAATAGGCAGCCCTTGGCTGGATTGTTACAGCCCAGTGTGATTTTTAGAAGACTTTTATAGTGGGAAAATCTTTTCAACTGGTCAGGTTCAAGAGGAATTACACATTCAGCCTGTATTTATAACAGGGCTTCTTGCACTCACGCGTGTGTGCAGATGTGTATTCATAGTTATGAGTTCTGTGTAGGAGAAGAAACTTTGATCAAATCATGGGAAGCCTAAAGACATCGCCAGTGTTGCATATGTGAAGTGTCACAGTCAAACCTGAAAATACATCTTGTGTTCGGAAACAAGTTCCGAGTTAGTGCCTGGGTTTGGTGACTGCGCTGGACAGGAGTGGTCATCTTGGCTACCGACAGGGAAAATACCGTGGGAGTGAGCTAAAGGTAGGTGTTTTGCTCTCTTCTAGGGCGCTTGCAAGTGGAGGGCCTTGTGCTGCCTGGGGTTGAGTAGTGAGCCACAGTTTGGGTGGTTTCTTGCACATCTCTTTGTCTTTCGGATGCAGGAATTTCAAAGAAATACCTACCCAGCAGCTCTTGGGTTCGGCTGAGATAACGTTGAAGGACAAGCTACTATATTGTTGGCGCTTGCAGTTAGTCAATGCTAATGATGTGCCCGGAGTCATTGAGTAAAATGAAATTTTGGAACCAGTTCCAAATATACTCCCCTGCCGGCAGCCGGTGGGACTCCCAGAGTCAGGCTGCTGCCTTCTCAGCAGCTTGGATCGTTTACTTAATGGAGTGACTGCTGTCAGCGCCGCTTGAGGAAGAGGAGGAGCCCATCTTAAATGGGAGAGTTTCAAATGTCTCTTGAATATAGAGCACTCAATAGCATTCAAAAGGTACATTCTCTACGGGAGGCATTTTTTCCCCTTTTGAATATAGATTATAAGCAATCAAAGTTTGTAACAGGGAATCAAAGACTTCTTTGATAAACTTATGGTGGAAGAACAACTGAAAAAACTTAGTTTGAGGTATTAGCTCATCAGTTAATGGTGGTTTAAACCTTCTGCTTCAATGCCTGTTTATTACAGAATTGCAGGAGAAGAAATAGGTTCTTAAATATAGGTTGCTATGGAATTTTTGTAAGAAACAAGCAGATTGAAGTGACTAAGAGCAAATACATGCTAGACGTAGGACCGACCATGCAAAAAACTGCATGTAGGGTGTTCCTGCATTGGGAAAAAATATAGATACGAACAAAAATAGCTTTAGCTGCTCTCTGTACAAAACTCCTCACCAATCTGGCAGAGTATTACATTTTGATAATTTTATTTGTTCTTTGTTGTTTTGTTCTTGTAAAGCTGGTTTCAAAATGCTGCTCGTTATTCACCTGTTATTTGGAGTGCCTATATCAGCATACTATAGTTCAGTATGTAAGTATTACTAAAAGAGAGTTCTTGGACAAAAAGACTGAATTGCATCTGTGAAGGCAGAAACAGCAGATTAAACTCAAGTGAGGAAGATGGCAATTCTTGCTGTCTTGAGCAACTTAGTTTTAGCCAAATTAGAAGCAGTAGAAAAATTGGTAAGCGCGTACAGGAATAGAGGAGGGAAGCTAATAAGAAAGTATCAGTGATTCTGAGCTTCTTTTTTTCAGAAATCAAGTGATTTAATAACTTGGAGAGATGTTTGCACAAGGTGTTTACACATGGGTTGATTTACATTAGGCTGAAAATAATTCTGGCCTGATTCTGCAAACGTTCCTATTGAACAAGTTTTTTTTTATCCATTGGAATAACTCAGCTGGTTGATACGAGACTCTTCAGACATAAGCAGTGCTTATGAGATTGTTATACTTAATTAGTTTATAAATCTGTCTCCAGTAGCTGCATATGAAAATCTAATACAGCAACCTCAGAACGACACGGTGCTTTTTCACTTTGCTAAGAGACAATATACTGGAATAAGCCAAAGATGGAAGCAATAAAGATTAAAAACCTTTAAAAATAGTACAGATGTTCCAGATTTACTTTCACAGCTGTAACAAGAAAGTGGTGATACTAATGATGACAGCCAGGTTTGAATACCTACCTTGAGGAACTTTTCAGTAAGTTGTATTGGCAATTATTCCTCCCCATCCCCTATGTCTGGATACCGGATGAAAATTGCAATATAATTACATGTACTGTTGGTTTTGCGGCCCCCGCCCCCTCCAATTTCTTCATCTTTAATGTTTCCAACAGTAAAGACTTTTTGGGTGAAGGCTCTTTTTTGCCTTTCCATGTTTGACCTGTGTTTGCATACTTACATTTGCTTTATAGTCCAGTGCTGATAATACCATATGCCCCTCAGCTTGGTGGAGGCAGTTTTATATATATATATATATATATATATGTATGTATGTATGTATGTATTTTGGGGTTTACGAATAGAATTCTTTTTGCAAGAAGTGCTTCAGTTGTAAGGACAGCCTGTGGACAGGCTTGCTCCTTAGTAACAGGAGTTTTTAAAGACCTATTTATTAAACGGAATGTTTAATAAATTCAATATTTATTGAATTTATTTTATTTATTTATTTATTTATTTATTTATTATTATTCAATATTTATTGAATTTATTGCCCAAATTCAATAATTGTTGCTGCTCCTCAGAAGGGAAGCTCACCCAGTGTCTGGGAGGCCATCGCGAGAACATAAATAGGATAATATCCTGTTCATGCAGCTCTGAGTAATGCATGCTCCACATCTCACAGGTGATAACAGCTTAAACATTAATTCATCCGAGAGCATTATGTGATAGAAAAGGTACACAGAGTTAATTAAGCCTTGGAGGCATGCAGGGTTGATCCTTAGTTGCTGTAAATTGGCTTAGCATCATTGGCTTCAAAGGATTTGTTCTTATTTACATCATGGGAGGATTAAACCTCTCTATTTTAAGATGGTTTAGATTTGAATATCTTAAAGTGTAGAAATTCTTTATTAAAAGAATGATATTATTCAGTGTATAATAGGGTGTGTTTCAAAGAGTAGATATTAAATAGTTTTCAAGTGACAGATAGAAGAGGAACCCATTTACAAGTCACAACGGTTTGTAATGGCTTGCATTTATTTTCTTCCTAATGGTGTCTCGGACTGCCCCCGTTCTCTGTACAGACTGGATGAATACATAGCACGGTCCATGTCAGAATAAAGGTGGCACCTCGGGTTACTGTTGAGAAACAGTTGCTTGCTTCATTCCGTAAAATGTTTCTTCCCCGTGAGATTCAAAATAAAATTAATTTTTCTCAAGTTCTGCAGTAAAAAAAAAAGAGAAACAGCTGTTTCAGGAAAGCCAAGACCCTCACCGGTCAGCTCAGTGCTTTGCCCGGCAGGTTCCTGGCACATCTCACCCTGTCGATGAATCAGGCCAAGCTGGAACTTGAAGCCTAAAGTTAAGCAAATAAATATAAAATATATAAAATAGACATGTTGAGCACAGGTTTGAGCCTGTTTTCTTTATATAGCAAGCTGTCTGGAAAGTAGGTTATTGTTACAAACAACCCCTCTCATGGTTTGACCAGACATTGCCAGGTGTGAATAAACTTTCACGACGACTGTTTCTTGGAGTGGATGTGTTCCTGTGAAAAGTTGCAGCTTCAACAAATTAGTACTTTTTGGAAAAAAAAGAAGGCACTGGAAAATTTGCAGTTAGCTCTGCTCGTGGATCGTAGTTGCTATCGAAGGTATTTCATTGCGGGATTGCGGGCCTGCCTAGCACAGTGCAGCAAAATGACTCCGGAGTTGCTCAGTGTAAAGGATATTTTTTTGAGGTATTTGAATACAGAAGTGTTTTGTTTGCCTGGTGCTTCAAGCTCTCTGTGTCCTGTTCTGCCCTGTTTTAACTCTGCCAGATTTCCTTGAGCTGTGAACTAGACTGGTGTTCGACGCGAAACCTCCTCCAGGCTGGTGAATTTGGTTCTGTATGAATGCGTACGTACAGACTTCCGTACAGATGTATATACCTATATCTAACGAAGTATATAAGAATTTTTTTGGCATTTGTTTCTTGCATGTTCCTAGGATTTTTTCCATGCGTACTTTGTGTGAAACTACTTTCTCATGTCCAAATAATTCCTTTTAGTTTAAATAAAACGTTTTTTTTATGAGCAGGATATTCTAAGGGATTCAGACTATTGATTCCTTTCAAACAGCCTGAGACGCTAGCAGCTTTATTCTTTTTGTTCTTCTTTTTATGGGTAATGAAAAACAGTTTAATATCATTATGCTCATCAGATAAGGCTTAAAAACTCACTCAGATTCAAAAGAAAGTCCTAAACAGATTGTGAGGCTTAGTTCTATGGATGACTCTGTCTCAGGAGAGCCATATATTTTCCGGACTTCTAAATCCTGAGGCATCCACCCCTCCTCCCAGTCTTTATTTAATACTATCAGTGAATACTTCTGGGCCATGTTTTGCTATGTCAAGGGAGAAGTTGGCTGGAGGAAGAACATTAGAGTTAGTTATTCAGTGCTATCTTCTACTCCCACAGATACCAGCCATGCCACCTGCTAAATAATGTAGCAATAATTTAGTTCCTCTTATTTGTCTTCTCTGTTTCCAGGGTGTTTGTTTTACTCTATAGTAAGCAGACATAGCTTTTTAAGTGTAACTGCAGCTAGCTGTCTCTTAGAAGGTGGTGGAGAGTTCAGTGTTTGAGCAGGGAGCTGACCCTAGCGTGGTAAAGGACTGATACTGGGGGGAGAACCACATTCTCCATGCGCACCCGTGTTGCTCCTCTGAATGTGCATAAAGTATTGTATGTTTTTAGCACATGACTCAGTCAGCTAGTGTTAAGAATCTTAGTCATTGCTAATGTTCAATATGTCTGGTTAAGGTGAAGAGTTAAATCAATAAAGATTTTATTTTTCTGACTCTGCCTTGTAGACTCTTGCTCAGAGGAAGCCAGCAGGAGTAACCTCAAAAAGGTTACTGCGTATTTTTGTGCATTCTGCTATCACATTTATCTAATACGTGATGTGCAGATGTATTCTTTCATAATAGAGATTTACAACCATGTGAACATATTGCCATACTAATGATCTATTTTGGGGGAGTTACTTAACTTGAATTTTTGTCAATGTTTTTTAGTTGTGTGTGTAATGTTAACAGCGTTTTCCAAACTGGAAGGAAGGAAGGGAAGTTGCTCACAGAAAGACAATATGTGAAATATTGTCTGTGGTTCCCAGATAGCTGGAATAAATTCTTAAGCATCCGCAAGTTTTATTGTCTAAGATTAAGACATATTGATACTATGCAGCACTTCCTAAAGCACTGGGAGCTGCCTGTGTTATGGCAAGGGCAAATGTCAGCGCTGTGATGAACCGTTACGACACAACATTTAGGAAATGGAAGAGTGTGTCACAGACGCAGCTCAAACTTTTTTCTATTGTCATTTGATTGTCATTTTTTAAATATGTCACATGCATCACTGTGTAGTAGCATATTACGTAGTCAATGGAGTATATACTATGATGAGGGAAAATTCAGGGTTGGCTTTCATAGTTGAAATTATTAATGGAGCTTAAGAAAGGGTGCCAGAAGGAATCTAACTCTTCTCTCAATGAAATCTTCATTTGAGCTGGGAATAGATACTGCTGGTGCAACTCTCCCTGCTTGTCTTGGACATACGCCTCAATCGCTTTGAAGAAAAGACGACAGGTTATTTACCATCTTCGTTCACAACATAGACCAACCATTGGTGTTCATCGCGAGGGCATTATGCAGGTTGCATGATTGCAAAATCATGGACAACAGAACTGGTGGGATGTACAAAATCAGCCCACCTACTTGCCCTGAGGCAAGAGTGATATGCGTGTGCCATTCCTGACAGTTCTTTTGTGTGTGTTCCTGAAAACCTCCGACGGTGGGAAGCCGGTCAGTTTCCTAGCGTTTAGTTCAGTGTCGTAGCAATCAGAAGTTTTTCCCAATGCCTAATTTACATCTCCCTTCAACCTAAGCCTCTTGCTACTTATGCTAGTCCACCATGGGCACAGAGAATAGATTCTCTTTCTCCTTGCAGAAATCTTTTTCGTATTTAAAGGTGATTATTATCTCACTTCAGTCATTTGCTTTCTAAATGAATCACTACCAATAATTTTGATATTTCCTTGTTGTCAGGGCTCCAAACATGTTCATGGTTCTCTTTTCCATTCCTTTCTCTTATTGCATCTCTGCTGAAATGTGGTGCTGAAAATTGAATACTGTATTTCGTATTGTTTAATGAGGTGGTCTTTTAGAGCTCTGATTTGGGCAGATGCAAACTTATGTGATTTTCTGGGACACACAACGTTAAGTACAGAAGTGAGGATACAAGGCTGCAGATTGTTTTGTCAGAAAACATCTCAAATGGCTGATGCCCCTGGGGTGCCCCTCTGGGGAGAGGAAAGGGAATTTCACTGTAGATTTACTCTGTGCAAAGCTAAAAAGTTACCGCTCTACCTTGTTTAGATGATGGATTTCAATCTGGATTATTTTAAGGCTGCCCCCGACCCCGCTCTATTGAGTTGGAACTGCCCTGTCTTTGACTCTGAATAAGGAACCCTGAATTTGAGAGAATTTCAGCAAGATGTTTTCATTGCAATGAATTGTTGTTTCTTCCCCTCAAAAGAGTGCTGCTTCTTCAAAAGTTTCTGGTGACTTGTATTGCGCGGTGGTTGTGTGCAGCAGAGGGCTGCACAGCGAATATGGAAGGGGCAGCTGGGCAGCGTGAATAGCCGGGGAAGTGTGTGCAGTGCTAGCATCAGGTGGGCTAGCAGTGGAAGTTAGGACAAAGACCTTGTGAACAGAACAGATGTGTAAATTCACTATCACAGTTGTAAAGAAGCAGCGTATCCTTGTCCCTGTTCCCCACAGATGTTCCGTCTGGTATTCACGGCATGTATTTTCAGTCCACAGCTACCGCAGAATGCTCTGCCCTTTCTTCCATACAAATTTGCGTGAGTTTTAGAAAATGGGAGATTACATGTGGAAGAGTCCTTAGAGAAGCAGACTTCCTTAGGTTTATTAGTCGGAAAGGCAAGCTGGCAATTACGTTTTTGAACTACTACTTCTTTTTCTTCCACTTCAATCACTAGTGGTCATCTGTTGGTAATAATTAACCTTTTCACCCGTACTCCAAACGGAAAGATTACTGGCAGTAATTAGATGAGAAGTATTCTGCATGCATGGGCTGAGCGCATGGGCTGAGCTCACAGGCTGACTTTCGGATGCCTTGCAGCAAATTGCACATTAGTGGAATGAATGACACAAAACCCCCTGTATGTGGACAAGCCCCTCAGAAAACACAAGCTAAATCACTTTGAAAATGTTTGATATGCAGTTATTGTCAAGGACTCAAGTATTGATTTCGAACTTGAGCTTCAGGTTAGAGGAGGCTGGTTCTCATTCCTGCTCGCGGTATCTGTGTGCGTCCCTCAGCCACAGTATGAGACACGCTAAAACCACAGGCATCTTCTGCCTGGAAAAGCTTATTAGCAAAGTAAGGTGAATTCAGGTAGAGTAAGGGTCATCCAGCTTGTTCCAAACTCTGGCAGATCGAGGAGCTGAACTGAGGACTCCTGACCCCTAAGATGGAAGCACGATATAATATTTGTGCCATAGAATAATATCTGTGACTCTGACTCACGAGACTGTCCCGCGCACGTGATTTAATTTTAAGCATGTCTTTGGCAGCTGTTGTTCTGTGTGTTCGTAGATTACAAAATCGGAAGGGATCGTTTCAGTCCTCCGGTTTACAGTCCTATAGGACCTATAGGAAATCAGCTATTGGATTCTCTGAATGATACACATGCAAAAAAAATCTTTTCAGGCAGGGGTTTGAGAGGCATGCGAGCCGAGCCTCAGATTAATAGTCATGATGAATGGTCAACTTGACTTAATCACTGGTGGCAAGCAGTCTTTAAGCGAAGTGAATTTTCTTTGGAGGTTAATGTTTTCGATTGATACAGGTCTTTAAAAGCAATGCACTGCTGACACAAATTATCTGAAGAACTATTAAACAGAAAAAAACGTCCGGAACAGCTATTATTGTCATGAAATTTCATGAATCATCCAGTAGTACTAATTAAAACAAAAAGAATTTTAATACCACAGATAAATCTGAGAAACAAGGAGCTCTTTATAATAAAGTGAGAAGTAGTATTTCTCTTTTTTGACAGTGCTGTGTAGTTTAAGATAGATCAACTTCTGTAGCAGAGTATGGAAGGAATCAAGATAGGAAATATTGGGGGGGGGCGGGAATCACGAAAACCAAAGATGAGAGCTGTGTTATGTTTATAGAACTAAAATGGATGGGAGCTCCTCTTGCTTTCTGCGATAGTAAAGAATATGTAGCATCAACAGTAAAGCGATTGTGTATGCTAGTGGCAAAAGTAATGGACTCTGATGTAAAGATTATAGCCAAAATAGTTGGAATTTAGATCATTTTAAGAACCCTGGAGTTTGTGGTGGTTTTCATTGTCTGGATCTTAAAAGCCTGAGCACTTGAGGCTGCCCGGGTCCACTGTTCAGCGTGAGCTGGTTCAGCAGCATCAGGCAGTTCAAATCAGATCCAAACGTGCAGATGCTCTTACTGGTTATTTAATGCAATGGTCTAGTGGCCACCTGTGGCTCAGGAGGTCCCTAAAACAGTAGTTAGTTGAAATCACTAGACTGTAGCAGAAAAAGTAGATTGTGTGTGCATCCTGTTCTCATTCTCCTCATTACTTGGGGGTTTTGCTTGCTGTTAGAGACGGGATGGGAGAAACTGTTTGAGACAGTGAGCTGGAATGAGCTCCTCTCTTACCAGGTTTAATAATTCTTATTTTCAGCAGTTGTCAAGAAGTTATTTCAGAATTAACTGCGCAAAAATTGACGGAGGGGTAGTCCTTTGGAATTGTTATTTACAAAACCATACATCTTTATAGCTTGGTAAAGAATGCATATAGCCTTTGTGAATTATTACCTTTCTGTACCTGTATTTTTAATATTTTATTCATACTAACTGAATAAAATTGATTCAGATTGCTAAGTCAGCTATTGCCTTCCATGTTTATTATAGTGTTTCCATAATAAATCCAGCAATAAAGCAACATTTGTAGCTTTCTTAGCGGGGCGGGGGAAGGAATCTCATGAGCACCAGCATAACCTCGGGCAAATGAGTTTGTGCCTTGCTTCCTTCCCCAAACAGACTTTTTTGGCTTAGCTTTTTCTGTTCAGGTTTTGTGTCCTGGAGCCAGAGCTCCTTTTGATCCGTGGGCACATACCCGCAGTACCTAATGCAGAGGCCCTGGTCTCGGTCCCAGGTAATCGTTTTGCACCGGCCGTAACAAAGCGAGCGCCCGCAGGGTAGTGCGGGTCTGCAGCGGTGAGCGCTGCTCCTCCACCAGGGTCGGAATGCAGCGGGCGGATGTTTTTGTCATCCTTTCCTTGGAAGAGGGCTAAAGCTGTGATGAACTGTTGTGATGAGAGGTATATCATGGCTGTTGCCACTGAAGAACACTAACCAATCTGTTCTGAGCTCTTCTGGAGGGTGAGAGAAGTGCTTCAGGAATCTCTGCGGTAGCCAAGACTGAGCTCAAGCTCAGGAGAGGTTAAAGAGACTGCGTCAACGTTTGCCTTTTGTTTCGCTGTTGGTTAAGGAATATGGAAGGTCACACCATTTTGGCCATTTTTTGGAAGGACATCTGGGCACAGGCAGGAGAGCTTTCACCAAAGACACAATCTGGGGACAAATCTCAAATTGGAAGGCTGGGTTTGCAGATTAGGTCTAGCAAGTGATAAATGTAGGTAGTAAAATATTGTTTCTGGTTTATTTAAATGTATTGAATGTTAACATTCATTTGTAATTTTCTTAAAGGCTGGAACATAGTGTCTGAATTCTTACTTTCACAATGTATTTAAGACAACTTGCTAGCTCTTTTTCTCTGTGTATAACACTCAGAGAGGCAGAATTTCTGTTTCTGGATTATCCTTTTTGGCAATCAGTGTTGCCCTCAGGAGGAGCGTGTGTGTGTGTGTATGCATCTGTGTGTACTTGATGGGCCTTTGGAATCTTCAGCCAGTCCTAATATGAATATCAATGGGTCCCAAGGCACGTTTGTCTTTAGCAATAGATCTGTTCCATCTATAACCTCTACACAAAATGTCTTGACGAGTGAGCAATCTCGTGGCATATGGAACAGCATTTACTTGTTATACAGCATTTGTAGCAGCAGTACTCTCTTTTTCATTCTGGTTCTTTCAACCTTACGGTTTTAGTCAATTTTATATGATTTTCTTTTTTAAATTGAAGTTCTCAGTAGTAAACTTAGAGCAAAATATTAACAAAGGGACCTTTCAAAAAGCCCTTCTTGTAGACTCATTGTTCCTGAAGAGACGCATTCTCCGGGCTTATCAATGTGTTCTTCAGGCAGCAAGAGGAAAGCAAATGATCCGAGTTGTTCTAATATCATGAACAGAAGGCTGAAGAATGTGTACTTCATAGGATTCTTAGGAGAAAACAAGTCCTAGGTAATTTTGGCTGTAGTGGTTTAACCCTGGTAAGCAGTAGAAAGTTAACTCTGTCCCAGCTAAAAATAGTACGTTGGGGGCTTCTTGGTAGATTTTGGTAGACCACGACTCTCCCATATAGTTTGGCAAGCCGCTTCTAAAGTATGAAGAAGCAACACTTTGTAAGATACTTTATTCTGTATTCAGGTTTTCTGTTGTACTGTAACTTACCCTGGATCTTGTTTATGCTAGTATTTTCAAGCGTTCAGTGGGATCTTAGATAACTAAGTTAAATTGAAACTTAATGGAAGCCGAGTGCCTAAGTCCCCTGGGCACCGTTCAAACTGCCAGCTCGATTTTTCTAATGATTTGTAATGACTGAACCCTACGGACTTGGAGAATGAATGTGCTAAAGGACTCCACTGAGCTTTGGAAAAGGCCTTGAATTGGCAGTATCTTAAATTTTTATAGCAATATGTATGTGCTGCTTGTAACTGGAACCAGAATTTGATCATATTGAATGCACACAGGGCAATATGAAAGCCATTACGCGTACTAATGCTAAACATAATTTAGCGTAGTCTGTAACACAGAAGTGTGTGACACTTGCACTTTATGCAAATAAATTTTATTTCCTTTTATGTGTGGGATTAAGGAGATCTCTGTAATTATTTCACTGCAGAGTAGCCACAGCTGTGTGGCTTTAACTATTATTGCTTTCTATTGTTGGGAACTTTAAGACTTAAACACACCTCTGAAAATTGCACTGCTGTTCTTTATCAGTTCTGTTTGATACTGCATGGTTTTACAAGTCAGGTCTTCGATACAGTGATTGTTCCCGTTCATCTTTGTTGTCTTCCAGGATGGACAAGCAACATCCCTAATTCTTAAGCGTTTTAGTGAGACAGGGAGTCTGGCGGAAGATGCCTGCCTTTAGCCATCAGTACTCCCTGAAACCAGGCCCACTGCAATGCTTGTTCCTTTGCTTCCATATAATGACATCGTAAAATTGGAGACATGTACAACTATGAGATGCAATAATAGTGCATCGTGCTGCTTGAAACGAGGGCGCTCTTCACCCAGAGTGTTACTGAGGCAGCGCCTGCTGAGGGATAGATGTTCTGAACGCGGCGCGGCGGTAGGTGAGGAAGGGGCGGCCTCCTCGCCCTGGAAGGGGAGCTGTGGCGGTGTCCTGCCGAGGACGTGGCTGAACCGAGCGCAAGTCTGTGAGAGCAGTTCCCTACGTACAGTCCCGAGGGACAAGGCTTTGGTATTGCTCAGAGGGAGAAGTAAGTAGGGTTGGATGGAGTTTTTTTTTGTCTTGATGCGATGGGTTTTCTTTGTTTTGGGTTTTGTTGGTTGGTTTTTTTTCTTCTCTCTCTATATTTTTGATTATTTAAGTTGGTCTCATGAGCAGCTACGTGTGGGAGCTGAGATACAGTATTTTCTATTTCCATGATGCCACGATAAATCTTCGGAGCCATCAGTGATATTGTTTAAATTAAACATTACTTTAGCGGAAAAGGTTGGTTGATGAAAATCAAGAAGGGTGTGAATCAAAAACCATCCTCCTTTTTTTTTAACATGAGGATTGAAATTCATTTTGTATAGTTCAGTGGAGATTAATATGCAAGTTAAATAGGCAAAAAAAAAAATTAGCTTTTCCAGAAATGAGCACACATTAGCAGAGAAAAATGAAGAGTTACCTAAAGCTCAACAGACAGATCCAGATCTTTGCTACGCTTTGCCATTCAATACCACAGCAATAGAGGTATGACAGGAATGTGACTAGGAGAGTTTGCTAGAAATGGAAAAAATAATGTTGATGCTTAATCTTTCTGTCTGCAACTGTTGGACAATAGCCTCTTCTAGTGACATTTGGCATAATACTGGCATAAAATTTTAAGTGTTTCTGCTTCCAGGCAGCTGAGTTGGATTAATCTGAAAGCTGAATGCTGAATCGTGGGTTGAAGATGGTGAGTTTCAGGTAGATGGAGTCACAAGGCAAAGTTTTTTTCCTCTACCAGACACTAAACTGTACTTTTTTCCGTCTTTTGGAAGAGATTGGCCTCTTTTTAGTCATCACTATTTCTTAATCTCCACTAAGAAATCTCGTGTATTGAAACGGCAAGACTCAGTTATACCAGACCCTTGTTTTGTTTCCCTGTTTTAGTATTGAAGGAACTAATAGTACTTTTCAAAATATTCCAACTCGAGAAAGCAAACAGTCAAAAACCTTGAGAACATATTGTAGTGACTGTAAGAGAAATTGTATGCGGAATGGAGAGTAGGTGCTTTTGGTTTGCTCTAGCTGTTTCAGATTCTTCAGGTTTGTTTCCATTATGAAATTGATATTTGCTCTCTTTAGAAGTATGGATCTTTTCTTCTCTGTAATCAGCATTTATTCTGATCCTTCACCCTCTAATGCCTGCAAATCCTGACGTGATCTGGAAGTGTCCAAAAATAAATCAGACTGGAAAGATGGAAAAGGTCACATGCAATATGAGTTTGAATAGCGTGAGCCAATTTTACCTGAGGTGTGGTTGTGTGGCTAATGCCTGTCTTAGCAGCTTCAACACAGAAGGGCTTCATTTAGTAAAATGACATTGAGGTGAACTTTGAAAAGTAAAAATTAGACAAGAGTAGACAAATAGGTTGATGCATTGACTATGATATGAAATAGCTCATGTTTATTAGAAGATTTTAAGAGGCATCCTCAAGACAGCCTGAAAACTGAACATTTTTAAAATCTTTATTACAAGAGCACTTTCATTATGTAACTGGGTCTTAGTTATTTGAACAATAGTTTAAGAAGGGTTTTGCTAAAACCTGTCAAATCTAATTTATCATGTGCGTACACATGGATGTGCAATGTCTTCCCTTTATTTCAGTCAAGTGCATTTTTACGCACTGGCTGAAACATGTGCTTAATCTGTTTGCTGGATATCCAGTAGAGCATGTAGCATATGGATGTGTCAAAGTGTGACTTTCAGTGTATTAATAACATAGTACTAAATTCTGATTCCACTATTTAGTTGAGAAAATAGAAAGTTTTCTGCAGCTCTAGAATGGCATGTTTTCCTATAAAGATCACAATTTTTTGAGTTTTGATTTTGGAAATGAATTTTAATTTATTATATTGTCTTACTGTAATGTTCATATGCTAAAACCCCAATCTGAAAGCAGCATATAATTGTAATTAAGATTAAGTGTATGGAAATTTTAATGAAAAGGTTTGGTTTGACTGAAATGAAGTAGTATGGCTGTGAAGCTTTACCAGCAATACCCCAACCAGGATGGACTGAATAAGGTGGTTGCTGGAAGTGGTAGCTGTTGTTGGAAAGATGAGATACCTGCATGTGTCTCAGTAAAAGGTTGTGCTACTTGCAGCACTTGAGGAAGTTTGGGTGTCCCTGTGTCTACTTTTGACTTCATCACTGTATACGGGGGAGTGAAATCGATAGTCAGTTCTGCGCTCATATCCTACTCAACTCTCCCAATATGTTCAGGTGGAGGAATTTCACGTGTTTACTTCTACTTGTGCCCTTATAGGTTGGTTGGGTACCTGTGACTGTATCCAAAGTGCGCTCCTGTTATTTTTGATCCTCAGTTACATGAAAGTCATCTTTCTACCTCTGTTCAAGGGCAATGGGACAGCAAGTCAGTGTTAGTCCTTTTGAACACTTAACTATTTTATGTACTCTTTTTATACCAGGCTGTTATAAAAGAGGCTCAAGCTCTATAATGACAAGTGCAATTGGATTTCATCATTGCCCATCTGGTCTTTCTTGGACTTTCTTAATTTAGAGACACAGCCCCCAACACAAACTTTCCAAAGATGGCTGTCAGGCTATCGTGCTTAACCTTCCTGCTGTTGCAGTACCTGCAGATCAAATAAAACCAAGGCTTTGACTTGGGTAATATATAATGCAAATGATCATGGGCTCGTACGTCTTTTGTGACAAATACAGGCTCTTTAAGATTTATTCTGCATCAGTTCTTTGCTTCTGACTTGAGAAATGGTTTTGCAAGGGAATGAACTTTCTAATCCAATGAGATCATAATTTTATGATTAAGAAATTGACTAAATAACCAGATTTTTCTTTGTCAAAAAGAAAATAAATAACTCTTTGAACTCCACCACGTATAAATTTGCTTAAAATAGAGAACATGAGATGAGTTAGGGACCCAGGGGAGAAATGATTAAGTCCTGCAGTGATGTGGCTTTTTCAATCATGTGCATTTCAAGGGTTGGTGGCACAATGAATCTCAGCAAGCTGGTTTTATAAACCTTTTCATGGTGGACAAGGACGACTGCCACCTTCTTTTTGTCTCTGCATGAGTTTAAAGATCACTCTCTCAGCTGACCTGCCAGTGCTAAGCAAGGCTTGTTAGTTCTAACTTGTCGTTGCAGTTTTCCTTCTCCTACGTAAATCTTGTTAACAAGATCTTTTCTGTATTATCTGACAGAATTTTATTGAAATGGGATTCCTCATATCTACCGACTTCCTATAAACAGAGGCTGTTGCCCATACTGCACAGAAGTCCCTGAAAGAATACTTTGAAATACCTTCTCCCTGCTAAGTGTACCTAAATAAAGCCGATGCCTGAAGAGTTTCACCTTTACTTATAAAATACAATTTAGGGTGCTGGCTTTGATCATGAGTCACGTCCTTTTAAGATGATCTAAATCAGACCAATCTCTAGTTTTTGAACCTGCATTTTTGGTGGTGTTGCTTACTTCCATCAAAATTGTAAACTATTAGGAGAAGAGTCTGACAGGGTAGGAATCTTGTTGCTCACAGAAACCATGTGGAATTAGGTTGCAGTAAGTAAAGCAAGTACAGTTCTTCTCTCTTGTCTGTGCTAGGGGTGTTTGCAGAGTCAGTGCAGAAACATCCCAGTTAAATATGGGTGCTGCTGTGGAAGATAAGACTTCAAGAAGAATATACGGTGTGTTGTGGACCTGAGCTGGGAGAGTTTCAGTTAAGAACAGCATTTGCTGAAATAAGGTAGTTAACGCATTGTCTTCGCCATTGATAGATACTGCCATATGACCTGTGCCCAGTAAGATGCTGGGCTGCCACGCGGGGAATCTGCTGATCTCTTGGTTAGGACATCAAGTTCTGGAATGTACCTTAGGAGAGCGTTAGAATGAATCTAAGTCTTAATATCTGTGCCTCTCAGTTGCCCTTCTGCAAAGTGCAAAAATTTTCCCACTGCTCAAAAGAATCTTGTAATGATAAATGTTATTTACAGGGTGGTGTACTCCTATAATTTTATTGCAAATCTGCTTTTCCAAAAGTGCTAGCGTCTGGAGCCAAGCAGTTATGAGGGGTTTGTCTCGTTCTTTCCTCCGAAGGACCTTTTTCCAAAGGACAGTTCTATGCTTTACTTTTATGAACCAGTCCTGCTTGCTTCAAAAGCTTGAAGAGCTGCAGTGTTCATATTACCTCAGTTTGTTAGATTATTCCCTCGAATGAACTTCCTGTTGCTGTAAAATTTAATTTATTTCTGGGGTTCACGATTTATGAGGTTAATAATGAATATTAGAAGTCCTGAAAAATGCTTTCTTTTCCACCCCAAAGTATACTTCTTCCCAGAGAGGCTCATTCTTTATTTAGAAGCAAGACTCCAAAAACATAGATGACTTGTCTTCACTTTGTCAGCAGTCTGTGATAAAAACTGCTTGTAAGATCTTTACCAAGCTGGCTGCGGATTTTTAATGTGCATTTTGCATCAGGCTTCTAAAACCAAACTTGAAATAAGAACCGACTTCTTGGGACTGTGACGGAGGCAAGTCAGCCATAGCCTGTTACTTGCTATTCGTAACACACACAAACTCAGTCCTTGTCTCATGCAATAGTTTACCCAAATAAATGATCTGTGGGATTTGAGAGCTCGGCAAGGCCTGATGGAGAGCGTTGGGACTGCGACAAGTTTCTGAAACTGATGAATCCTTGATCCATTTGGCAGGTTGAATTTGGCTGTTTTGAGAGCTGACTCGTTTCCGTCAGCTGGTCGCTCTCCCCGGCCACCTCCCTGCTGAGTGATTCCAGTTTAAATGCCTGGCAGTAGGTGACGTGCGTATGACTAAATGGCAAAAGTTCCAAGTTACCTACAGTGCTGGGGGCCTGTCTTGTAACGTGTTCAAATGCACAGTCCTTGCATGCAATTCAGGTAACTCCAGGTCTGTTTCTGGTCCAAAATTTTAGATCTTTGGATTTAAAACCTCCATAAGAATGGCTTAAGGTTTGTTTGGTTATGAAGGGAACAAGCCTTTGATACCACAAGAGTGTCTGGAATATAACAGCCTGACAGAATTAGTGATTGGAAGACAAGTACCTAGTTCTAGCGTTTCAGATCATTAGTGCTAGAGTGCTTTACTGTTGTAATGCTCTTTTGGTCTCATAGTGTTTTCACAATGGGATCTTAAGACTGTTGAGAGCCCTGTGAAAGGTAACTAAGAAAAACAAGCTGATTAGTAGCAAACATAATTTTGTAGCCAGCAGCCACACCGTCTGGTTGAAAATCAGGTGTGTAAAATCATAGGCACAGTGCAGTCAGTGGCTGTGAACCTGAAGTGATTCCTTGACTATCCTTCTGTGGGGCTTTCCACTTAAATTAGTCCCCTTGATGGGGGGAGTCTGTATAAAACGGGAATATTTAAAATACTTGTGAATGGTTCAGGGGAAGGAATATGTCTACTCCTTTGAAGATAGGTTGGTATGGTAGTGAAGCAATTTATTTTCAAAACTTTGTTCTTTGGGAGGTGACTGTTCTGCTGCTCCTGAAATTAATAAGTAACTTCAGTAGTAATGGGTTGAGGCACATGCCCTTCATTCTCTGGGGTGCCAGCTGCTTCCTGTCATTGCAGGGGCCTCTGAACTGAGGACGTGGACAAACAAAGAGGTCCTTGAGTGAGAAGGGTGGCTCAGAACTCTCTCTCCTGTATGCTGACAGGTTGGATAGCCTTTGCTTGCTGAGGTCAATGTCCGTGTACACCCTAATATCCATTCCTGTCTCCAATTCCTCTCTTGATCAGTCTTCTATGACGGAGGATAATTAATGCTCTGGACAGGGATTGATGAGCTCTGGGTCAGCTGGTTACTCTGTTCAGGTGTGGATTTACAGGGGGCTTCAGTTTCTCCCCACCTTGCCCGCCCTTGCGTGCAGCATCCTCTCTTGCGTCACACGCGAGTGGAAGGGCTGCTTTGCTCCCCACACCGCTAGTTAGGTCCAGTCTGTTCCTTTCCTTGCTCTGCCACAGGCTACTAATGTGATCTTGAGCTTTAACTCTTAATATCTCTGGCCCTGAAAGAGAAGAAAGGGATGAACATACTAATCTTCCAGCAGTATATTAAAAGTATGGACTTAATAGAGCTGTGATACTGTGAGTGGGTAAAGACATAGACTGTAAAGCAAATCCAGCTGAGTTCCTTCATTTCTAGGTTGCTGTTGTAGTTAGCTGTTGTGATCCCTCTCCTAATAGCCTGCTGTACTAGCAAGTAACTAGAAACCAACTAGGAATTTGAGTGCTGCAGCAGATTGGTTGTTAGAAAGATAATTTCATTAAATATACCACTGTATCAGAAAGCCATTTCCAGTTTTGACTGGATATTCCTGGAGAGGTTTAGAGCAAAACCACATAAGAATGCCAGGATAGGAAAACTTTCATCTTTGTGGTTTAAAATAGCTGTTCTCTGTCTCTGAGACAAGGGGAAATAACTTGTTTGCAATAGAGGGCTTGTGAGACGCAGTTAAGAAATTACCATCTTAAGGTGCAGGCACAACAGCCAGTTGATTTCCGTATGGTTAGGATGAATGGCATCTTCTTCAATCTTCTTTCTTGTGGCAGAAGAAAAAGCCTGATTTTTAGCTTTACTATTTCTGGCTTCAGATTTTGGAGACAGTATAAATGTACCTCTCTCATTTGAATATAACGTGGTTTACAGGAGCTTTAGCAGATCAGTGCTGGTAAAGACTAGGGCCATTTCATGTATACGGTTTGAGCCTTACATTTGCAAGGCAGCATATGAAGCATTCTGTTGAATACAAATTGATTTACATTTCCCAGAAGAAAAAAATGTCTAGGACCAGTCACGTCTGAAATAGGAGGACTGTAAAAATTGAGTTGAGTATCTTTTTATACCCGTCTCCTCCTTATCTATTTCATTCATCTCTTGAGCAAGGATTGCCAGTAACCTTGGCAACTCTGTATTTGTTTTCTCTTTTCTCCTCTGCTTTTCTGACAACTGAAAATGATTTTTTCTTTTACTTTTTTTGTGTGTGTGTAGACGTAAAACTAGTCCCAACCATATCATGTTAAAGGAGGAAGAGGGAGGACTGAGAGGAAGAGGCTTAGAATGCTTTTCTAATGCAGATTTTAAATACCTATAAAGGAAAGCTTAGGAGTTGCTGAGACAGCTTAGATGCGATTGTGATGTTTTGAACAGGGTTATTTTGTCAATATATCTTGCTGTGCGGGAGTTTTTTAATTCCTTCTAAAATGCTGTTGAAATAAATCCTTGTGCTAAAAAGCCTGATCAGCTAGGACACGGATCTTCGCTATCAGAGGGTTCCTTCCATCAGAGGCCGTCTGGAAAAACGAGTGATGAATCAGGTGAAGCTGAGGCCTTTCATGTAGTGGTTCTGCAGCTAAAGCCGGTGGTCTCGTAGCTGGGCTACAAAGTCTTCTTGACCCATCCCGTAAGTAAGAAGTTCAGATGTCAATTCTGCTAGTCTAAAAGCATGAAAGGCCTGAAATCTCAAAATTTGCCTCAGAAATGAAGCTGTCTTCTGTACAGTTTGTGTGTCGGGTAAATTGTTTTTGCTGGCATCTCCGTATTTATCCCAAGGCCATTTGGAAGCACCACTATGCTGACTGCAGATCGCAGCCCTTACTGCTTACGCTAATCTAAGTTGAGAGAAGTGTGTCGTAGACCTGGCCATAATACCATGTTCTAGCCAAATACCAGCTCAAGTGTTTATACTAAGTGCTTGTACCAAGCACTTCCCTTAATGTCATGCTTTTGGCCTTGTTTTTAACCACCCAGTTTGTTTATGGGAAATGATACAATTGATGATAAGTCTTCTTGCCTCTTAGCACTTTGCAGTGTAGGGCCAGATTCCGATGGGAAGTAATGTCCATGGATTTTTAACTTAACTTGTATGTCCTGCAAAGGCAGGGGCTTTTTTGAGCATTCTTCTGGACAT
The DNA here is from genome assembly GCF_963921805.1 of Phalacrocorax carbo. Taxonomy (NCBI): domain Eukaryota; kingdom Metazoa; phylum Chordata; class Aves; order Suliformes; family Phalacrocoracidae; genus Phalacrocorax; species Phalacrocorax carbo. The sequence continues at coordinate 3,646,226 of NC_087536.1, read as the reverse complement.
ACCGTAAGTTTTTCAGAGCTCACATGATGTGTGTCTCGTACAAAGACTGAACGAACATGAGGAATTCATTATGTGCACGTTCATTTTCCAGGATTTAGGTGTTACATAGGATGGCCGAGTGTGCCATATTTGGGTTTTTATTTGGTTAGTCCAGATGCATTATAAGCACTTAACATTTGCTTTTTAAACTAGGATACTATCCTTCAAAACTGAAAATCCTCTGCTGTGTTCCTCCACAGCTATGATACATTATTTACCTTCAAAAGTTGTACACTGTTGAAGGGCTCTGATAGAAGGTCGAGTTTGTTGATTAGGAAAAAGTAATTGAAATTTGTTTTACTGGGGCAGGGGAAGGAAGGGAAAATGATTTCTATGTGTCTGATAATAGAAAACATTATGGTCATTTATTTTAGTTTCTGTAATTGAATTTCAAAGCCTTCAAGTTTAGGTGTGTGCACTGTGGATACCTCCAGCTCAGAAACTTTCTGTAATTCCCTTGTCCACTCTTGATCAATTTTAGTGATTGTATAGATTTGTCTGTCCAAAAGTTGATTCCCAGACCGTAGGTGAAGAGCAATCTCTAAACTAGTTACAGTATTGACAAAAAGCTAACATAGGTCATGCTTCTAATTGATGCTGACAGAGCCTGCAGAACAGAACTGTTCTGGAACACAAATAGAGCATCATTTCCTCCTTCCTGCACAGGCTGGGTGGGGTAACAGGCATGTTCTTGAATTTGTAATTCATCATTTTCTCTTTAACCTCTTCCTAATCTGGGTATATTTACTGAAACTCAGGAAAATAAAAACCAATTGACAGGACTGAATTCAAAACATGAAAGGGTTGTCATTTTGAGATTTAAAATCCAGTGCAATCTGCGGTGCTTCATTTTGTGTTCACCTTCAGATGTAGCGTACAGCTGGCTTTCCAGGTAAAGCAACATAGCACCACTGCGGCGATGTAATAAGGAAAGGAAAAGCCCACTTGGGTCCTCATCTTGCAAAGGCTTACCTGTGTGTGACTGATAACTCTGTCAGTGTCCCAGACGGAAGAAAGATCGGGAGTTTTTGGCAGGAGCTGTGTTGATGAAGGCGTCTGCTGAGGTAGTTGTACGTGATTCTGGGGACGCGAACAGCCCCGAAGGTGACGGGTGCGGCTTGCTGCCAGGCACATCCGCTTGCAGGTAAATTCAGGGGGCCTATTCGCAATGTGAATTTCAATTCACATTCAATTCAATTTGACAAAACTGCTTTTGCGCTGATAATCTTTAAATCATTAGAAATGTTGAAACTGTCAACATCTGACTAGTTTTCCCTCTCTTAAAACAAACCAATTATCCATCCATGACAAGAATAGAAACAGAAGGTGGTAATTTCTTGCACTCTTTAATTGCCTCCCAAAGAGGATAAAGCAGTTACTTAAAAAGCCCGTGTCCTCATCTGCAGTGTTAAAATGAAGTCTTTTGAAGATAACTTAAAAGGACAGATGAAAATTCTTGGTTTGTTAAGGAAAGCCAGATCTAAATTAGCTAGTGGCTTCAACAAAACTTGCCTATCATTAAGTATTCTCTCTGTCCTGTGAAATTAATGCATGGGTTCAAGAAAAGAAAAAAAATTAGGTAGCTGGTATTTCATAAGCTATTAAGGAGTTTCTGCAACAGAAGAGAATGGTTGCATACTTCGGGAGCAGGCCTGGGATGTGGATCACTCCGTAGGTACCCTGCAATCTTCCTGTGTGATCTCAGGTCAGGAATTTTGGATGTGCAGGAATTCAGGCCTCAGCTCTCTCCTTGTGAAAGTGGGCCATTATCAGAGACTTGCACCGAGACTGATTGCTTTATGTTATCTCTGTAGTCTAGAATATCTCCGTGCATCTTTCCAGCAGGCAGCACACGACAGAGATGTAATTGAACTATACTGAACAGTGCTTTGGGTAAGCTCATCCTACTTCATTGACATTACAGGGGTCAGGGGGAGACGTTCCCATTTAGGGTTGTTCAGATTGAGTGTTACCTCACTGATCTTCCCTCTGGGAAGCAAATGAGTGGCTCTGGTCAAAATATGTTTCACGTATGCTTACAGTATTGCTCTCCACGTGAAAAAATGTACAGGTACAACTGTAGACTACAGATAATGTAGCTTCCAGTATTCCTGTAAACAGAGCACAGGCACAAGTTGCAGGCTGCTGACTATTCTGCTTAGTCTGGCCTAATCCATCCAGCCGTAGGCTAGCCTAAATACTCTCCAGCTCTGGTGTCTTTCCCCACCAGAGTTCAGTGTCTGAAAATGTGATAGAAGTGGGCTGTGATTGTTATCCCCAAGAGCTGTCAGCAGCTGTGAGAGTGTTAGGGAAGTAGCTACAGTTAATAAAGTTTCTACAAGTACTCTATACTTAGAAACTTCAGTTGTGCAGGTGGTAGGTCTTAAAAATGTAGAGCAGAAAAATGCTTTTTGTTATGCTGGCTCCAAACAATCGCTTGCATTAGTTTCCCACCTGTAGTCCTGTTTTCTTCTGGCTGAAGGGATGAAGATCCTATTTTTCTGTGAATAGATCTGACCTTCTGGGGACTGGCCTTTCACTTGATTAGATATTGGTTCATCCTGGTTCCTGCTTGTGTAGTTCCTCCTTTCTTTGTCATGTCTACCTTATCTCCTGTGGCTGCTGTTTGGGTTATCTTCCTCTTTGTGTAGGCGCGTGCCTTGAAAAACATAATGCTCGGAATGTTTTCAAAAATCTATTTGATATATTGCACAGGCGTTTTTATACTTAAAAATAATTTTAAACCAAAATGAGAACCTGCAAAGAATACTCTCTAGGGGCTGTTCCTAATTGATGTTTAGTAATGCCTCCTTTTTAATAATGTGTAACGTACACTAGAAGAAATACCGTGTTGGAAACCCTTCTCTTGCAGGCAGAGCACACCGGCAAGGGAGTTCAGGGAAGTAGTGTAAAGCAGACCAGTAAAAACATGTTTTGTTGGTATAATTGCATTTCTGCAAGGAATTTTTCCAGTATAGAAATGCCTAAAAAAAAAAAAGAATTACCCCTTCTAGCCAACACTGTTAAGGCAGTGTCCCGCAGCTGCCGGTCGTACTGATTGGATTTCTCAAATGAACAGGGTTTGCACATGCTTAAGAGCTGTGCAGACCCCACAACCTCCCTCATCTAAGCCACTCAGTGTAGGTAATTTCTGTTCCTCATTAAGAAAAATCCCACATTATTTCTTTACTGTTAGCTTTATCATATTTATCACCTGCTATGGTAGGATTTATTAAATTTTCCGTCTTTTTCTGGGCAAGTTGTGTGCAGTTTATTTAAGAAAAAGGGCTAGCAGAGACCATACCACCAGGATCTGCCAGTTGGCAAAGTGGGCTGTTGGGCGAATTTATTGCAGGTTATATTTTCTTGCTGCTAGGGAGCATTCAGTAGAACCTTTGTGCTTTAATCTTTTATTTCCTGATGCACCTGATTGACAAATGAACGGTGAGGCAGCCAAATTGGGAGAATCACACTGAAATGCAAAACCATAATGAACGTTTTCTACCTTCAGCCTTTGGGTAGAAACATTTTGGTGTAATTACTGTGTCAAACCGTACTGATAAGCAGCGTTTAATCAGTGTATGAAAAAGAGGGAGCATATGCCTTTTTGTGAACATTTGGGTTTTATCTTTTCTTGATTCTATGTTTTTTGGGTAACCTATATGTTATATAAAATACTCCTGAATGTTTTGAAGCATGGCTGGCTTTACTCAACACTTGTCAAAACAAAGCAATTTCCACTTTATTATTCCCTCTGGTAACAAGTAGAAAGTATGTTTTGGGAGTGAAATAATACAAAAAAGCTAGTTATTTATGACTTGTGAGGCATGTCACTGAAGAGTCTACCCGTCCATTGCTGGATGCCCAGCTAATGGCACCTGGTGGAGCTGAGCATTGAGAAGTTCTCAGCACCTGCATAGAAATCACAGCCCTTTAATAATATTTCTGACTCGCTCTGAGAATTACTTTGCCCTGTTCCCTTGTACATGGATTCTTTATATTTGACTTCATTGCTATTTTCTCCCTGCAGAAGCTGCTGTCTGGTTGAATTCTGGTAGTGGTGAGGTTGGACTTTACCCCCAACAAGCTTTCAGCAAAGGTGCTTGTTAGAGATCGCTGCTGTAAGAATGCACATCTTGCAGTTAGTGTGTAAGATGGAGCGCTCTGCAGTGGTTCTCAACCCTATGGAAATGATTTCATTTACTGAAATCAGGTGCTGTGGAAAAGGCCTTCTGTGTTTCAATATTGTGAGCCTGTTGTTCTCCTTTGAAGATGATGACTCAGGCTCCTAAGCTGGACTGAGAACAAAACCACCGTTTCGGATCAGTGTGACCAAACTCAGCGTGGCCTAGGAGTGGTTACTGCTAACTCGCCACCGTCATACCACGGGAATGCCAAACGCTGGTCTGTACTGGGGGGCGGCCTCTGTGATGTCGGTGTAGCCCAAGCTGGGCTATTATTTGGAACATCTAGTTCCCAGTACACAGAGATCCCTGGTAAGCATTGTTGTCTGGTGCTAAGAGCCACTTGCAAGGAAAAATCCAAAAAGCCTACGTGTATGAATTTTCTTTGCATTAACCTTGAAATCCAACTCAAATTTGATCATCATGCATAGTCTGTACTTGCATTACTACTGATAAAAGAGACTGTGCAAATGTCAGCTTTGGGATGTCTTAATTTACGGAGCTACAATTGTTTGATCCTTGGAAAGGCTAACACGACATCTCATTTTTACTTTGAATGTGCTTCATTTTGGAAGGGGCCACAGGCTGCAGCTTAAATCTCCAGTTCTTCAAGTCATGTAAGGATTGTACATTACTTCTGAGAGCGGTTTTCACACGCAGAAGGCTGAACACGTGCCAGGCCGCTTCGTACTCTGCAGCAACACACTCGAGGGAACTCCGGGAATTGAAGGACCCAGTTAGTTTTTTTTATTTCATCCAGCAGGCATGGTCCTGTGTAGGCTTCACCAAAGTCGTACAAAAAGGACACAGGTTTAGAGATTGCGGAGCCACCTGCTCTGAGGTTTGTGTTCTGGGTCTTTTTTACTCCAGACAGCGGGAAGGACAATGAAGTGGGGGACTAAGGGAAACCTTTCTTAACTTGAAGGATGAAACCAGAAAAAGTTACTGTTAATGAAGAAAGGAACCACTGCTACCTAGGGACTGAGAGTTTCTGAAATATTCTGCAACTGAGAGAAGCCTTTTAAGGATCTAAGCTGTGGCAATAAATACTTGCACTGAAATATGGATAAGATTCAAGTCCCCTGAGCTTTTTCACTTTCCTCTTTTGTGGACCTACTCCTTGATCTATCCCTGTCTCCCCTCTAAATTGAGCATGAAGTGTTGCTCAGGATATCTGTTCCATTGGAAACTGGTATTTTGAAATATTCCTTGTTCCAAATGATAGTAAATCATCAGAATTCTGTGTAAAGTAGCATGGGGGGGGACGAAAAATTAAATGATTGTACTGAAGCTATTTCAGTAGCACTAAAAAACTTGCACCAGCCATTCACTGATGGAAAAGTTGATCCATTGGAGTGAAAAGTTCTAATTTTGTTCTTGCTTTAGCGTTGTATGGCAGATTCCAGTGCAATTGGAATTTTATTTTTTGTCGCTGGAAATACGGCAAAAAATTACTCAACAGTGGTTCAGTACGTGCCCTGAGATCACAGGTTCTTTTTTAGTGAGTAGAGTGTGTATTCTTCATGCCTCTGCAAATATCCAGGGCTTTTGTTTCTTGAACTTCTATTTGAAGAGGGAATAGTAATCAATAGGAAGGTGCAGCAGAGTGCCGGCACTGATATATGTCAGTGTAGTGTTTTCTATTTTTAAAAAAAAAAAAAAAAAAAAAAAAAGGTGCTGTGATTGTACCTGTCTGGAGATGTACAAGTAGTTGTCAGTACCTGGGGCGACTCTGACTTCTGCTGAAAGGACAGTGCTAGCCAGGCCTGTCTGTATCGCCCGTGAGCCCCCGGTCGCTCGCACCAGCTCAGAACTAGCAGTTGAAGCAAAACAGAAGGGGGAGCTCGCAGAGCAGCGTTAGAGGAGGGGAGCTGGGGGCTCTGCAGTATAGCCCGCTGAAGCAGAGCTCCACTTTGCTTTTAGATTAGGAGGGAAAATCTGTTTCCAGTCTGTCCATGTTTATTGCTTAAAGCCACTAATGACCTGGATTTGAACCGGTCTCCGAAAGGGTGAAAGGCTCGCTCTCTCATTGCCCGTCCCCAGAAGCACACGGTTGTTCCCAGCACAGATTTGAAATGAATCCTGACCTGAAGTCACCAGCCTTAAGTTTCGGTTACTCTGATGATAGATGGCGATTTAAAGATTTTGCTTTCCTCCTCACTCTTCCTGTACCCGTTCCACCCTATTCTTTCTCCAGCCATATAAATCCAACTAAATCTTCTGAAAGGAGATTATGACTGGTAGATTTTAAACAGTGTAGAGCCATAAGAGAAGAAAACAAGGTGGATGTTCACATTCCAAGTATTTTCCCGTCGCCATTGCATGACAGACAGAAATGTCCTGAACTTAATCTGCCTCTTCAAAGGAAGATTCATAATGCAGATTCTCCTGAGCAGGGTATTTTCTTCTTGATACTAACACTGACTAATGTCTATAGCTGCTGTTGTTTTGGCCGCTTACTCCTATATTCTTCTTGGCATTTACTGCTATATTATACATTCAGTTTTGTTACAAAATCTTGTTGACTTCAGTAGGCTTTGTATCAGAGAGGACATCAGTTGCTCTTTTCTACCCTTTGGCCTGAATCGTGTTGTGCTTAATTCACACCCGTTCCATATTCCTAGAGTAAAGGAGCTATAGGATAGCTGAGCAGCAGGCCCTGATCTCTCCGTGGAATTCCCGCGGCAGTTTTTGGAGTCTGTAGCGGGTGTTTGTTGTTTGTTCAGTGTTTGCATGGACTTCATTAGGAGTTGTGCATGAATAATGAGTGCAGAATATGGCTGTGGTGCCTAGTGAGGTCTGCCATCTGGTTCTGGTTAGCTGGCAGTTTCTGATGACTGTTTAAAAAAAACCAGCAACAAAGCCCTGACTATTAATTGATGCAAATGGACGTGTCTCTGCTGTCACTTTGTCTTCTGAGACCCCTCCAATTTCTTGTGTAACTCTTCTATTGTGTATTCTCCAAATGCTACTTTATGAGCTCCTAAGAGCAAGTGATCTTTAAAACAGCAGTTAAAACAATATAATCCCTTTGTCTTTTATGTTCCTATTATTGTAAAAAAAAAAACCAAACAAAAACATAGCAAAAGCTCTGATCACATTAGGGAAGTCCTGGAGATGTGTACAAAGACTCTCTGTCATTGTGCTATTGATTTTATATTGTTTGTAATACTTAGTGAAGCCAAGGTGTGGTGGATGAGACTTTCAGAAAGGGCTGCTGATCTAAGGTTTTTATTTTGGTTTTGGGCAACCCAGTCTGGAGTAACTTGCAAGAGGCTGATTTTTGAACTCTGAGCTGTCCTCACTTTCTGTACGTCGCATTTACTTGTGAGTGTCTGAAACCAGGGAAGTCGACTCCCTGAAGATCTCCCTAGTTAACTTAGATAATATTCTAGCAACATGCAACATGCTGTCTCCTTTCCTTCATGCGCTTTGCTGACTTGGCCAGCATGAGGAAGCGGCCGCATACTGGCAAGAATGTCTTCAACAGCCTCAGATTCACATACTGATGATTCCTGCCTAGCTGATTTCTCTCTTATCTGCCCCGTCCCTCTGCTGAAGATTCAGTATGGGGAGCATTCTCGGAGACAATAGAAACTTTATCTTCTCTAGTTCAAAACCAGGAAGAATCTTTTCCTGAGACCAGTAAGGTTCCCTCCTACACTGCTTGTGGGCTTTTTCCCATTTTCACCTCAAAGTCTTGTTTATGCAGGGGTGGGGAATGGCTTCTCTTATTCCCACCTGGTTCAAATCGATATGATGACCTTCGGTGAAGCTGTAATTACATTGGTTAGGGATGCATCAAACCTCAGGATACTTGATTTGTCCTCAAAATGAGGTGAGGACTCTGAATGTTTTTTTTTCTTCCCAACCCTTTGCAGCTGTAATTGAGTTGAAATCTGCAGGGATCACTTTAAGATTACACTAATAAAGGAGGTAGGTTAATATCTCTTCTGTCCTTGGCTTTACTGCAGGCAGTAGCAACAAGGGGCCTAATTAGTGTTTGGGTTTGTTGGTTATGGAGGTTGCTCCAACAGAAACTGGACTGACACCATGAAACTCGGTAGACTTAGGTCTTCCAACGTTGTGTTTTTATATTTAGGAGAAAAGAAATCTAGCAGGAGGGAAGTCAGAGGAGTGCAAAGTAGAATCCTCATTAGAGTAATTAGCGTAAGTCATTATTTCCTAGAAGCCTCAAATGGCCACATTTATTCTAAAGAGGTGCCAAGGGTATGGCTGAATGCAGCTACGACATCTGCCTTTGGGAGGGGAGGAAGGGAGAGCGTTGTTTGCTGCCCATGTTTGCTTACATTTTCTGGCTTAGGTGATATGTGATCCTATTAAGCTCAGTATAGCTAATCCTCTTTCATGGTACTAATTTCTTGCCATTATCTTTATTTGGCTGCTAATTTCCCTTATGGTATTCTTCTACTACCCTAATGTTAGTGAGTAGCTTGAAATACTTCTTGAGTATCCTGCAGGAAAAATCCTGCCTGGTATGTGCCAATGTCCCTGGAAGGAAAAGGAATCACTGGTAGGGCTCAGAAAAAGTGTGTCTCCTAATAAACCCCTTTGCTATTAATGGCATCTCTTCTGAGTATCTGCTGTGTTTCCATTTCTGAAATTCATTGTGTACTTTTGTGCTGAAGCGGAGTTATGTTGCCTCAGTGAATACTAACAAGCAGCTTTGCCAGGAAACTCCTTTTACCTTGAACGGGAAAAGGAGATAATGGAGTTGAGAAGAGAAGGTGATCTGCTGATGTCCTGGAATGCATTCCTGGCCTTTCAATTGCAATTCCAGTGTTGTATGTTAGGTCACCCTTTGCATCCCTCCTGCTCTCTCACATCGTGAGCCCACCTTTCAGGCTCGTTCATAACCTCCTGCTCTTGTCTAAGGCCAAAATTCCTCGTGGACAGACCTTTTATGTGTTCAGGCTATTGGTAGAAGCAAGTTGGGGTTTTGGTGTTTTCTGGGGGCGGTTCTTGCTTCGGTTTTTTTTGTTTGGTTGGGTTTTTTTTGTTTGGTTTGTGGTTTGTTTGGGTTTTTTTTAATAATAAATGGGGTTTGTTGTATTTGCATTGGTGATAGATCAGCCCTATCTAATGCTTTTTCAGCCACTGTATGCCATTCTGACCAAGGTTCTCTGTCAATCTAAAGGTGATGTATAACTGGGGAACATGGCTAGACATACTTGCTCTGAACTAAAACAAAGGTTTATGGATGGCATTTCTTTCTACCTGTCTTTTAAGCATCCCTTAGGAAGGGTATGAGGTAGATTAAATTCTGTAGTATGAATCTAGGAGTTTCTTCATAACACTAAGGTTTTACATGAAGCTTTTTATTAAATTATCTGGCCTCACCGCTATTTATTATGTTCTTGTATTTAGTAGGGCTGTATCTAAGGGAGAGCCTGGCTGAGCCCGGTATGTCACAGTTGTCTGCTGAGGTCATCAAAGAGCTGTGAATTAAAAAATGTCCAATAAGTGAAAGGATTCTGTACTTTCCCCATTTAAAAGTGGAGAAAAGCCATGCAACAGCTGTGAAATCAGAGAGTGTCACAACTGCATGTAGGCCTTCTGCACCTCCTCTCAGATTTAGCCTTCAGGTTGTACCCGTGGAAACTCCTGGCCAGCACACAGCACCTGGCTGAAACCACTTTCGCGTTCTCTGGTCTGGTTCTTTCAGTTGTTATTTGTGGGTTTCCAAACCAAGTGAACTTCCAGGCTTCGGAACTGCCTCTTTCTTGAATGCTCCCTCCCTGTGAATGATTTACCTTTCCCGAGGGTGAGGTTATTAATCCTGTCCAATCAATCCATTAAATGGATCCCATAGTTCCAAAGGATTTAGGCATGGTAGACAGGGCTAAGAGCTCCTGGAAACGAACTAGAGTGCTTGAAAGGGTCACTAAACTATAAGGGCACTGGGAAATTATTTATTGTATCATTTATGAACATTTTATTCTTCATAACAAAAAAAGGTGGTTTCCTTTATGCGTAGCTCTTAAAACTGAATCTTTTGTTTTTAAAGATGTCCTTAAATGTTTTAGCTGAAATATTTAGAATTTTGCTTCTACATCTGTCTAGAAAGAGCTGCTATTTGAAAGATTTTTAAAAAATATGTAAAATATTTGTCCCTTCCTTTGGCTGCTGATTAGCAATTGGCCGCTTGTATTCCTATTCCCTGTAAGAGTTACTGTTTTCTAGCCAGAAACTTTTGGCTAGACAAAATCAGAAATATGGCAGGAAGCAGAGAGGCAAATATTGTCTTTAAGCAGAAAGTTTTTTTGAGGATAAAAAAACATCTGAAATTTACCTTTCCTTCCAGTTTTCCGTTTGGGATGGTAGGGTAGCAGGACATTTTTCTTTGGGATAAGCATCTTTTTGTTTTCTTGCTGCCAGCAATGGAGAGCGAATGCTATTGCTTCACCTTGCAGAACCAGCTGTTGGCTTTACCACAGATGCGGTGTGAGAGATTGATTCTCTCCATCTTCTTCTGGATTTCAGAGAGAGTGAAGGCCCCTATGGTGTCTCGGGGCGGAAAGGTGTCAGGTGCCTCACATCCTAGTCTGTGCCTGCAGCTCCTCAGTGTACACAGTGCAAAAGACAGAGCTGCAAAACTTAGTGCGTAGAACACAGTTGTCTCTTATTAAAGCCAAACAGTCTGGGGTTTTTTGCCTCAATTCTTTTAGAGCAGTTTGTTCTTCTTTGGTGTTCTTTGATAATTTATTTCATCTGCTTTCAATCACTCTATTCTGTCCTTTATCAATAAAATAAAGTCAGTAAATCTTTCCACAGTGGAACTCTTTCTTTTTTTAAGCTCTTTTTTTTAATTCCTGTGACAGTGCCCAGTACCCAGCTCAGTGGTTGCAGTGTGCATTGCAAGTAACTGGTAACAAAGTGGTATCAGCAGAGGGAGGAACAACCTAAGCAATGCTAGGCATAATTACTGGTTTTAAACCTAATTTGTCAGACAGTATTTTCCCCTCTGTTATTCTCTGAAAATCTTTCTTTGTTATGGAGAGGAACAGATACTCTAACTGCAATATGTTCGCATTTGGGAAAGATTGAAGGGCTGCGTTTTGACCTGGACATAAAATGTGTCAAATTAGACCTTTCAGCATGGAGATGCTGTGTGGTTTTAATGAAATCTGTCAGATACATATGAATAGTTAACCTACCTTTCATTTCCACAGCTTATTAAAATCATTAAAATGCAGCAATAATTATGATAACTTCTGACTGGTGTATTTATATCAACCCCAGTGTACCTAAAGAAGGGTTATGCGAGGATGTGAACTATTGCAGAAGGTTAGCGATGCTTCTTCCTGCCATCAGAATGTGAAACTACAGTTCGTCACCTTTGCTGTACGTCTGTTGGTTTTTTAAGTGTAGGATCTGACCTATAGAATCCAAAAAGGTGAGAATTTTGCTAAACATTTTTCATTTTTCAATTAGAAATTGAAAATTAAGTCAGCTTTTATTCAAAACTGCACAGCTTCTCGTGAGAATTGATCCTCTGTCACTAGAGACAAACTGAAGAATGTGTTTGTCCCTATGGATCTTCACAGTTTTAAAACAAAGATGATGGGCTAGAATATTACCTGAGGGCAGACCTCATCTTTTAAATCAATGCTCATGCGTCCTTGCAATGACATTGTTATTTATTCTTTAGTATTTGGCAGTAGAAATCTCAATGTGTTTTTAACAAGTGGGACCCCTGCTAAGCAGGAACAGAGCTCTACCTTTTGGTTCAGGCTGTACGTACTCATACAGGGTTTTTCAAAGCTCTTGGTATCAGAGATTTGGTTGTGGTTGTAAATTTTCTGGGGTTTGCTGCTTGTAATTGGTAGAATTGTTTGCCCTGTTTTGGTGAACTGATTCAAAGGCCTGAAGTTTCCGAAAGGTCTTTTGTTAGTACTAACTGAAACAGATCTATAATGAATGTTTCTACAGTGGCAAAATGATTTTTCAGGCTTAGTACATAAGACATTTCTCTACTTGACTCATGTAGATCATAGAAATGAGCGTAACGGAGCTAATTTCTGAAAGCTGAAAATATACAGCTTTTCATGGAAATGAGTAGCAAGATTCCTGTTTGCTTTATATGAAGCCCAAAAAGAACGCTTTTGTTCCAGAGTTGCAATTTCATCTTGTGCTTGCCAGCCAGGGAGTCTGGTGTCAAGGAATTTAACTCTTAGATCTGTGTGTCTTAAAGACTGTGGAGGGGAGGGAGTTCCTTCACCTGAAGGGCCCTGTCCGGCTCTGTATCAGGGTTTTCAAGCATTGGCAAGTAATTGGTGTAATTCTTCACAGATTATGCTGTAAAAGCAAAAAACCGAGCATCATTGATTTTGTTTTGTAATAAGATGACAAGTTTGTAATGAACACTGTTTTCAAAGATTAAAAAAAATATATATACTTTTCACTTTTCTGACATAATGTCAATATCTTTCTCCAACTGTTTTGAACACCTTGATGGTTTTTATCTTAAAATCTGTTTTTGAGAAAGACAATTAAGGGAAAAGCTAGATCTGCCATTGAAAGAGTGTCACTTCTATCTCTGTTCTAAATTCTTTTGTGTTTCATAAAATAGCAGTATAAAATAGTCTTACGAAATCCAAGTGGGTCCTTGTGCTCCACTTCGGGTAGCTTGTCTGATCCGTCATTGTTCGCGTGTTTGATTTTCAGTGGTCAGGCACTATGCGATGTTATTTACGTGTTAGGTTGTTAGATGGATTATTCTAGTATCATTGCCGTGCCAGACTTATTGCGATACTCCTGAGAGCTAAGGAAAACTTAGGTTTTTACAGTGAGAACTGAGGCACAGCGGGGCTGATGGGGCTTGGTCACAGCCAAATCCATACCGTGTGAGTAAACTACAAACAGTCTGAGGAACGGCAGTGGGGTCATGAAAGACGTGGAATGGCTTCTATTCAGGTAGTGCTAAACAGACAAGGACTCTTCATCTGAGAAAGAGACACTTGCAGGGTATGATAAAGATCTGTAAAATCATTAATAACGCAGAGACACTGAATAGAGAACAGAAATTCAGCCTGTCTTACAATCTAGGAAATAAGGGTCCTCAAATGAGAAGCATGGGGAGAGTTCAGATCAATTGAGAGGGCATAGTTTTCTTTTTCACGTAAACACTGGATTTCTCTGCCACAGGACTTTGTGAATCCCAAACTTCTGCATAAGTTGAAAAAGCAATTAATCACTGGGGGAAGAGGAAAAACCTTTTTAGGCTGTTCAGGCTGAAAACTATTGCTCAGATTAGTGCTGAACACTGACCACTGCAAGCTCGAAGTATGTAACGGAACTGCTGTTAAATGCTTGCCTTACACTTTCCTTCAGCCAGTGCCAGAGGTGGACTTTCTTCCAGTTCACTAAAGCCATTTTTGACTTTTTATGCTTAATATAACAGAAGAATTGAAACCTTGAATGGGGGAAGCGTATGCAGGGGCTGCAGCTGCTTGTAACAGCAGTGTCCTCTGCCCAAGCCTGTTCCCAAACATGATCAATCCTTCCCAATTTACACCTTCAATCAGCTCTGTCAAAGCTGTAGAGAAAGCTTGAAGACGGAGCAATTGGAATCTCTGTCATCCTCCCAGCACAGCTTTTCACCATTCATTTTTGAGATAACAGTATTTCTGAAATTATTTTGAAGGGATACATACCTTTAATTGGCTGAGCATGAATCCTGAAGCTGATACGACACTGAAATATCAAAGCTTCACAGCTCCTGGCTATGGGTTCCAGCAAAACTGCTGAAACATAATGTCATGCCCAAGAATAATGTGACTCCATAGGCTTACTCTGAATGTGCATGCAGTCGAGGCAGTGTGATCTACAGGCCCTTGAAACTGGGCAGCTCCAACTTCAGGGAGATGCCTGTTCTGCTCTTTTTCTTTATTTTTTTATTGTTAATTAATGAGGAATAGAAGGAAAGACTGGGGCTGAGCTCTCTTGCCATGCTTGCTTTGCTTGAATGTGTCAGGGTGGCTTATAAGAGGATGTAGCAGCTGATCAGTTCCTGCTCAGAGATGAGAAAGTGGAGGGAGATGAATAATGGGGAAGCCAGAATTACAGCTTTTATGATTTCTTAGGCAGCTGATGCATGGGGTTTGCTTTTGGGGTTCAAGTCATGCAAGTGGAAAAAGGTATTAATGGTCTGTATATTCAAAATAAACTTCATCAGCATCTAACATTTTTTTGCTGTTCCACCTATAAAATTTAAATTATTTAAGAGTGGTAATGAACTTGCAGTAAAAGCTAATCCCTGACACACTATTTTTATCATGATTCTCCCTTTCTAATGAAACGAAATGGAATATTGTCATTGGCTTCGGCAGAATAAAGTTAATAGATAACGATCAGTTTTGAACAACCTCTTAGCAATACCTTGGGTACCTTGATGAAGTCTCTGTGTGGGTTCCTAAACCACTGTCTGCAGGCATCATGTTAACGTATGAGATTCAGCCTTTTAAAAACAGGTTTCCTGTTCTTGAGGAATGCAGTCCCTTAAAATTCACTAAGTATGGCAAACAGAAAGAAGGCAACTTTTATTATCTTCCAAGATATGTTGATGTTTAAGGTAATCATATACTTTTTTTTTGGGTGGTAGGAGAAATGCAGGATTCAGTTTTGCAGGCTGGGAAACAGCCATACTAAAAATGGTTTCCTGCAAGAACACGGGGCAGTGAGAATAGGAGAGACTTAGTAAGAACCTTGCATAGAGGAATCGAACACAGTGCTCTGCTGAAGCCAGGACGGAAACTTATTTCATTAACAGTGCCCGCACTAAATGGTTATATGTCTTTTGAAGAAGTGCAACAGCACGGAAGGTGCAGCTGTTGAAGAATATTTTGTTTTTCACGGAATGGAAGCAGGTCCCACCAGACACTTGTTTCCCCTCAGGATTAATGGACAGGAATGTGAAAAAGCAGTTGTTTAAAAATAAGTACTGCACGCATTAAGGACAGCATGAAGATGAAGCAGTGTTTTGTCCATCAACTGCTCTACGGGATTTTGTTTGCTTTAGGGATACTGAGATGAAAACAGTTAGGGGCTGAGGCAAGAAAACCCCTACAAGGAGAATAACCTCTTTAGGTTTAAGGTATTTAAACTATTAAGAAATTTGCAGCAGTGTGATACAATGCTTGAAGTAGAAAACTACTGTGTTGTTCCCGACTCTGTCACTGAATCACTAGGTGACCTGGAGTGCATCCCTTGCCTTCTATTCCAGCTTCTTCTGCAAAGGGAGCTCATTCTCGAGCCTTGCTTCCATTAGGAGAGTAGCAGGTGTCGCGCAGCCCTTGTTAACGGCTGATTAGAACCTACTGTGGGCAAGAACAGCCGTGATTAAAATTGTTAGCTGCTCAGAAATAACTCTGCCCTTTTTAGCTGACACACAAAAGAAGAAATACCGGCAAGCATGTTTACTAGCTGAGATGAATCTTGTGGTTGTTGGGTATGATAACGTGCAATTCTGATGCGATCCCTGGCTCTGCCAGGACACTGCAGAGAATTCATGTCCCGCTGAAGTTAAGCGACCTTCAGCTCCGTCGTACTTCACTGAGGCAATGATCTACTGAAGTGTCTCAGTTAAGGCAGCTTCCCAAGCTCCAGTCACCTGGCTCTGAAAATCCCAAGCTCCGCAGATCTCCGTTTCATGTTCCGTTCTGTTAGCGGCTCTGTGTAAATCGAAGCTGCTTCTCCTCAATAGAAGAGCAGATAAGGGGAAATGTTACTACATCCAAACTCAAAACTGAAATTTTTCATCAATTGTTGCAAAACATTGTGAAACATCACTTTGATGCACTCTGCCCGGTTTTGTTGTCTGAGCTGTTCACAGCCTGAAGCGCTTTGCTACAGTAAATTATTTATACAGATTTTAGTAATAATAATTATCTGTAAGTGGTGTTTTACACCATAGTCTGTGCCAAAGGGATCTGTAGTAAGCTGGTTGGAATTTTCAAACACATTAGGCATGTAAATGCTAGTAACTCTTTCAGAGTTGGATAATTTTAGACTTTTTTAGGGGGTAAAATAACGGTTTGCATTATTTGTCTCTGGTTTTCCGTGTATGTGCTGTTCACTAATGCGGACTTGCTTGTTTGTTTCTTTGGGTCTGCTCCTGGTTTGACGCTCACAATTGCCCTCTCAATAGATGCACTCTGGATACACATTTATGGAAGTGAACTCTGGACTGGATTCACAACAAAAATTGCTGCTGGAGACACTGGAGCAGATCTATTAGTTTCTTTTATTCTATCTGCGGAGGACACAAACCCTTCCTGTCCTTTGCTTTCACTCTTTCTATATTCTGCGATAAAGTTCTGTGAATTTAGGGAATTTAGTTGAAATTCAGGCATTTGTTTTGTGTTCATGTCACACGTTGTTTCTGCCACAGTTGCTCTCCTTCCCCCCTCAGTGAGTAGCAAACTAAATAAAAGGAGCTTGTGTGAGATTTGGCTCAGCAGACTGTGCTCTGTCCCTGTGCCAAACGTCTTAAAGCCGCAGTACCCCACTGGTGAGCCCTGAGCTCCAACTGCGCCGGCTTCAGTGAGTTCTCAACTTCCCCATTTCTTTTTTTCTCCCGTAGCACTTTTAACTGTTGGTGATTCTCTGACAGAATGAAATGAAGAAGGTCTAACCAGGGTCGCTCTTTGTGTACCTAGTAATGGATTAGACCATGTTGCACTGGTTGGAATGGGGTATTACAATGAGCAGGCAGGTAAGATGGTGGTAGAAAAGCAGCTGTTTATTGGGATTCAGCTACAACCTGAAGGCTCTGGGCTGATTAAACCTACGTGGGGTATTTTTTCCTGTGTTTGCAACCTTCTACCAAGGTTCGTTCTTGTGTACACTGAAAACATCTACAACGGATGTTTTGCTTTGCACGGCAGAAGTATGCTGTTAGAACATGATAATAATGGTTAATTGTTCAAAAATTGTCTATACTGGACTTTAGTACCTAAGTTGAACTTCAGCTCACTTCCAAATTTCCTGAGCCAGCAGCTTCAAAGTCAATCAGGTTATTTAAAAAATTGCACACCGTACCACCACTCCCTTTCCATTGCCTCACGGATATCGGCTGGAAGCTTCAGCCAGCACGTAAGTGCAAGCTTAGGTCATGCCAGGTGGATTCTGTTCCTGCTGGTGCCACTGATTGCCCAGCACTTCAGCAAACTACCCAGTTGTTCCCTATCTCATCCTTTGCAATGCGCCCTCACTCACCAGGCGTGTTAAGGAGCGCCTAAATCAACGGTAACATCTCTGGCTGCTGAAAGGAGTTGCCTTTTGCTGTTCAAAAATGTAAACAGAACTCATACTAAAACAGAGCTCATACTAAAATTTTTCATGATGCCAAAAATGAACTGTTGTCTCCTTACAGGAAACCCACCTGACTGCCAGCATCCATGAAAAGATCTTTCTATGTAACAACATTGTAATCCATCTTGCAGTTCCCCGTAGAGGAAAGGCTCCTCTCTTTCTCTTTCCTTTAATAACTGAATCTGATTTTGCACGGAGAGGGGCCTCGTGGCAATGGAAGAAGATACAGGAGGGCTGGCAGCAATTTCTGGCTTTCCTACAGAATTTGTAGCCTTGGGCAAGTCAATTGGTGCTTGTGCTTTTTAAAATATATATACGAGAGAGACAGTCTTCGTAATGGCTGTTACTGGCATTGGATTGCCATAACTGCTTGGTGAACAGCAGGCCAGGCACAGATGTTCACAGCCCCTCGTGGAACCCTCCTCACCCAGCAAATGAAGTAGAACGTCACCAGAAGGGAGAGGAGGAAGACTTGGGAACTCTCTCTGTTGGGACATGAACCTGTGATACTTAGAGCACTCTGCCTTGTCTTAACCTTAGTGTAATGACTGTGATGTTTTCATCTGGGGTTGGAGATCAAATATTTTTGTTATGTCCTGATTCTTCTCCACTCCCAAGAGCGTTTCTCTGGTCCGGTTTAAGCACAATCATTTGGCTGTTGATGTTTATTAAAAAAAAACCCCAAAACCAAAACATCTTCCTTTTCTAATGTTGTTAACTCACGTTACCGATTTCCTCCTGCAATGACAATGGGAAGAACTGCATTTACTTAAAATAATACAATGCAGTGAAAATTTTTGTGTCTTGCTCAGTAAAGGAAAAGATTCAGGGCAGAGTAGATGGTTGGGGACCTGGAGAACAAACAGTAGGGGAAGAAAAAGCACGATCTCTTTGCATATGCTTTTATATGCTCTAATGAAATACTTAGTAATAGGCATGTTGACAGCAGTCTTACTGTTTGGTAGGGCTTTAAGGGGAATGACACTTCAAATTGATCCCTCTTGCATGCTGGCCGCATTAGTATTCCATACCCACGTCGACCCGGTCATCGTCAGCATGGCATGCTAATTAGTACTGTCCCTCTTCTGCTCTTCCTTCCCCCATCTCTTCCCTTCCCCTTTGCTTTCCAATTCGGCCATCCACTTCTATCAGTGATATATGGTTTATATCTTCCCAGCCATTATGCTGATGACCCAGGGCAGCGCCTGCCACTTTTGATAAACTGTCAGATTATTTTTGGAACGTCCACATATGCTTTTCTGGAGGTACAATTTAGCGCTATGATAATCTACTAAATTGCTTTCTGTGCTATGCCAATTCTCACTTCTGCTGCTCTTTTTAAGGTTTACATTGCCAGAGAAAAAGTGTGCCTATCAAATTTGAGGTGATGCTGCACCCCAAAAATGGGACGGGTGCGCTGCCAGACTGTTTATGAAATACAGGATTAAATAACGTTTCTGTTTCTTTTGTGATGTATATGCAGAATACAAAATTATTGGGAAAATGCATGCCCCTTTTTTTGCCTTAAAAAGTCCATAACATTGAGCTGCCTTTCATTAATTTTACTACATAACGAATTGACAACATTACAATATCGGAGAGACTACCTAGCATAACTTTTATGTGAATAGTTAATAAACCTACTGCTCATAAAATATTAAAGAAAAACTGTGTTTAAAAGTTGAGTTAGCTGCCTATGGTCGAGGACTGTGTTTAGAGTTGGAAAACACATGCTTGAAAAAGGTGTCTGCTGGACTCCATTTTTCAGGACTCTACGCTATAGCATGCAAAAAGGAAAAGTTGAATGGGTGCCCTGGGGGGACGGTACCCAAGTGAAGTAGGAAGATGGTGGTGGTTTTATGAAGTGTCATCCTCCAAGGGCAATGTTGCAGTTCGTAGATCCCACGAGCTATTTGGTTGCCAAAATAATATTGATTTTGTTGGCGTTTAGTCCCCGCAGAGGCATTAGGCGCCCGGCACCACTGGTGATCTGGGCCTGAGTAATAGCAAGGGCCAGGTCGCTCAGCCTTGTGTGTTTGAAACGGTTGAGACTAAGGCAAAACTGAGTCCCTGCATTTGTAGATAAACCCCTTCTAAAGGGCTGCCTCGCCTGGATTTCATGTGAAGTCAGGAAGGCTCTGTGAGCAGCGCTGGATTAGAAGAGAAGCCTCTCGCACGTGTGGGTGATGTAGATGCTCTTAGATGGGACTGGAGGTGCGATACCTGCTGAGGCAGGAAGGCAAAGGATTCCTCGTTCTGTGCCGTTCTCCTAGTGACTTTTCAGGGAGAGGATCCACAGCGCGTGATGAGTGTGAAGGGGAACTCAGGCAAGGTTTATCAAGTACTATTTGCTTCTCAGTAAGACGACAAGTCTGGGCTGGTGCTTGATTCTATTAGTAGAGCAGATTCAAGATAAAATCTGTGAACCTGTGTATATTTAGCTTTTGGGTTGCTCCTTATTAGGATGGTTCTTGTAGCAACAAATGGTATAATTTTTTTTCTACTTATTTTTTTCTTAAATAGCATGCAAATGTTTTTTTTTTTTTTAATTTAATTTTATTTTTAAATAACACTAAGCATAAAGTTCCGTTTGGTTCATTTTGGGGAAAAAATGTGTCTGACCTAAATAGAAAAACTATCTTTGATCTTGCAGAGATTGAACTGTTAGGAAAAATTAATAACTGAAAAATGAACACGTGTGGCATCTCTCCAGAGAACAAAATATATCTTTGAATCAAAGAAACTTAATGCATCAGAAGCCAACTTCCCACAAAGCTTATGCTTTTAAACAAAATGATTAGAATTTTAAAAAGGAATGTATAGGAGATGAATGACCAGGCTTTGCCAATATTTTTGTAAATGAAAACTCTGTGTCGTGTGTTGTGCTCTTCCTCACTTTGTGTGGTGAGCTGGAAGTGGGCCATCCCTTACTCGCAGATGCTACCTGTGAATAGTTTCACACTACTGAAAGGCCTGAACCTACGAGGCGTTCGTCTTTGAAGGCCGTCTGTAATGGCGGGCGATGTCGGGAAGTCATTATCTGTCACTCAGGAAAACCGTGATAAGCAGACTGCCTGCTTCTGACGTGGCACTCAGGTGAAGAAGATGGAGAAATAGAAGCTTACAGAGGAAGCCTGAAATACATGGCCTGATTTTTCCGAATTGGCAAGTGCTTAGCGTTATTGAACATGGTGTTTGCTCAGCGCTTTTGAAAATCTAAGTTACTTACTGCAATCCTAAATGCTAAGTTAAAAACTGAAATTTATACTCATTGTATGAAAATATTATCTTTTTCTTTTTTTTCCAGAATCTTGCGCTCTATCTCTGCATGTCGTTCTCAGTCTGTAAATAAGGGCAAAGTATTATTTTCTCTCCTGTCTCTGTCTATATTCTACGTTTAAATTTCAGGTTCTTCAGAGGTCTGTCATTTATTACTGTATGTACAGCCCTTAGCACCACGGACTTGGATTTCAAATAGGTCCTCTGTGAAGTTCTTTAATGTAATTAGCAATGGTCATCTGATTTAAGTCATAAAGTATGTGTAATGCTCTGCCCATGGAAGGCTTAATTAATTAAAATTCATTTAATGTATCACAGAGCTCGTTCAGTGAGGAGCATGCTGGAAATACCAAGTATTATTTATTACTTCTTTAGTGAAAATGCAGATAATAACTTGAGATTGTGGTTCCAATTTAAGGCATTTGTATATGAACTCAAATTCCCCAAGAGATAACTTGACCTCAATTTCCATTTATTGACAGTGTGTCTGGCTGGCTCACCCTCCTAAGGCATTGTGGTGTGAAATGGGAGATGAAATTAGAGAAAGAATCAAACTGCTTCCTTCTTTTTGTACCCTGTACCTGGTTTATAACAAAAATGAATGGATATTTTATATTAGAATGTGGATCATCCCAAAGAAATACCTCTTCCAGCTCCATGCTCCTTCCTTTTATTGTTTTTGTTAGTACACGCAGGGCACATTAAGATCAACTTTTATTTCTCTTAAATTTATAATTCACCTAGAACTCGAGAAGCTAAACCAGGATGCAATAGGACCTGATACAGCAAACGTAAGCCTGGCACTGCTGGGCTTTATTTCCTTATTTACTACATGCTAAGGTAATTACAGCATCACCTCTACACCTAAGAATATATTTGAGAGGTAGATTTTTCTCTACTAGTGGAAGTCTATAAATCTGGTTTACTAAGTGAAGCCAGTCCGAGCTCATGGAATAGGGAATTTGGCCCCTGGATTCTTGTTATGGCGTAGGAGAGGAGAAGCGGAGCCAGCCGTTTTCGGGTGAAACACCCGGGCAGCTTTGTGTTGCTGCATATCTGCGTTCCGGAACGTCTTGCTGTTGCTGCTGGTGGCTGCGTACCACGAAAGTAGCGTCAAGATCGCTGGGTACCTGTCAGCAATAAAGCTAAGGAAAACCTCTCTGCGCCTTTGCAGTCGCTCTGAAAGCGGTTCGTGCTTTGGTCCTGCCATCTTCCGTAATTAAAGACACGGTGTCAGTTTTCTGCAGTCAAACAGCACGGTCACGTTTACCATGTGAAAATAATGGAATGACAATTAAATCAAGGGCATGTCCGCATGAGAAATTTAGTTTTTGTAAGGTGAAAAGTGAGTAGTTCTCTTGGTCTGTGTGACTGTATGTTAGGCAAAAATTGAAATCTCTGAAACTTGTGATTTCTGTCCTTTGTGATTTTGGTTTCTTGGAAATACATTGGTCAAATCAAGAATTTCTTATAGAACTGGACAGGAGAATTTTGGAGAGCAGGCTGCAACCGAGAGTGACATAGGTATGGTAGCTAAATATACTGTAATGGAAATGTCATTTCAAGATGTGGTAGCTTTTAAGTAGCCTGAAGATAGTCACTAGCAAAGGTGGTATTATCTCCAGTATGACAGTCTGAAAATACCTTAAAAAAGTCCTTTCTTTTTTAAAAAAGCAGCATTTCTCATGGAAGACTTCAGTCTTCTCCTTCTGCGATTGTCGAGTGACAATGACGGCATCTGCTTTGTCCCCGTGCTAGCGTCCTGTCTCCTGTGAATGCACTGAGACCGGAGCACTGCTGGCAGGTTGCGTGCTTTCATTGTGCTCGAGATAACTACAGGCATTAATTTACCTTTTCTGTTATTGTTAGAATAACCGTTCTGTGTAGTTTTGCATCTGGAAGAAAAGCACCGCGAATTACTCTGCATCTGTTCTTGGTGCTAATCCCATTATCAGCGACAGGATTAGTTCATAAACAAAGGAGCTCTACTAGTCTGTTCTATGTGCCCTACTATGAAAATTGAACAGGGCTCACGTGAGGTACACCACTTCCCTACTCTTACACTGAGCACCACATCCAGAGCTTCCAACTGCTGAAATTCGCTGTAGCGATACATAAATTTGTATGATTTCTGAAAAAAAAAGCTATAGAAATATGTAGGAATCATCATATCTTGTGAGGTTAAATGTAGTGCCAGCATTTATTTTGGACTGTAAGCTGTTGTTTGTGACTAATTTAATCACATAATTAAAATCAGGCCGTGGTACCGTAATTTGAATTTATCCCCCTGTATGTAACCTCGGTTTTTCAGAACCCTCTTTTACCCATGCAAACAACCACCGTCCAGAGCTGCTGAGCTACATCGTAGCTGGCCGATGCGAACGAGCCATGCGGAACTCGGGCGCTTCCCTGGGGATCCCTTGCTGTGGCGAGGAGACACGAGCGCTGTGGGTGGGTGCCATACGCAGGCGCGCTGGTCTTACTGCCGCGGTGCGGGGCCGCAGGGTCCCTCCGGCACGGGCGCTGCTGGCCTGGGTTGAAGCAGGCAGGCGTGGTGGTGCCGGGCTGCAGAAGTGCTGCTGATGGCTTGAAGCGAGCAGACATTTCAGTGAAGAGGGTTATGTCCCGCCTTGCTGGCTGATGCGTTCCTCTCTTCCAGTCTCAGTCTTGAATCTATTTAAAGAGACTTTTGGGGGAGCAAGCGATAACAGGGAACGTTATTAATTATGTATTGTCTTTCATTCTGATACAAGGGTGCTGCTCTGCATGCCACTGCCTCACTGTGTGGACAAGTGCTTTGGAAAGGAACTGATTTCCTTGTGCTTCAACTTACTTGTCTGAAAACGGCTCTAATGATGCTAAATTATTACTGGAGATTGGGAGATGCTTGAGATTATTTTATTTTGCTATGTAATTCCTGGGCATTGTTGCTAAATCTAATTTGCATAGGAATAAGGAGCCAGTAATCAGATGCAAACACTAAACTTCCTTTAATTTGTCATAGTTCTCTTTCCTTGTTCCAGGATTGTCTTTGGAGGTAATGGAGGAAGGAGTAGGGATAATATATGCGAGCTCTTGGATTCAGGAGCTGAAGGGTAGCAAAGACACGTCTTTGCTTTTGTAATTATTTCTGCAAAACTATGTTGGCAGATTCTCCCTGTAGAACTACAGCATATGCAACAAAACTTTTTCTGTTGGCATTGCTACACGACTTCCTCGGATGATGTGAACTAAGTTGACAAAAGCAGTATTTTGTCAGTGGTGCTACATCTCTCGGATTCAATATTTCAGGACCAGACAGTGTATATATATTTTTTTTCTCCCCTCCCTCACCTCCTTCCTTGCTGCTCTTTCTCTCTTTACCTGATGTCTCCCCCCATCATTTTTCTCTGCTCAAGAGAAGAAACAACAGAGAAACCAAAACTGGATCCTTCCCAGAGCAGCACTGGTAGTATGATCCCACTCACCACAAGTACTTAATTTCAGCTGTGTACAAAGGGCACAGAAATATTTTATCATTATATTAGGTAGCCTGTCTGTCCCACGCTGCTTCCACATGGGATCCAGATTTTTTAAAACTGGTGATCTTTGCTTTCCGAAAGAGAGAAATACCTTACCAAAAGAGAGCAAATGCCATCGCTTGACCTTTTCAGCCTTTGGACTCCCAGTGTATCTGACTTGGCCAGACAGGTCTGGGGAAGGGAAAAATTAACAGCAGATGGATTGAAGAACAGAGCTCGGTGGCAGATGGTGCCTACAGACATTTACTGACATGTCCTCAGTCTTAATGGGTGTGGTTTTCCCCTTTTAGCAGCACTGATAGTACATCAGGGTTTGTGTGTGCATTCTAAAGATACAGACAGATAAGGGACTGCATTATGGTCAGCAGAAGAAGAAATGTGAGGACCTCTAATATTTAGTTTGAGTACTTAGAGGTTCATCTTTGCTCGTGGTTTGATCCAATGGCAAGCGACATCAGTAGGAATCTTTGCAGTCTCTTTCATGCCATTTGATCAAATCTTTAAATTCTTGAATCTCCATTCTTCTGAGATGAGTTCATCCTCAACATGTGGGATTTATTTCTTCAGAAGATCATTGTCATTTGTGAATTCAAAATACTCAAAGCCTTCTGGCCATACCTGTATAATTGGAAACAATTTTATAATTTTTAGTGTTTATTAGTTGCATAATTTCTTGAGAAGGTGCTTGGGATAGACTTAACCAAAACCTAAAGCATTCTTAGTAGTAAGCCTGTGGGCAGGCTTAGAGAATCCAGTTTCTTGCAGCCAAGTAAGCAGTGTATTACGTGCACTTTAGAGCTGCTGACCACTAACCGAAACTCGACACACAGACACAGGGTTTGCTGTGGAAAAGCGTCTGTTACAGCCTGCTACGGAAGCTGCCTTCCAGTACAGAAATGCTGTCGCAAATCCATTTGGATTTGCTTGGCATTATGACCTCTCGCTTGGTCTTTGGAATTTTTCCCTATATGTGTAATTTAGGATTAGTTCACAGAGAAGTGGTGCTTCACAGAAACCAGGTCCTCAATCTCCTTACCCCTGTTAGGAATCTGTCTTCACTCTAGCACAGACAGGGTTAAATATCTTGTGTGGTTTTTTGCTAGAGGCCCTGGAGAGAACGTCCACAAAAGAGGTGATAGCAGCACTGAAAGAGAGGGGGTCGGGTTGATTTGTTGTCTCTCAGTGCATCCATTTCACCGATTCCTATCAGCCAGGTTTCCCCTACAAATGGAACTTAAGCTGCCCTAACCCTCTCCCACAAGCTGCAAATCTGCTATCTGAAATCTTTTCTTTAGAGTGATTTATACTTCCCTGACTTAGCAGAAGTAGACCTACCCAGTGACATACTCAATCCTAGACTAAATCCTGGGTTTGCCTAATCATTCTTTACTGGGTTGCTTTCAATCTCTCCTACATCTCATTAATTTTTCATTGGCTGTAAAGGATTGTCTTCTAGAGTCAAAGGAGAAAGATGAATTAGAAATGAGGAGCAAGCATAGTTAGGTTCTAATAGGCCAAGTTACTGCTTTGGATTATTTTTAGTGTAGAAATGTGGATGGCTGTGAAATGCAACAAGGAATACTTGGCTGGAGACAGGCTGGAGAAACCCCCCCTGAATCTAAAGAGCTCTAAACCCTGGCGTTGCACAGAGGTGATGCGATCTCAGCCTGTATGCAATGTCTGAGGTAAAAAGTTGTTCTAACTGAAGTCAAGAGCAAATCAGGGCAGAACGTTGCTCAGGACAAAATAGTCGTTCCCAGACTAAAAAGAAGGTTAGATGTTTGTATCTTGCCTTTCAGTTACTTCCATTACGTTGCACTACTGAATGTACATTTAAACACTAATTGCAAGACTATTTTTTTCCCCCTGACGTTAGAACAGTCTAACAAATTCAGAGTTTCATTGGGAGGGGTGTGTCCTTCTAAATCTCATGAAATTTAGTGTCTTGAGGATGGCATCGCTTCCTAGGAAGTAATTTTCTCTCTTTGAGAAATCCAGATAGATGAAGGGATTGGAAGATACGTACAGTGAGTCGAATTTGTGTGAGAACGTAGTGGAAAAGGTGTGCTTTTTATTCTTTAAAAGCAGATCAGAGAGGGAACAAGCAGTTAACTTACAGGTGAAAAGTATATTGAGGAAAAAAGTAATAAGTGATGCAGTTCCAGTGTTACTGAAATCTGAATGGAATGAAATTCAAACACACTTTGATCTCACACACCGGTGGAATTTGGAATTGAGGCAACTGAAGTTGCGTGAAAAATTAGTATCTGGCAAATCTGCTTTTCAGCTCGGGGGGGGGAACTGAGGTCTGGGACTCAGACCTGAATCTCGCTGGTTCTGCCAGCGTCCTGACTTGAGAAAGTAATTTTTGGGGGATGCTCGCATCACTTAATTTCAGGCACCCTCAGCTGGAGATAGAAAGCTTTCTCTGTAATTCACAGCCTCTGCGAAAGGAGTGGCTGTGGAATTGCTCCTGGAGTAGCCCATCGGCCCTTTCCCTGGTGATGCCGCGTTACGCTTGCTTCCCAGTTTCAGCACCTCCTGTCTCTGAAGTTAGGGCTTGTGACTACTCTTCCACTAACGCTTTGGTTTTTGTACTTGGATAATGGAGATAATGATGCTGGACTTGTTTATGAAAAGAGCTGAGATTCACAATTTAGAATGTTTCTATATATGAACTAGATATAATTAATTTCTTTCTGTCGTTACGTGCAAGATCCTGTAACAGATGGACTAGTATCGTTTGGCAAATAATTCATCTGACATTTCCCTCATCAATCATTAAACAATTGGTACATTTCTTCATTGTGCACTCGGCTTTAAATGCTATTTTGTTAGCTGTTTCGCAGCATACTGATGGGCTTGGTCTAGAGCCATTGAAATCAAGGAGGAGGCTGTCGGACCTGCAAAGGCAGTGAATCAGGCCCTGTATTTTTATGCCAGATGATCTCAAAAGGTAGCATCATAATTCGTGAATGGGGAAGGTCTAGATTCGTTATAATAGCAGTGTCTCGCTCTGTAGGGTTTTTCTTGAGGTGTCGCTCTGCGTGAAGCATGGACACCAAGGGAGCAGGAGCAGCATTTCACCCCTGGTGGTAGGAGCCTGCGTTTGAGGGTTTGCTCCTGCATACTGTGCCAGCAGGTGATGTGTGAAGGAGCACAGGATCATGATCTTCCTACAGTCCACTTAAACCTCCCCTCGCCCTCCTTCTTTCATAGTTGAGTGCTGACAAGTTCTGATGTTATGGAGAAGTTCCATGCTATTCAGTAGTTTTCTTAAGGTCCAAACTACTTGATGTGTATTAGCATCCCCCCCGCCCCAAGGCAGTGATTTTATATTTTTTTACATGTAATGTGTAGGACAAAAGTTTGAAAAAGCTGACCTAAATGGATCCTACTGGCTCATTAAACAGTGGCAACCAATAAATCTTTTTTTAATAGTCTCTTGAATTTTTAAGTTTTGGAGTTGGTAATGCCCATACTGTAGATGTATGGAAATGGATATTTAAAAACTGGGCCCTAACTTTAAGAGGGGTGATTTGGATAAATGATTTCACTTTTCTTCCACCTTTTAATTAAAGCTACTGTGGCATAGACTGCGTACTTCAACAGATTTCTTTTAATAAATTGCATTAGGTGATATTAGCTTTCAGGGTATTACTCCAGATTAACTCTCTCCTTTCAGGATTTCCTCAACTCTGCCATATCTTTCACAATGAAAATAACCCGCTTTCTTTTCCTTCTTCCTCTCTCTTTATTGCATCAGTATGCATTGCAAAACCAGTGGCTTGTATATCCTAAGCCGAGATAATGAGACCAACATTAATTCCACTACAGCTGCTACAGGCATGTAAATGAACCTTTCATCTGTCCAGCAAAGCAGCTCTGAGGCTGCAAAGAACACCCGGGCTAAGCAGTGTGAGCAGTCAGGGACATGGCCGAGGTGAGGGTGAGAGGAGAGGCTGTGCTAAAAATGGCTGGAATTCGAATGTCCTCAGTTAGTATTTCCTACTAGGATCAATGCTGCTGTTGTCCGCTTGCATTAATTATTGCAAGGACATCTTTTCCTGTTTGTCTCTACTGCTGGGGATGTAGCGGTCGTTGGCCCATTAGCACTAAAGAGGACACGACGAGAACCCCCTCGGACAGTGTTCTTTCCATGTCAGCCTCAGTCTCTGCTGGGGGCCGCGTCTCTAGGTTGTGTCCACATTGCGTAAAGCAGGTTAGAGCAGGCTGGTTTGTCGAAAGGCACTGTAGCGGTAGTAGGGCAGTGCGTGGGCTAATTAGCTCTGCCTCTCAGCAAAGCTAATTAACCTAGGCACACTGTTGTGTTGACATGACTCTGTTGCTTTGAGTTCTGGCAGGAATCAGTTCGTGGCTGATGTGGCTCAGGTGTCTTTGCTCTGGTTTTTTTGTGCATGGGTCAGTCATGTCCTAAGAAAACTTATGCCCCAGCCAGTTGGGTAGGATGGGAGGAGACTGTTGACCCTTGGCCGTGTATTCTCTCTTGTAAGGCATTTATATTTTACCAGCGAACAGAGGCTTCCCAGAGCTCTAGAAAGTAATTTTTTTTTTTTTTAAAGCCAGATATCTATGTAGTGGTGCAATGAGAAATTGTCTGTGTGTATAACAGGAAACCAAATAACCCCACATTGTTCCAGAAAGCTAGACCTAGTATTTCTACTTTCCAAATGTGCTTGCTAGTGGTCCTCTTCAGTACAGCAGTGACACATGTATGGATGGCTTCAGTGGGGTTTAACCATATGTTAAAGGTAAACGTATTTTAAATGCTTTACTGAATTGAGGCCTAAATGGAAGCAATATGTGAAACCTTTTGACAAACATCTGATTTCTCTGAACTCAAGTGGTCCATTATTACAGGTTTGAAATCTAGAGGGAGGCAGGCGAGGTATGTAGAGAAAATTACAGCGTGATCTGATTATTTGTAATGTCTTCACTTCACTGTGAGATGACTCAAAGGTGCCTGTTCACTTTCAACTAAGTTTTGTGCTAGTGGCAGCAACAAGAAGATGAACATAGGTGTGTTTTTAGCAGTATCTTTTCAAATAGAAACTGCGTTTGGAATATATATATCCCGGTTAAATATAGCTAAGCCAGAAATAAGCAGGGACTCAATTTGGCAAGTACTCCTAATCTTCAGTTAAGTTGGAATCTAGCTACCCGTTTTCTTCAGATCCCTCTCTTGTAGCTATTAGGATAATATAGTGGTTCGATGAGCTCTACCTGTTATTAATCCTTTAGGAAACAGTGCATTTTAAGGGAATAGCATGTGAAGGGTTGGAAGGCATAGACTTGGAGTTGTGGGGGATTGGTCTGAGACTGTGAACTTGAAAGTTCAAAAGGGATTCTTCACAATTACTGTTAGAAAATAGAAAAGCTGAAGCAAATTTTGCCAAAACATTTGTGGTACAATGTAGAGATAACGTAGAGCACATCACGGAGGATGTTCCAGTTCCCCAAAGCTCCAAATGGGGAGGGGGTGGATTTCCTGTCTCATCCAACCAGTTATTCCTCAGTTGAACTTCCCTTTGTTCCTGAATCCTCAGTAATCCAAGATGTATACTGTCATTTTAAGTGTTTGGAGCCAGGAAACCCTGGCGATGGCCGGGGCTTTGAAGCCCGCCCTTATCATCACGTTTGCCTTGCAAAGTCAGGCAGAGGAGGGACCCAAACGCCTGTGTTCTGAGTTTGGGATCAGGATTTTTAACTGGGAGAGAAAGAACTTCACTGTTTCTTGGGCTTTTTCCTTCTAAATGTTCACGCTCCAATTTAGTCTTTTTTCAAGACAGTAACTGATTTTGACAACTGGTTTATTTTAGTTACTGTGTTGGCTTGTGTTTTGGCCTGCTGTGCAAACGGTGCAACAGCCCCCCACCCCTCAAGGGGAGGAAAAAGTGAGTCCCTGGAACAATTTCTACAGAATGTATAGTACCATATAGAGCACAGACCAGGGCAGCTCCTGAGGAGCTATATAAGTTTGCTGACTAGATGATGAGTGTAAAGACAAGGTTTTATATTTGATTCTATTAAAAACCTGTAACACCCAACACGGTTGGGAGGGGCACTCCCAACCTCTCCGGTAAATAAACATGTTAACAGAAGATATTTCCTTATGCATTGCAGGTTTGGCGGCATCTGTGATCTGCATTTAAATAATAGACTACAGCAGCCTTTTCAGATGTATGTCGCCTTAGTAAACAGAAATTCTTATAGATGTGAGGAAACATTATTTACTTATTAGCTTTTGTTCACTGCAGTAAAGCTTTCCTAGATTCTTGTGTGATTCTGTATTTAGCTTACTGACGAACACACAGTTACTGGGCAAGCACTGTTGAGAAGAGCTGTGTTAAAACAGTTCTCAGCATGATACTGTGTTTGCTTTGCTTAAATTCAAGGACTTTATTGATAAACCAGCATTGACAGAGGCCAGCCGAGATCACAGGTGCCTTGGGCCACGTTCTTGTGAGTAGGGAAGCATCTCTTGGGGTTCCCTGGCCACAATCTGTGGTTTACGCTCTTAGATGCCAGCACAGCATAAATCATACATAACTAGTTGCAAGAGAAAAACCTTGTCCCGGTAGGAGGAAAGGTGAGAACAGACAGGGGAGGTAACCTGTCAAAATGTGGCCAGAAATAGAAACCAAATTTCCAGGTTCATCCCACAGTGTCTGCTGAATGATGTTTTTTGCTGTGTGTTTTCCCATACTTTATTTCCTGATTTTTTTTTCTTTTTAGATTAGTGTAGGTCAGCATTTTTAGCGCATTCATAATCACAGTTGAACGTTGGCTCAAATAGTTACAGATCACATAATTTCCTGTAGTGGATTCTTGCTTTTTTAACCCTCAAGGCCTTTGTTCCTGAGCATAATCTTGAGTCGCTCTCAAGCTATGTGAGAATGTAGCCCCAAACAATGGGCTTCTATAGCTTGACAAACAGCTGCAAGGATGGGAACTAGCATCAAAAGCAACGAGTGAGATTTTCAGAGGCTCCTGTGGGGGCTGAAGATGCAAGCACTCCAACTAAACGCAGGTACCTCCTTGGACAGAGGTGGGAGGAAGCCAGCTACAAAGATATCCCTCCGACCTCATCGTTAGCTGTGTCCTGTGAGTACGTATCAGAAGGAGTTTTGTCAGCGGCCGGAGCGTGCAGCTAGCTCCCCTTCACATACCTGCTTTCTTGGAACGGCCTCGAGCATTGTTGCACCAGGGGTTTGCGTCGCCTGGCGAAGGTCACCGAGCGGCTCAGCGCCGCAGGGGACGGGCGAGGCAGCCCTGCGCGGTCGCTTCAAAGGGTGGCAGAACTTGTCGCTGTTGAACGTGAAACCCACCTGCTGCGGTTTGCTTGTGAGGCTGCAAATCAAAGATGCAAAATGGGATGATCAGATGCTGAAAGTAATCTGAAAGTAATTCATAGGCTGTCCCTCTTTGTCAGCCCTCTGATGAATATGCCCGGTGCTTAAATAATGCGGCACCCTAGGGAGACATGTCTGTTATTCGGAGGGTGTAGCCAAGAATATAATTTTCTTTGCTGATTTGAGAGGTTGGGCAGCAGTTGTGTTAGCTGAAACTTGTCGTGGGAAAAAAAATTTCAGTGGAAAAATACAGTCATCAGGAAAATAATAGGCTATTTCTGTTCATTTTGGGACATGGCTTTGGAATCCTCCGCTCCACTTTCTCCTTTCAGGTTCAAGTACAAACCCACATTGCATTATTTAGATAAGTGTTTCATTCCTCTGGTATTTACCTAGGTATGTAATATAGTTTAGTGTTTCTGTACTGAAATAACGCAGGCTTTGGTCCGTACGACACTTTGACTTTTCTTAATTTGAGTTTTGGGTTGCTTTTTTCTTCCCCCCCCCCCAAAGATTGTAATTCCCAGGAAATCGATGTTCTATAATCTAGATGTCCTTAAAGAGCAAGTACTTCTATATTACGGAGGAGTTCTGAATAAGAAAAGATGTTAATTTGTTACGTTAGAATAAGAATCAGTGTCTTAAAAATGGCTGCTTCTGACAATGCACATATTTTACAAGTCTGACAAATTTTTTACATGTTAAAATACTCCTAGGCATTTTGTGCAGACTATCTAAAGGCCCTCAGTAAAGATAACCGCTCAGATCTTGCCCTAGACTTCTAAAGCAGAAACTAGGATTAAAAAAATGAATAAAGAGTGAATAATTGGCCTCTTGAGTATAATGATACTGTCTGTTTCTAAAGGACATTTGCTTGTGTTAAAATCAACCTTTTTCCTCAGGAAAAAAAAAAACCCAAAACAAAAACCACATTCCTGTGGCACTAAAGAAGAAGTAATTGCCAAAGTTATTTGTGTCACAATAACTTATTAATCTGGAAGGATGAAGACACTACCCAGAGGTCATGTATGACCCAGTAATGAGACCATCAAGCATCACCATAAATAATTAAACAAAGACACATTACTTGAAAACTTTTTTCTTCTCTCCTTCCTCAGGCACCTTGAAGCTGCTTCGTTATCTGTATAATTTGTATTATGGGTGGATTACCAACACACAGAGGCACAAGAATCACAGGACGGTTGTGGCTGGAAGGGGTCTCCAGGGATCGACCAGTCCAAGTCCCCTGCTCGGAGCGGGATCAGCTGCAGAGCAGGCTGCCCGGGGCTGTGTCCTCTGCAGTTCTGACCACTTCCAAAAACAGAGTCTCTACAGCCTCTCTCGGCAACCTCTGCCAGTGTTTGAGCACCCTCGCAGTGAAAAGCTTATTCTTATATTTAAATGCTATTTCCCATGTTTCAGTCTGTGCCCATTGCCTCCTGCCTCTGGGCAGCACCAAGGGCTCTGGCTCTGTTGTCCTCACTGCTTCCCGACAGGTACTTAAAGCACACTGATAAGATTCTCCTGAGCCTTCTCTTGCGGAGGGTAGATAGTCCCAGCCCTCCGCCCCTCCTTGCCTGGCGTGCTTCTGATCTGAGCTGGTTTTCTCGTCATGTTTCTAGTTTCGAGCAGAGACCAAAAATTAAAATTGCCATGGTACGTAACTAGAACGTGAACAGCAGTGACTTGATTTATGCTGCCGGCCCTCCCTAAGAATGAACAGCTCTTAGGAAAAAAATCGGTGAAATCTACCGGACAGGACAGGGATTGGGAGTCGTGTGTGCCCCGTCAACAGAGGATGTTTGGTGTATGTGGAAAGGGGAATGATTTGGGCTTTTCAGATCGCTAATGAGGTCTTGTCGGAGCGAGAAGCAGTTGATTCAATACCTCATGATTCAGTGCCTCGTGTTAGCCAAGATGACAGTTGTCATGTTTACCTGAAAGGCATAATTAATCTGAAGTTAATTGAGTAATTCTGTATTTAATCTGTTATAACAAAGAATTCAATTGACTTCCTGAACCGATCAATTTCTCTCTCTCTCACATTGTTTTTCAGGAGGAATTGGGTCTTTGTTGCTGGTTTTTAAGTATTGTCCAAATCCACTTTTGTTTCATCTGCAGCAGATACAGACAGCTCCCTCCGGTCCCACTGAGGACGGGAGAGTGTGTGCATTTCTAAAACAGTTCCTAAGGGCTTTTGTCAGTCTATCCCTTATCATTGCTGGGATTAAAAAAAAAGCCACGTTGTAAAAGTCCAGCAAATATCTTTTCACCACCATTTAATGTGCTTGGTTCCTAAACAATTGCAATTGATTTTGTTTGCTCTTGCAAACACGAATTATCCCGTAATCATCTCAGCCTTCCAGCCATGCTTACATTGACTTGTTTGTGTTTTAAAGTGAGAAAATGCAGACATTGTTGTGAAAATAAGAAAGGTTAGAGGCAAATAAAAGGTGGGTTTTTTTCCCCTGGTTGGCAGGATGCGCATCCACCTCAATTAATTGTCACCCCTATAGCTTATTTAGTACAATGCAATGAGTGAGGTAGATGTCAAAATTAAATAAATGACCTTTATTTTTGCTTCTGCTTGTGGTTTCTGCTAAATGGCTATTTCAGGGTTCATCAGTGACTGTCTCTTAGACTGTGTGATTGCTTGCTTTTACTCAAAACGAGTATACGCAGCAGAATACTAAAGGGGACAGTATTTCCAACTACAATACACCTCTTTACAAGCAAGGCTTTGTGGCTTAGTACAGTCTAAGTCCTGGAGGATGAAGCTGTACAGACAATTACCCACCATTTTTGAATAACTGAGCATTTCCTCTGACAATCCTGTAGATAACGGGGCAAGCGTTGCTGGGGTTTTGACTCCCTTTTCCGGCTAATATGTTTTATTTTTTAAATGAATTTACCCCCATTTTTCTGTACTCTTTAGGTGTTTATATGGCTTGGATTTCTACTATTTAGTGGTTCAACAGTTACTTTTGGTAATTTGCTCTTCTTTACTCTTCCGTCCAACAGTGTATATCTATGCATGCCCATTTTATATAAATTTCTTGAAAGAGTCATATGAAATACAGTGGCCTGAAACGAAATTCTCTGGTCTGTAGCTAGTTATCTTGCAGGAAATACAAGGCTCGTTCTGGAGAGGGGGTGAACCCCCGGTGCCCTGTCAAGGGTAACGATAAAGCCCACAGTAAGCGAAGAGGAGCGGGGTGCAGGGTCTGCCCTCCAGGAAGAGTGCTTCAGTGTTCTGTCCCAGAGGATTCTGGTGAGGATTTTGTTGTGCATGGACCTTTTAATGGAATAGCGTATGTAGTAAAAATCTAACACCTAGTGAAAGCCAGCCAGCAGCCGCTGATGTTCTAAACGGTGCTGTGTCCAGGCAGCCGTCCCAGCCCAGAGTTGCCTAGCGTAGGAAAGATTGGTAGGGTCGAATCAACGGACAGCCTTGCTGCGAGCTCCAGATAAATGCTGTTATTTCTTTTGTACAGTTACAGGTCTCTGAGGAGGCTTCCCCAGAAAGCACTTGCAGCACTTGCTGCTGCGGGGGCGATGGTTATGGTGGCACACCCGCAGAATTGTAACTCCAGGTGGGGAATCAGCAGCAGATGAGCTTCTTCACGCCAATGCCCTTAGCAACGAGTGAGAAATGCTGAAACAGGTGGAGTTATTTCTAAACAGAGCGAGTTTTTCCACTGCTTTTTTTGAAGATACGGAGGGCAGGGTTTGGTATGAGCTCCTCTGGATTTACTCCTAGATAACTCAAGTCAGAATTTGGCCTGGGCTGTTTTTGAGTGCATTTCATACGTGATAGCAGCGTTCAGAAATGGAGTTCAGTGGTTCTGTAGATCAGCCTTAGGTTTGATTTTCATTTTTGTTCTGAAAACATTCAGGGGACTTGCAGTAAGGCCCCCTGTATTACAGGAGCATTGTAAATTACCTTTAAGTTGAAAACCTGCTACATTAAGTATCTCTCCTATGCGATGTGTTCAGTTGTTTATTTCAAGTGTAATCCATGCTTGTGCAAGAGGCTTCTTTGGTAACTCCTCTGAAGAAGTAATGCTTGATTTTGTGAGGTTCTGAGTGCCCTTGATGTCAATCGGTTTTAAAGATGCTCAGCCTCTGGAGAGTGCGCTCTGGACAAGGCTTTAACCTCGCTGATAATAGCTGTAATAATGAAAAGTAGCAAGGCAAAATTGTCCTGTTGGTGTACTTGGTATTTCTTTCACATCTCATGCCTCCTGTGGGGACTTTCTCAGCTTTTTTTCATGTCCCAGTTCATAATGACTTCAGTGTTCAACCAAAATAAGTTTTTCATAAGGAAATTTGAAAGAAGCTCTGTCTTTTAGGACTTGCTTGTCGTATAAGGTCCTTAGGTTAAGCTTGTTTATAATTAACTAGCTTAGGGTAGGGCGGTCTTATTGGAAGAATATTGAAGCTAGGAATTACCACCTCTGTAACATAATGCTCCTGAAGGGTTCCCAGTAGTATTTTCCCAATGACTAACACAAATGGTCCAGTTGTTTGTGTATCCTCTTTTTCGGCAGCCGGTAGTAGTAACTCCTTTAGGACACAATGTAATAAATAAAGGATAATTCTCTCCACTGGGAAATATTCCTTCTAGTACCTGTAAATAAGGGGTGGATGTACATAAGCAGATACAGCCCCCTTTCAAAATGCTTGGATATTGGTTTTCCTCTTATTGTTTTGCAGGCGTTGGTAATCACTTTAAAGTTCCATACCTTTTAAAAATAATAATAATCTCAATTGACAGGTCAGTGAGGTCCTGTGGCCATAAGTTTCACTAGTTAGTAGGGTTAAATAAGGAAGAACATGAAAAATATATTTCCAAAACCTGCTGAGTGATGTTTTTCCAGGTGAATCCCTGAGTCGAGGTAGGACTTTGTGGGTTATCTGTTGTAAGAATGATCACTTCCGCCCCCAAAAACTCTTTTCTTTCTTTTTTTTCCCTCTTGGAAAATGTAAACATAGTTAAATATTTTAAGTCTACTTGATGCTACTGTGTATTGCATTGATAGGTTCTGTTTCCTACTTCTCGGTGGTAGGAACAAGTTTGTCTGTTTATGTTCACCTCTTGCTCTTTTTTATTCTGTTTATATTACTAGCTCCTCAAACAATGCTATCTTTTAATTTATCTGCATGATGATGACTTCGACGTGCCGTTGCAATGCAAACAACAAAAAATATTGTTAAAGAACGATCATATAAATAGCATCGTACAGAGAAAGTACTCTGGAGCCTGGTGTGCTTCCGTAGCCTCAGTGGGGTTTTGCTTTGGTTGAAGTCTCTAGGTTGCACTGCAGTCTGTGGAAAAGAATGAAGAGGACCATTCTTCTGCAGCCAGAAAAATTTCTAGTGCAAACACCTACAAGTGCTAAGAACACATGAAAATCAGTGGTGTTGAGGCCGCATGCTTGTTAACTTCGATCGGCGGGTATAGCTGCCGCGATGGCATCAGTGGGTACAGAGAGAGCAGGATCAGAAACTTCTCATACCACAAGCCTTCAGCTGTCGTTCCACTCCGCTATATGAGAGGGAAGATAACGATGCAGGAAAAATGACCGGCAGTGGCAGCTGGAGCCTGGTGGCTGCTAGTATTTTGCAAAGGGGAACAGCTACAGGCTGCCATGCTCAGCCTTTCCTGCGGAAGTCAAGGAATACAAATGGAAATTACCTTTGCATAGGTTCTGAATGCTTGAAAGAAACAGGTTTCGTGCCACACTGGTGCTTGGCGGAGGGAGAATGCTAACAGAAGCCTTCATTGGCTTATGGTTGGACTCGATGAGCCTAAAGGTCTTTTCCAACCTAAATGATTCTATGACTGGGGTCCCTGCACCCACGCTAGGTCTTGAGCAGGGGTAAGTTGGTAGGAATAGGCCTTTCTTTTGCAAATCATCCTTGGTAGCGTGCCTTTCTGCCTTGTCTTTTAGGCACAGTTCCACAGGCTGCCCACAGTGAGAATGTGCTATGCTGACACTTCCATACAATTTCAATATATAGATAGAGGCCAGTATTTTCCTATTTCTGTTCCTCCTAGTGAGCAAGTGACCTGGTGGTAATGTCTGTGGAATTTATAGTCAATCTAGGTCCTTCCAGTAGGTGTCTACCCTCTTGATCAGCTGGGTCATGAATCTGCTGAGTAAATTGGAAGCTTCCTGTGAACAGGGTTTTTGGAATGTAAGAAGTAGGGTGACAAGGCGAAAAAATTAAGAAAGCCTTTCTGAATTCCAGAACAAATGAAAACCACAGCAAGGATTAATGTTTATGGTATTCCAGGTTGTATATGTCAGATAGAATAAACACTGATAAAAATTCCTATTTTTGGGGTGCTTCCTGTTTTGAGTACACTTGCACAGCGATCCAGTTCAGTATCAAATGAAAATCAGTTGGAATCTTTCACTTAAATGAGAATTAACTGTTGCTAGTATCTGAAGAGTTCGTTTGCTGTTTATTCACCCATCTGGACATTCAGGGTTCTGGAAGAAACTTGCTGAGTTCTCAGCATTTTCTTTATCCATTTCAGGTTCCGGTTGTGGGTACTTCACATTTGAAAACCTGTCCTTTCATGTGAGACCGTCACATGAGGAGCTTCAGTCCTGATTTACAGAGCTGTTTACTTGCTGAATGTGCTGACTGGTGCCTGATAGAATTATACAAAAGCACTAAGGTACGTATCTAATTCACCCTAAAAGTTCCTGGTGCTTGGGTTCCTTTTACAGAATAACTGACGCTGGAAGGGACCTCTGGACATCTGTAGCCCAGCCCCTCCTCTTCAAAGCAGTTCAACTAGATCAGGTTACTTCAGCCTATGTCTAGTCTGGTTTTTAATATTGCTGAGGATAGAGATTCCACAGCCTCTGTGAGCAACCTGTGACCATCTCACGATGAAAACGTCCTTCCTTCCACCTAGTTCCCATTTCCTGTGCTGTGACTTGTACTCGTTGCCTCTTGTGCTATCGCTGTGCACCTCCTTACTCTGCAGCTCGTGGTTAGTGTGGCTTTTAACCTACAGTATGTAATGTAGTCCAGAATTACAGAGCCCGACTGTATCCTGCAGGGATTGTTTTGTTTGCTTGGAACTTGAGCGCTTGGCTGGGCTGCAGGAAGGGTCGTCGTGGGTAAGCCATGGATGGGATCTGAAAAGGTGCTGGTTCAGGTCAAAGTCTGGTACAGATATTTTGGGTGTGTCAGTCCTTTGAAGTCCCAGTTCTTTATCTGTCAGATGGGGACACAGTCATGTTCCCTCTGCGTCTTTGTTTAGCTGCTAAGTTCTGTATTAGCTGTGTATGTGACTCCATTCATACAGGGAGAGGACCAGTATTGCTGGTTGTATATGCTGCATTAAAATCAACAATACTTCACTAAAATTCTGAGACCAGTGTAGAAACACATTCAGAAAGGGTTTTATTGTAGTCTGGTTTTAATGTACCAGCCAAATGGCAGTGGTCATGAATTGCTGACAATTAAACACTTAGCATATGAAGAGTTGAAGCTGAGAACTTGGATGTGTACGTTTCCATCAGTAATTCACAGGACATTAGAGCCTCAATGTCAGAAGCTGTACCTCTGCACAGGATGACAGTATATTATTGAAGTTGCTCCAGCCATTACACTCCAATTGCTAATTTATTCATAGTTTACTAGCCGTGGGGAGAGAGGGGGAAAGGAAAACCCAAGGTCTGATGAGTTCAGTAGCCCTTGAAACAAAGATGCATGCTAGCTTTATTTGCAGCATTTGATTTCTGAGTCGTGTATCTATTTCAGCCTTGGTGAATGAGACCAGATTAAAAGGAAGCAAGTGAATACAGCCCAGATAAATTGGCTCGAAGTAGGCCTTATCACCAAATCATTCTGCTTGAGCTGAATGTTAACAAAAGTAAGGCAATCATGTGTTCAAGATGATATGGTGAAACATGTTCTCATTTCCCTAAAAACCCACCCTGAGTTCGTAGCGTTTAATCCTGTGATTTGAATTGTTATTGTTGGCTGGTTGGCATATCTCTGTACTAAAGACTGTTATCCCTACAATAATGCTCACCATGAGTTAAACTGCATTAATGAGATAAAGATATGCTGGAATACTGACCCGTTATGTTAGCTGCTCTACAGGCAGAGAAGCGAGAGGTGGCTGCCTCCTGCGTGCCTTTATTAACCAGTGTGTTCTGGAAAAGTTTTACTAGTTATGCAACATGGGCGAAGGACACGATTGTTTTACATCAGTTTCGCTGTGCTAGTACACCTCTTTCAGAGGATGGCTCTGTCATCAGAGGCTAGGTGTCATCTTTACAGGATTGTGACAGCCCTTCACAGCAGAAAACCCCAGAAGGTTTGGGAGTGTTTGTGGGTCAGAAACGGCAGAAGCAAATTTTGGATGGATTTGGCTCATGCTGTCGCTCAAGTATGAAAGAGTTGATTACTGCGGAGAACTGGAACGTGGAATGCAGGCATGCATGCACACACCCTCTCCGTCTGTCACTGTCCTCCGGTGCCTGCTGCTGCGCCCACCCCCAAGCCCTGGTTTTCCATGGTACGCTCCTAAAATAATTTAGGCAGGCAGGGTCCAATTTCCTTCTTGTTCTTAACAGGCACTCATTTGCAGATACGATTCAAAATTCAATGTAGATACCTTAGAAATCACAGAATTGTGCCCCCTAAATTATTGTTTTGCCTGTAAATTGCTTTGAAGGAAGTCATGTTTTGAAAGGCTTGTCAATTAACTTTATACAGATGTCTGCAGTCCTCCTCATTTCGGTGGCATTGTGCAAAGTACACGTTAAGCCAAATTTGATGCGCGTGCTGGTTCATGGAATACATATGCCCATTTACATACATAAAGGCGCCTGTTTATCTGTGTATATGCGTTACTAGTGCCCATCAAATGTGGACACATCTGTTTCATTCAAAAGGTGCCAGATTAGCTTGGAGAATTTACACCCATTTTTAGGCTGTAGAATTTGCAAGCTCATTTTGGATGCAGCGACTTGAAGATCTTTACTTGAAAGCTAAACAGGCTAATTGGAGGTGTCAATAACTTCCATCGGGGATAGCGCTAAGTAGTTGGGAAGAGTGACTGATGGGGGAGCGGTGTAGCTGAGATTAAAGAGAGCAAAGTAGGTAGCATTACAGGAGAAGAACAAGATCCCAGGTGTCGCTGCAAGATCTTACACAACGTGGAGTGGGATTCCTTTAATGAGCGGGCAATTGTGACAGCCCCTGCCTGGTCGTGGGCACCTCCTCGCCCTGAATCCTGGAGCTGGGGAGAAGTTTGCTCAAAAGTGCAGTTCCTGATAACACAGACGTGACTTGTACCTCTAACAGTCTCTTAATAAAGTGCACAGGCAGTCCTGTGTTGAATAATTGTCCAGCTGGAACGGTCTCTTACTTGTTATTTTAATGAAATACCCCTCTGCCTCAGTAGCACTTGGGGATTACATTGACGCAGCCTTTCATAGGAGGTCACTGGTGTGAGCCTAGGCTGTTCCACGCCCAGCCAGGGCTGGCTAGTGGCAGTCTGATGCTTGGTATGGAAATTGCCTGGTCATCCTCCTTTGGGGTCTGCCGGACAAACACAGGCGTTGCAAAACCGCCATCACAACTGGCACTGCTAAGGCGTCTCCTTGACCTTTTCTCTGGCTCAGCCAAAGGTTTGATTTGTGCATTGGAGATGGAAGAGTCTTCCCAGCTCCTGAAATGAAGTGTGCTGGTGGGACAACATGGAAGTTTATATTGCAGCTAGTTAATTGTGACACTGTTGGGCGGAGGGGAAAAAAGTCCTCTTTTTTTTTTTAACTAGTTATTGTGGCATTTTTTTAATACTAAAAAGAGGGGCAAAAAAATAAACACATGTTGTTTCCTTATAGCTTTTTCTTACCATTAGGAAAACCGCAAAGAGATTATCAAGAAGCTGCTTCTGTTATTTCCAGTTTTCCCAGCCCCGCTCTGATCTTGTCCATGAGTAGTTTCTCTGAATTTCCACTTCCTCAGATTCATCGTGTTGTAAGCTTTCTTCCTGCCACGCAAAAGCCCTTTGCTGTGCTTAAGCACTTTTCCCTGGATTGTGTGTGGCAGAAGAATGTAGAATGAAAATTACACATTTAGAGTGAAGCTGATCCTATTTCATATTAGGACTGTAGTTACGTGTAATTTATGCGGGGCGAACAAATGCTAAATCGCGATTGCACGCATGGTTTGTAGATGTTAAAGATGGTTAAGATGTCATTATGAATCATATGTTAGAACTGTAAGTGCCAATTAAGAGGGTAGTAACACATGTAGTAACATAGTATTAACCCTTCCTAAACTGTTCCCAAGGAACTGTTTCTGCACATGATACTAATTTTTGGACTGAGTTTAGAAATAAGAGTGCAAAATAAAACTCGATGAAGAGGGGGAAGCTTATTCAGTTTGCAGGAAGGAATTTTGGTGAGATTCTTTCCACAGGTGACAAATAATTTCATTTGGTTAGATTAAAACAAAGGCACACAAAAAAAAAAAAGAAAAAAAAAAACACCAGGAAAAATGTTAGGTCACCAGAAAGAAAATCAATAGATTCATTAAGACTGCATGGAAGGAGCGTAAGTTCTGAGACTGATAGTTTAGCTCCAAAGAAGTCCTGTTGGGAGTGTGCAGGTAGCTCAAAGGCTTTGAACTTCCAGCCTGAGGGAGGTGTTCCTTCCCTGCTACGCCCTGCGCGCTCCCCAGTGTCACCCCATGGCAGGCTCTGTTTATCCAAGCTGTGAATGTAGAAACCTCAGAACCTTGGATTTTCAAAGTTATAGTTATCCTTTCGACCCCCTCTCTGTCCCCACCACAACAAACAAGGTTCAAAACAAAAACCGTCTGAAGGGTGATCATCTGAACCACTGTTGGTTCACATTCTTGGATAAATCACCCAGAGGGGTGGGAATATATTCCTTCTGTGACATCAAATGGGTTCTGTTACAAAGTTAGGGACATGTTTAGTAAATCTTGTCTCAATTTAAAAATCCTCACAGCTGCCTTTCCTGAATGCCAACGCGCTCATTTTTCACATTGAAACATAAATGACCGTACATTAATGCAGCAACCTAATACTGCAGAGCTTAGATGTTTCCATCTCTAACAACATTAATGATAAAGACAAGTGTCGTCTGAGCCTCCTGATGGTTCCAAGAATTAACCAAATTGTAGGACTTCAAATGTATTAATAATTGCCAGATTTGAATTACTTTAATTGAATTAACTAACTCAAGGATGATTGTCAACGTAAATGATGATCTTGAACACAATCACTGGGAAAGGAGAAATGAGATGTGGGTAAGTGGCATATTATTACATGCTTCGGCATCATCTTGAGTTTAATAAGTGAAATTTAAGTGGGGCAGAGAAATGTTTCACTAACAAAAGTTATCTTGTTACTGTCAGCTATAATACGCGTTTCTTTGACAAATATATTCCACTGGAATAGCCTGGGGGCTTCTGCAGTAGCTGGTCCAGCTGTGGTCCAGGTCACCTTCCAGGGATTTAAAAGATACCGACTTTAGTGGGGTGAGAAGGTGAGATACCTTCAAGGATTTGGGTCATTAGTCTCTTTCTCTCCCAGTCCCTTCTCTGTAACAGGCAGGGTTGTTTTCAGATTGTATATTCAGGATTGGCAGGTGACAAATGGCGGGGGGTGGGGAGGTGGCAATGGTGAGGGAATATAAATGCCAAAGATCATCCATCTGATAGATAAAGCCTCGGGATTTAGATAATAGAAATTTACTTTGGTACATAACAGATGTCCAGATGTCCTTTGGGATGAATTCATTTATTTAAATCCTATCTGTTTTAATGAAACACTTTTTAAAAGCTGGAATGAAACCTGACTTAAATGCCCACTGAAACGTCTGCCAAAACCC
Source organism: Phalacrocorax carbo (assembly GCF_963921805.1). NCBI lineage: Eukaryota > Metazoa > Chordata > Aves > Suliformes > Phalacrocoracidae > Phalacrocorax > Phalacrocorax carbo. The sequence goes on along the minus strand of NC_087536.1, from coordinate 3,602,592 downwards.
AGCTGCTTGACAAGGGTGGTCCTAACAAATGTGCTTTGAAGTATCACCCAGTAGGTGATCAGTTCTTTGGTGCTGTCTGTAGCAGACGAGAGCTTAGCAACTCCAGTTCCGCCCTTGCGCTGATGTTGCTCTGTTTTCTGTAGCCACTGAATACCTCAACAGGCTGACCTTAGGAACAGTTCAATGTTACTCAGCTGGCTGCAGTTATGAGAAGCCGTAGGAGAAATCTTAAATAGGTGTAACTGTGGTGCAAGGTATTGTGAAGTTAGAAGTGATTACAAGTTGTTTTTCACAAGTGCGATTGTTCCTGGCTTCTTACACCAGCATTACAGCGATACAGCAACAATGCCAGCGGTACATCAGTTTGCCATCAGTCTCTGGAAGGTAGAGTAGGAAGTATTTGAATTTTTTTTTAATACTTAAAATTCTCACTATTTCCTAGTGATCCTTTTCAAGAAATATTACGGCTGAAAAATCAAAAATGCTGCAACAGGAGAGAACAACTTAGTGTTTGAACGAGTTCATGCTGGGCATCTGAGGTTTTGGGTGGTTTCCAACCACTGCAGGAGTTGGTTTTCCAAACTAGGATTTTTGTTGGTGAGTTGCTTGGGTTTTGTTTGTTTGTTTTCCTTTGGAAATGCTTTAACCACCTTCCTTAGCTGAAGAAAAGGAGTCAGATACTCCCTGGTGCCTGGTTTGCAACTGTCTTTTCAATTCAACATACATTTTTGTGGCACTGGAACAGGAGAGAGGGAAGGGAAAATCACTCTGCCGCCCACCCAGGCGAGGGTGAACTCTGTGCGTCTGACCTTGGTTGTGTATCTGCCGTCGCACGGGCTAGACCCGGTGAGTGCTGGTGGCACAAAGGGGAGGCGTGAAGCCTTCACGCGTGGCCCAAGCTGGGAAAGTGGATCGCCCGGTGTTGTCGAGACAAGCCGTGAGAGATCAGAGTGCTGGTATGAAGGTCCCAGACTGCTCTGACAAATGCTGCTCAAAAGCAGAGGCTTTGTTTCTTGGCTGTATTTAGAGATGAATTCTTTAAACAAACGCAGCATTTTTAGAAGTGGTAGGAGTTTTTGAAGAAGGCTGCATGGACTCATACTCGAGTTGAAACAGTTGGGGGGTGGAGGTATTTTGTTAACTTAATTTCTTAGAGTTTACTGAAGAACAAATGCATCTTTTATTACCGGGTGCAGACTTGCTTATCACCGAAAGAAGGCAGATAAAGACATTAAAGGTTGTATTTTCAGAAGTCCCTAGCAGTATGCGTAGCTGGAGGCAGAAGCAATTTAATTTTATTTTTTAAGACCTTTAGAGAATATCAGTATAAAGGTTCGCTTAGGTGGGTCTGGTCGATTGTCCAGACTACTCCCCAGCACAGAGGTGACAGGGATACTTCTTTTTTTCCTTTACAGTTACGCCCACAAAGCTGTGACCATACAGCTTTCCTGGGAGGGAGGCAATATTTTCAGTGACTGTTGAAGAAGGGAAAAAGAAATTGAAATACTGATAGCACAAAAATTCATTGTCTAGTTTTTGGGAGTTCAATACACCGTATAGCAATTAAAAATGCATGTGTTCTGAAAGCAGAAGGGGAGGAAGGGGAGAGAATGAGCACTGATAAAATCTTTGGTAAAAGACAAAATACCAATTCTAAAACTACTCTGTTAGCTAGTGTTGACCTAAAGTGGATCCTAAATTGCAAAGACATACAAGGCCTTTTGACCGCAGCCACTCGGATGCCAGAAGTGGTGTTACATCAGCAAATTTGCTATTGTGTCCTATGTAATGTAATAAATACAGCTTTAGGATGTGTCTTCATTAATGGGTTAGTCCCCCACCACTGCAGATTTTGCCTTAATCCGACCATTCCTCAGAGCAGAGCACCCGCTGCCCGGGCTTTGAGCATCCGCAGGCGCGCCTTGCTGGCGCGGCTTGAAGACGCAGGCCTGGGCTGGAGTTTTGCTTCAGTCTGGGCTGGCAGCTGGCCTGCTTTGGAGCCAGGGTGCTGGCTGACGGAGCTGGAGAGCTGGTCTAGCATTGTCGGATGATCACCTTGAGTATTGCATTCTTGTTTAACTGCCTTCTCTTCCTGTACTGAAAATTGTTGGCTCAGCCTTCGAGTCCTACCTTTTCTTGCTGGGTTTCTGTTGCATTTCCCGGCATTTGAATAGTCTTAAAAAATCCTCCTTCCAGCTGCCAAGAACCTCCGGGACTGTTCTTATTGCTGGTGTGCTGTGCCGTCAACGGAGGAACCGCTTGCTGTAGCACACGCGAGGGAATATACATTCTGCTATAAGCACAGCACAGGGCAGGAGTTTGCCTTTTTATTGCTGCCAAATCCAACAAAGAAGCAGAAGTTGTTTAATCTTGAGCTCATCGGTGCAGTTTTGTGTTGCATTTAGTTACTCCGTCTTTGCATACGTTATCTTTTTGGTAGGCAAGCTTTGCTTTTGCTTGTTGACAGTTGCAATGAGAGTTGATATTGTACCTATGATACTATTCATTGATTACTTTCTCACTGCTCAATCAATTCCTTGATGTGTTGTTATTGGGCAAATAAGTGATGTGAATTTAAAAACAAAAAAAGAAAAAAGCTTTTATAATCTCAGATGAAATTTATCTAGAGGACTACTCTGTGGGCAACCCCCTGCGCTATTTGCCACCGAGACGCGCTGATATGGCACTGCAGTGCACGGTCATGCTGTGAAGATGTTTCATCTAGCTAAAATTTTACAGCATGTGGGTTATTGTGATAATTCCTCTCAAAAAGAAAGATGTGAACATGTATATCGATTTAATTTCCTTCGCTTTTCTGAAATCAGACCAATTATTAATTGTTCACATTCTAGTTCCTGCTGTCTGCCGAGGACAGGCTTCTGTCTTCTCCAGGAAAACATTATCAGCATTTTGTTTTCCGCTCCATGCAGTGCCCCACGCACCCAGCTAACGCAGAGGGTGGCCGAACCGCTGCGGTTGCACCCATCTTTTCATTCCAGTCTCCCAAACGTTGACAGCGGTAAATGTCTTAAGTATCTTTTGGCTATGTCGTGCTGCCAGCACGTTCTGATGTACGATCCTGCAAACTATTTGTTAAGAGGTATAAACTAAGGAACTGGCATTTGGTTAGAAAAGCAGGGCTTGTGCTTGAGGAGGAGTTATGTTCTGGTTAATCTTAGGATATGAAATATCTGTATTGTTGGGCTGCCTGTTTATTTTTGGATTGGGTTTGCTAAGGCTGTTAGATGCTTTAAAAGCAATTAAAGCTGAGATTAGACATTTGTCACTAAGCAGATAAATTTATAAATAAAAAATGTTATTAGATGTCTGAGGAAAAAAAAATTAAACCTTAATTAAATGAAGAGGCAATGTATCTTGCTGAAGATGATATGGCTGTGAGAATAATGGTTTGAAAAAAACCTTGAGAGCATCTAAAACCAGTATTTGGGCTAGTGTCGAGTCCAGCTTTTCCTGGAGTGTTATCTGCCATCTTGGTGGAGATGCCAAGACTGAAGCTGGGATCACCACCGCTGAGACACTGCGGTTCTACACTTGGAGCCCTGTCGACCTTGGTCAATATAATACAGAGCAAAACTGCTTTAGTTAGAGGCTGTATCGGGGTTGTGCCTCGGGTTGCACATCGGCGGATCGACCGCGCACATCAGCAGGTTACATCGGTACCTTATAAAAAAGGAGACGTTGGGAGCAGAGGCTTATGTGTGACTGCTGTAAGTGATGTAAGATTGAAGCTGGTCAGGGGAAGGCACTGAGGCAGGGCTCGTGCTGAATCTGGACCCGCCCAAAGGGCTCCGACTCTTAAAACTCCCAAGTAGTGCGGATTGTTATACACGCAGCAGCTTGCACAGGAGTTGGGTGGCTCTTCCACCCTTCGTGGATTTCAAATAAAGGCCACTCATATTTATGAAATTTTGGGTCTGTTGTGGAAATATTTTGGGGAAGATTCCTGGTTTATATTCTGTCTGGATGACTGTTGTTTTTGTGCCTCAAACCTCTAAATCTATCCAAGAAGTCTAAACGATTTTGTAAAGCCTTGAAAATGCAACTTGAATGCAAGCTAATGGCTGAGTAGAGCAAGGGGAAATACAAAGCGCGATTTGCCGCCTGAGCTTTTGTAAACTTGGATCTGGCGATACTGTGGGCAGGCCCAAGCACCTCTTAAGTTTGCTTATTTTTCTCATGTCTTTCTCACTAAGGACTGTTTTGACTAGACCGTGCAGGAGTGGTGCGAACCTTTAGAGGTCTCCATATTTAGAAAATAAGAAATTGGCCACAAAGCACTAGCTCGTTTACTTCCAGCAGTGGTTCTGCCACTGATGCTACTAGGAGAAGTTATTCAGGGTTGTAAATCTCCAGTAAGGGAAGAGCTGGTACTACAGGGAAGTATAGGTACGTTCTTCTCTTCCTTACAGGCATGTTGTGATGGCGGTTGGTGTTGGTACACTTGGCAGAGTCAGCGTGCTATGCAAATATTAGTTACTGCTGGTAAGTTTTAAGTATTTGTGCACAGAAACAATTTGGTAGGCTGAAAGGCTCAAGGCTAAAATTCCAAGGATATCTGACATACGTACGTGTGCGTGTATATCTATGTACGTATGAAAAATCGTAACTGTTAGTATTGATCAAAGCCTTAATTAGACATGGACAGACCCACTGTCCTGGAAGAGAAACTGTAGATCCCATGACGCAAGCTTATTAGTATGGGTAATTTGTCTAGGTAACTCTTGGTCAGGTTGCAGGAGACTCTGCCAGTTGGACGAGGACCAGCCGAGCACTTAGAACATTTTGGGTTTCAGCAGCGCCGCAGAGATCTCGTACCTCTCGCGGCTCTAAAGAAGTGGAACAAAACCATGAACAGGAGTTTTCATCCTCCTTTCTTCTATGAGGTTTTTATATCTTTTAGAATCACTTATTTAGACTGCTTACAACTTTCCCATTTCTTCCTCTTTAACAAATGTTGAAATGTGGGGTTTTTTTCCTATTTTATCAGCAATTTTTTTTTTTTTTTAAAAAGAAGGCATGTGTGGCATTTATGCTGTTGAATGAAAACTCACTTGGTTTTAGCTTGGGTACTGAAGTTTTCTGGTTTGGAATTGGAGAAATCTTCCACTACAGTATCACAGGACTTTTATGAGAAAAAAAAATTATTTAAATTTTTTTGTAGGAATGTGGGCTTTTTAAGGCTCCATAAGTATATGGCAGTAGGACAGCTTATGACAGTGCTGCTTCAGCTCTCGTAGGATCAAAGGATCCAGGAAAGGACATCCCCTGAAAATTGGTACAGTTTCTTTAGACATCACTCTCCTCCGTTCGCTCTCAGATCTGGCAGAGTTTCAGATGGACTCTTCCTGGAGAATTATCAATACAAGGTCTAATAACCACACACTTTAGCTTTTACCTTTATTGGGAAATTATATCATGAATAAATATGAACGTTAGCTAAAATGATACTGACTGTAATGCAGATGTAGTTAATAGAGGTATGGAAAAAAGTACTTTCAACATCATTTATGATAATTAAGTTCTGAATCTTGTTTGAGGGAGGTGTGTATTGCTGGCCAGTTCAGAGTAAAAATAGTGATTAATTATATTTTTCATACAGAAATCAATCTCTCATCTATAGATAACAATGAGTTCTCATAACAGGACAGACAAAAACAGGTTTTTAATTCAGAAGCTTTGAGATGTTGCAGTTTGGATGCGGATATAGGAGACAAAAAGTTTCCTTCTCTATATAGTTTTGTTTTGTTTTGTTTTTTTAAATGGAGTCGAAATCCTTTGCCCATTCTCTGCCCGCAACCTTTTTGCTCCGATGGAGATCCCGGAGGGGACCAGGTACTGGGGCTGGGCGGGGGTGACTTCATTTGGAGTGGATTGCAGGGGGCAAGCGATGGTGCTTTTATCTGAGCCAGGAGTAAGGAACTAAAAGAGCTCAGAATCCAGCCTTCAGTTCCATGCAATTTTCATTTTTTGTTACAGTAGCAGAATTATGAGCAGTAGTAACAGAAATCTCAAGAGATACAGGCTATAAAATTCTAAGCAAGGTGCTCTGTAGTCATTAGGGGAAACATTTTAAAAATATTTTAAAAAATAAATAAAACACAGCAGTTAGCTCATGATAGACTTTATAAAGTCCTTCCACCATTTTGGCATCTAAGCTCAAGATTTGGGTGGGGAATTGTGTTAAAAATCCCTGATGCCTCTGTAGCACAGGGAGAGGAGGGAGCAGCTGCACAGGCAGCACAAATATCTGAGCTTTAGGAACCCAGGCTGAAAACGTTAAGGTACAGTACAGTGCTGCCCTCTGAGACGCCTGAGTTTGCTTTGAAACCAAAAATGGCACATTTGTGTTTGTGTGGGGCTCGACTGAGGCTTGTATTCTGTGCTGCTTCTGGTTAATAGAGCTAACCAGAACTAACTCAAAGGAGCTCTGTGTGGTGCTGCACTGGCTCCAAATCCCTTTGACATCCTTCTATTGAATGGGGTGAGAATTAATTCAAGCCCTGGTAAGCTAGCCAGACAAATAGCAGGAGGTGAAACATGTAGGAGTGCCATACCCTAGATCACACCACAAGGTCTGTGGCTGAAGGCTGCTGAAATCCAGACCAGCACTCTTGGCTGCGAGAAATCACTGCTTCTGAATGGGGGAGAGCCGGGGGAGAAGAGGAGTTTAGAAGAGAAAAGGCATCGCTAATCCTGCAGCTTCACTTCTGCATTGTTTATCACTCGGTGTTTTCCTGGCTAAAAAGCACTAAAAGAAAAAAAAAAAAAGCTGTTTTCAGTATGTTTACGTTTGGATTTGGTGCATGCAATTAAATGCCTTTTGCGTGGATGACCACTTTGTACATTTCCTCCTCCCCCCCGCCCCCCCCCCCTTAACACGACTTTCACTTTTAATCTGCAAACATTCCCTTCGCTTCTCTCACCCCGTGGATACAGGGAAAATAAAAACAGTTTAGAATTTGCCCAAGAAAAATATACAGGTCAGGTGGATTAGAAAAAGATCAGGTTGCCAAATACCCAGGGAACAGGTGTTTTATTTAGTGTTTTACACTGGCTGCCAGAAAATCCGCAATATAAACATCTAATAATCTGGGGAAGGCAAAGGGGGTCTGGGGAAGGACGACGGTGGGCAAGGCAATACTGTGTCTTTAATTTTCTTTTCTGAAGGAAGAAAGTCTGCATAGCAATGACAGGATCACTTGTTCATGCCTTTAATGTGTGATCTGTTTTCTCCAGTGGAGGGCACTCAGTGTATCACAAACTAGAACATTAGCACCAACAAGCTCCAAAGCATCATCACTCTCTGGAAAGCCTTCTGAATTAGACAAGAGCTGCCTCTCAGCACAGCTACAAAACACTTTAAACCTGACCAGCTAAATGGATAAACCTATCCTGCGTAGCTTTTAAACTGGGGTCTTACGCAGCACAGGAGGCCTGCCTGCTTCAGGAACTGGGGAGCCGGAGGATGGATTGCTGTGTCTGGGAATGGCAAAAGGCAGCAGAATGAGAAATGCTAGGTACCGGGAAAGATCTTTTTATTTCTCCCAGAGAAGTTGGTTTACCTTCGTGGTCTGCTATAGCTTTTACTTGCTGATTGCCGCTTAATGCTGATGGTTCTCTGATGACTTACACAGTGGCTCTCAGAGCTTAGAGTCCCTCCCTACCCCCCCCCACACTCCCCCCCATCCTTCGTCCTGTCTTCCCCACCCCCAACCCCTTCCCTATCCTTTCCCTTCCTCATCCCCAAAATTCTTGCTTGTCCTCTCTAGGGAACTTTGTGTGGGTTACTGGCATGCACGCTGGATGGCGGTGATGTGAGTGGCAACCGTGCTGTGACATGAAGATTCTGATGGTTTAAAGAAAAGAGACCAGTTTTTAAAAGCGAGGGAGAGGCAAAGGGAAGGCAAAAACGGGAAGAGAGAGAAGAAAACAGCTGGAGAAAGGAAAAGGAGGATGTTTGTTGATGACAGAAGGATGGGTAAGTGAACTTTTCTTGTTTGTTTGTCAGCACAGCTGCAGCTGTATGGTATATTTTCCAGTTGGATTATTAGCTGTTCAAGAGGGGGAAACAGTCTAAACAGCAGCGGTGCATTCCTTTGCCAGGTGACTCACTGTACTTGCTATTGTATTTTTAGATCATGTATCCCCCCCCACCACACGCACATACACACCTTTCCTCCTGCAGTGGTTTTATATGTAATTAACCTGTGAATGCATGCAGCGAGTTAAGGACTGTAGAGAGTACGCTGGCTGCCTGTGCAGCCCACCCACACACCTGCACACGTCTAGAGAAGTACATGTATGCATGAGGCACGCTCACCCCACATTTCTCCGGGGTTTATGTTTGTCTTCGGTGAGCCCGTAGCGGTATTATTCAGGCTGTCAGAAAGGACCGTTAACAGTTTGCAGTACGTGGGAAGCAAAGGGGAGGGGGTGAATTTGTTGTATAGGTGGTTTTGAAAAGGCTTGTTTGGTCTTTGAAAAGATACCCCTAATATTGCTGCTGGATTTCCAGCCGTCATTTGCCAGTCTTATTTTTTCAAGTGTGACAGGTTTATTTCCCTCCCTCCTTCCCCCCAACCCCCAAGTCTGTAAGAGCCAGAACATATTTCTAGCTGGCTGCTGCTGGCACATAGGCAGTAGCAAAAGATGAGGATTTAAATTAAAAACCTAACCATTAAAGTGAAAGGCAGAGGCGCATAGTCAGGGGCATTTTAGATTAGGAATTATTTTGCAGATTGCCCCCTGGTTTAAAATTGGATTAAATAACTGCAGCGCAGGGTTGGTTTTTTGTGTGTGACAAATAATAAAGTAATTGTTTATCGGGGAGATACCAGCTGTTAAAATATTCCCTGTTGGAAGAATGCATTTTAATTTTCAGCAAGATTGCAACTCTGGACAGAGGCAGCAGTTCTAAAATTATCACAGGCTAAGGAAGCATGTGTATGTATGTCGATTTTTTTTTTCTGACGACCCCTCCACCCCCTTCTATAATTATTCAAAGGATGTGGAAAATGTGACTCTTTTCATGTAACAGCATTGCTACTGTATGATAAATGTGACATCTCAAATGCAAAAATCTTAAAATCAGTATTGCTGTGGGAGAGAGGGGGGAGACGAAATAGAAATATACCCCTTTAAACTTTCTGTGTTTTGCTGCTGCTAAGGCAGGGTTTATATGTCAGTATTTGTGTGTATATTTTCATCGAGTATATAATGTCTATACAAAATAATAAATGCTCAGGTATTCACAGGTACATGTAGATAACTTCAATATGTATTGAGACTATGATTCATTTTAAAGAAATATGTCTTCTATCATGATCTTGGCATTGAGGTCCCATACTAGCGTTACATGGTCGTACTTTGTTTCTGTGCATCTATTAATATATTTCAGGTACATACAAATAATGAGTAAGCGTACCCTTAAAATCAAATCACTCAGTGCAGAAAGTAAAACCTTTACTTACTGTTTAATTTGACAATAAATACACAAGTTAAAGATGGATCAAACTTTATGATAAGTAGACATCTCACTTTTTGCAGTAATTTTGGGGAAGAATTCGCCTTGCAGTCGCTTTTATTAAAGAACATGTTTAGCAGCACGTAAATATCAGAAGCTTTGGCTCATTTCCTCTCCGGCACTACGGAGCATTCAGCACAGTGACTTGACAAATATGTTTATTGTTAAAACCTCAGCATCTAGCGATAAGGATATACCAGCTACATTGAGAGATAATGTACAGGAGCAAAGCGAATAGAGAACAGGCTCTTGGTCCTTCTAAAGGATCATAAATCGCACAAAAGTAATTGAATAACAAGAGTAGTACTGGTGATGGGGCAGGTAGGAGAGGTGGCAAGCCAGAAACTCAGAGGACAGGCATTTATGGAACAAAAAGTGCAAGACAGGAGGCAAACAGGTTGTCTTCAAAATCCACCGCTTCACTCACGCTTTATTAGAAACCCCCTTGACGTTAGTAATCTGTTGGCGATTTATTTTAATAGCTTTACAATGCAGATTTGTTTTCTTTTTAATATTGTAGGTTTCCATTTAATTAAGCAGCTGAGAGGCATGAGTGTGGTGTTAGTGCTACTTCCTATGGTGCTGTTTGCTGTGCTTGCGGGGGCTCAGCGAGCTTGCCCCAAGAACTGCAGATGCGATGGCAAGATTGTGTACTGCGAATCTCATGCATTCAGAGACATCCCTCAGAATATTTCTGGAGGGTCTCAAGGCTTATCGTTACGGTACAACAGTATTCAGAAGCTTAAATCAAATCAGTTTGCGGGCCTGAATCAGCTCATATGGCTTTATCTTGACCATAATTACATCAGCTCCGTGGATGAGGATGCATTTCAGGGGATCCGCAGGCTGAAGGAATTAATTCTAAGCTCCAACAAAATTACCCATCTGCACAACAAAACATTTCACCCGGTCCCCAACCTCCGCAACCTGGACCTCTCTTACAACAAGTTGCAGGTGTTGCAGTCAGAGCAGTTCAAGGGTCTTCGTAAACTCTTGATCCTGCATTTGCGGTCTAACTCACTGAAAACTGTGCCGATCCGAGTTTTCCAGGACTGCCGAAACCTTGACTTTCTGGATTTGGGCTACAACCGCCTGCGGAGCTTATCCCGTAATGCTTTCGCTGGCCTTTTGAAGTTGACAGAGCTCCACCTGGAGCACAACCAGTTTTCTAAGATCAATTTTGCCCACTTTCCACGCCTCTTCAACCTTCGCTCGATTTATTTGCAGTGGAATAGGATCCGGTCTATTAGCCAAGGGTTAACGTGGACTTGGAGTTCCTTGCACAACTTGGATTTATCAGGAAATGACATTACAGGGATAGAGCCTGGGACCTTCCAGTGCCTCCCCAACCTGCAAAAGCTGAACCTGGATTCCAACAAACTCACCAACATCTCTCAGGAGACCATCAATACGTGGATCTCGCTCATCTCCATCACTCTGTCTGGAAATATGTGGGAATGTACTCGAAGCATTTGCCCTCTGTTCACTTGGCTTAAGAATTTCAAGGGAAATAAAGAAAGCACTATGATATGTGCAGGCCCTAAACACATCCAGGGCGAAAAAGTGAGCGATGCCGTGGAAACATATAATATCTGTGCTGAAATCCAGGTGGTGGTTACTGAAAGATCATATCAGGCGCCCAAAACCCCCCAGAGACCTGTCTTCATTCCTAAACCTACCATTTCCAAACTTGAGAGCAATCAGCCAACATCCGCCATGCCAAGCCCTTCTGCAGACCTCCCGACACCTGGAGTGGAACCAGAGTATGAGCACGTTTCCTTTCACAAAATAATCGCTGGGAGCGTGGCCCTCTTTCTTTCCGTGGCCATGATTTTGTTGGTTATCTACGTGTCGTGGAAGCGCTACCCAGCCAGCATGAAACAGCTCCAGCAGCACTCTCTCATGAAGAGGCGCAGGAAAAAGGCCCGAGAGTCCGAAAGGCAAATGAACTCCCCTTTACAGGAGTATTACGTGGACTACAAGCCAACAAACTCTGAGACCATGGATGTATCGGTTAATGGATCTGGGCCCTGCACTTATACCATCTCTGGCTCCAGGGAATGCGAGGTATGAACCATGATCCTCCTAAAACCATTTCAGCTGCTGGGAAGGAGAGGTAAATGTTTGAAGCTTTTGAGGTGTCTCTAAACACTAGAGAGATTAATGAGATTTATTTTTTTTGCTTTTGGGGTTGCTCAGTATGAAAGGTTATCTCATTAAATAACAACAGCCAGGGAAGCGAAGGTGATTATTTTGAATAATTCAGACTTATAAGAAAATAGATTAAGTTGAAGTAAACAACTATGATGAAGGCATCTGGAGTGTTATTCTCCTCCTGTTCGCACCCATTTTATCAGCAGTGGCTACAAGAGAGTCCCATTTTTAATGCATTGGTAGAAAGAGAGGAGTTTAAGAATCTTTCCTGTTCCAAAAATACATCTGGATACCTCCTTACTCCAGACCTCACGTCAAATTTTGAGGGGTTTATGGCCTATTTAAAGAAAATGCCAAAGATTTTCTGCATTTTCTGTCTGGTTCACAAGCAAGCCAGGGGACAAGGGGACTGCAGCACAACCTTAGAGTTAGGCACACACTTGTTCTCCTGGAGAAGCAGGAGCACACAAGCTGCCTTACTGGCTCTTCTGAACTCGAGCCTCGTAAAGGCCCCAAGTCAATCAGTACATCTGCAAATGTCTGGGCTGGGAGAGGGGGATTCCTGTTTTTTTTTTTTATTTCATGTTAGTGATCAGTGGAGGCTTAGCTTGAGAGACAGCTCTACTGGAGTTAGTAGTTTTGTGCACTTAAGGCCGGATTTTGACTCAGCAACCTGAGAAACACAAATAGGAAAAACTCTCGGTGCTTGTTTTGTCTCTTGTTCAGCTTTGGCAAGAAAATACAGGTGTTGGTTTTTTTTTTATTGGTGTATTGTCAATGACTGTCAATGTGTAGGTAAGAAATGTTTTCACATGTGAACGCCATTGCTGATTTACACCTGGTACAGAGGACTTGCAGAATTACTTTTCAGTACTTGTTACTTAATCCTGCACGGGATGTGGTATTAGGGGGCCCATGGTTGATTTTGCTTCCTCAGTTGTAGATGTCCTACCTGAGAGCGCTTAATGTGCTTGTTGAAACTCATTTGAATGTGTTTATGCCAATTGGGTTGGACTATGGGAGTTTTGACGGATGTCTTTGACTTGACAGCCAGGTGGTATGAAAGGTGTGTTAAAGATGAGCAGTGTTGAGCAGGCTGCAGTTCTAGGATCCTGATTTTTTTGAAAGTGGATGTTTTCACTTTCTCACAATGGGGCATCTTTAAGATGTTTCATATCTGGCACCTGAAATCCCTTGCTGATTTTGGACCATGGACCTAAGGGGAAGGAAAACAAAACAAGGTGTGTAGTTTTGGGTTGCTTTCTCTGGAGCAGTGTTCTCTTCAGGAAGGAAAACCGCCTGTCCTGCCCTTGTCATTGCTACCAGTATCATGTGAATGAAGGTGTGGGGTTTTTTCGCTGTTAGCAGCACAAGTAGGTGATGCTTACAAAGTCATTTTGAATTTTCACTGGCTGTCACAAGGAGCATTAATTTGACTGGAAAGGCTGTCTCCTCTTCGTGCTCAAGCTTAACATCACTGAAGCTTCATTAGCTTGAATAAAATGCTGTTTAATTTACACCAAGATGATATGGAAGACAGGTGAACCTGCACACCATAACTGAAAGCCCATGTAATGAAACCATAATCTGTAATGAATTTGGATCATGATCGTAGTGCCCAGAAGATAGGGAATGTGTGATGATGTTTGGGAGACTGAAATTCAGATAGTTTGTATTATGGCAGATAAATACAAAGTTAGAGAGTCCTACCGGGTCTGGTAACAAGGTCAACGTGGCATATTTTCTTCATGTTGATGTTGATTGTTACTCACACCATTAAACACAAGGGGACCCCAGTTCGCCTGGTTTCCAGGTGCTATCGCAGTACCAGAGCAATTTATTCCGCTGCTCGGTTTGGGTTAAGTTAAGCTGGTGCGCAGCTTTGCAGAACTCAAGCTGTTTATCCTGTTGCCTGTGGGATTCTTGATTACAGTGTAAATCAGTAAGACTCTGCTGACCGCGATAGCGCTGTCCCAGGCTGTGGCTGGTAGAAAGTACGCTCCGTGTTTGCATGGTGAGTTAGTATGTGTTGGCTATTAGTACAGAAGGCTTCAGGAGACAGAAAGCAGCAGATCATTGGAGGCACATGTAGCAACCATAAGCCCCCACTGAAATACTATCTTCAGCTTGGATTTAACATTCTTCGTCTCCATAGCTACAAGGTTCCACTTGTAAAAGGGTAGATATGCACTGTACAGTACTTAAAAATCACAGAATCACATGGTAAGAAAAAAAATAAATCCTTGTAGTGTCTTCAGCAGTGGAAAGAGTTTAGGTTTGGGGAAAAGGAAAGAAAATGGAGCATCTCATTATTTAATAATTTCTCCAGGTGTACATACTGGTGGGGAAACTATTATTCTGTACAAGTGAGGCATAGCTCAGGCCCATCCTCCCGGCAGTCTGGCTTGCTCGTTCCCTGCGCTCAGACTGAGGTTTCTCCCAAAAAAGGACCACTTGGAGGGGAGAAGAGTGTCTGGTTACCAAAATGAAGGCAGGCGGACTTTCAGAATTAATTGCTTACGAGTTTATTGATTTTATTTTTTAGTATAATTTTTCAATTTATAGTCTGCTTTCACATGTCTACCCCCACACACCCTGAAGGCAGCCAAGTTGTCCAAAAATTGTGTGTCTTTCAGGAAAGAAATAATGGCTTAGTTCCATTTTAACCTGGGAAAGATGCCTGGGCATACTCTGTGACGGGTGGCTGGGTGATAATGAATAGTTTCTGAGCGTGGCCTAAGGTCGTGCGAGCTTGCCTATTACCTTCACAGTGATGATTTTGTTTTTAGAAGTATCCAGCTCATCTCATCCATAAACCACTTGTTTTCCATGGCAGAACTGGCCTTGAAATAACACGATTAGGTATTTATGTGGGTTCTTCTTTTCACAGCAGCTACACATGCGAGCAGGGGCGGTGTTGGTTGTTGGTTTAAGGTCAGTGAGGTTTCTAGCGTACAACAAAGCAACGCAGGCGTACGAGGCCTGCCCTGTATTGGGTCCTTATAGTGCAAGTAGGGGAGCTGCAGGTACGGTTTGTATGGCTGTTTTTTCAAGCCCGTGCTTTATGAATTATTTCTTGTACTATAGAGACAGAGCCAAAGTCAGGCTTGCTGTAAATGGGAGCAACTCTCTTGGCATCAGTGGGATTATAATCACTGACACCTGGCCCATGGTATTCTATTTAGTCTATTGGCAAGGGTTTCTAAAATAACTGGATGCTTATGATTTTGGCTCTCACCATCCAGTTAGCAGACTGCTGCTATCTCATTTTGGTGTTTGCTTTGCTTTGTGCATGTGCATCTTATGCCCTCTCTCTTTCATATTTATTTGTACATTTGCTGAAGATCTGGGAGCCATAAAAAGCAATTTCATCAACCAAGCTGTAATATTATGTATTTCATACGTATCACACACAAAACTGTATAGAGCACACTATGAATGGATATGGGGAGAAGGAACATCGCTGCAAAAATGTTTCCTCCTTTCTACTGGAAGGTTATTTGTCTCCTGTTTCTCAGGCTGGCAGTTACAAAACAAACACCCAACCGAACAAGTGAACATCTTTTCCATGTTAACTGAGCACAGTTGATGTGAAGCCCTTTGAGAGACGACTGACACAGACCCTGTGAGGTTACTTTTTACGCTTTCACTTCTCAATGTCTAACCGTGCCCGGCAAACGAGCCCACCTGTTCCCACACGAGCACATCTCTGCAGTGGCGCTCCTGTGTGTTCCACTGGAGTGAAAACCAGGGCAGTTGGTGCTTGTGTTCGTACGTGCTAAATCAGTCACACAAGATTACGTTCGCTTTGAATTCTGCATCCTCCTCTCTTGCCAGTGGGGAGAAATAGATTGATAAAGGAATGCAACATATGCAGCCTTGGTGGGCTGCTCTTGACCTCCTCCTTTTGAGCCTAATTTAAAAGGAAATGTTGACATGCCACTGTTGTTTATTATTTATTTATTAAACAGCATTACTGTGTTGTTTTGAACAAGACGCAAAAAGGAAAAATAAAATGCAAAATAATCTCCATGGCCCAGATACTGTTTAGCCTGAGGTTCCAGTTCCTCGAGGGTGTTCATGGTTCTGTAACTCAACTTTGGAAGGGCTGCCCAGGGGCTAAGCATGAGCTTATGGGGCACTGCGACCTCAGGAGCAAAATCACTCAGTGGTTTGGCAGATTTCATTATTTTTTTTTAAGTACAGTTTGATTGTATTTCCTTTGGTCATCAGCCTTGTGTTTTTATGAAGAATATTTAGCAAGAACTTAATGGCAGAGGTATAAGTTTGTTGTAGCTTTGGGGAATGCAAAAGGAAGGCAATTCCACAGCTAGTGCATTACAAAGAGATGAATATGGAGGATGATGCGTGAGGACCATGGGAAGCAGTGATTGTTAATTAGATAGCCTACTGCCATCATTCTGGGGGGCCAAAGTGGTGTGGCTGTCTTCCCAGTGACTTTTTTGGAACACCATCAGATGGGCATTGTTAATTTAGCTTTCTCATGTCCTTCTGTGCTGTGGCTCCTCCTCTACCTTCTTTCTCCACATCTCTGTGATTAGAGGTGGAGCTTAGATTCTTGCTTGAGTTGTAAAACTGAAGGGTGAATCCAATGAAACTCTGCCATAAGCTCGATGTTTGTATTGGGAGAGTAAGCAAAGGCTGAGCTGATGGTGCTTTCCTCAGTGCAGTATATCTGGAAAAAATATGTCAGAAGTGGCTCAGAGGTGAAATCCTTTAGGCACAGGGCCAGTGAGAGGTCTGAGGAGAAGATAAATTTTAGAAATGTCTCAGGTTTAGGACCAAAGGTAGAAATTTGTGTTTGTTACCATTCAGAGGCTTCGTCAGCATTGCATACCTGTTACTGCAAGTATCATGTCAGTATAGAGAAAATTGTGCTATAGAAGCGCTAGTGATGTAGCAATAAACACACTGGGGCAAATTTTCCTGAGCTTAGCACTTGTAAAGCGTGAGATTTCCCAAAGACATTACCAAAATGACTGGCCGTATTTCCGGAAGAGCTCATCCAGCTGTGCATCAGCAGCAATTGAGACACTGGTTGTAAATTTTGAAAAGGGAGCTGCAGAAGGATGCTGAACACTTCTGAAAGTCTTACTCAGTCCTTACTCAGGTGCCTGGGTGAGCGATTAGTTTCTCTAAAATTTGGTCTTATAATACAGGTGCTGCTGAGACCTTGAACGTGATTTGCTCTGAAATAATGCAGATAATTGGTGCAAAGGAAGAAGCTGAACCCAAATTTTCAGATTTTCAAATTTCCCAGATTTTCACTTAAGGTTGGGAAGTTTCCTAACCACTTTTCAGGCATTACGTTTGCCCCACTCGGTCTCATCCAGAGGCTGATGGTTAATTGACAGAACTCTGAAATGGCACCGAGGATTCATAGCCTTAAACACAGCGTCCAGCTGGGAAGGTAAGTGATTGACTGTCATCCTCCCTGCCTTGTCATCACCTCTTTTTCTGTTTCCCCTAATATTGCCACTTTCTAGAAACTTCATGGTTTGCATTATGCACAGTGAGGACTGCTCGAATGGAGAGGATGCTGCATTGGAGAAGCTTTGTACAAGGGAAGAAAATACTTACATTCTTATTCTAATTGCTGCTGCGGTCCTGTGAAGGATTCCTGCATTGCTGGAATTGTGACAGATGCAGTTTGCCCTCTCCATCACTCTTTTCCTTCCTCTCACCCCTTCTTCTGCTTTTGCTTAAACTCTGTGAAGTGCTGCCAGTATTTTAAGGAGGAGAAAAAAAAAATCAATTTTAGTCCATTATGTAGCTCATGCCAAGATGGAGAACGCTGACAGAAATGGTGAAGAAAGCTGCTGAACCTATTCATTTGGGTTTTTTTTCTTTTAAACACCAAAAAAAAATTTAAAAAGACCCCACGCTAAAAGGGGCAAGCAGTGGTCTTAGTAAGTATCCTGCTGCCAGAAGTGCTCCTCAAACTCTCCTCCAGAACAATAGGGTTGCCCTGGTTCTTGATGTTAGGGCTGTTACCTGAACTACCCGGGCTGTTCCAGCACAGAGCTCTCCGAGCTGGTCCGGGTGCTGGAGGTGACCAGGGCCGTCTATGTCCTGGTTTGCTCTGCTTCTTGACAGTGATGTTCCTGGGCGCGTGCTCCTTTCGGCAGACTATCTGCTCCTGGTAGATGAGACCTACACGTTTCAAAGCCCTCGGGACTCCAGGCCTCAGCTCTGCAGGGGGTCACTCCCGTTGCGATGGTCTCCCTGTTAAGTTCAGGAGATCGCCTGCTTTTCTAGCAGGAGCTGCTTGGCCTACGGAGCCGTGCAGCCCTCTGCCATGCCATCCATGTTGTGAAGGCTTTGACATGAAAAATTCTGGTGAAATTTGCATTTATAGCGCTGCTAACATCCTGGTATTTGGTCATTTCAAGCCAGGTATTTTAGGACTGAACACAGATGGGCTGCAGCAGTAAACATTTTTGACACTAATCAGCTTTTATCGCATCTGCCTGTTGTGCAGCCAAATAAGCTTAGGTTGCCTGTAGATCTCTCCATCTACCCAGAAAGATGACTGGATCAATTCTGAGGGATTTCCTGGGAGCTGTCGTCTCTGTTCCTAGCTGCAAAACTCTGGCTTTGTTAGAAGTCAGAGTAGGCAGCAAAGGGACGGCGTGAGAGGGTGTTACTTTGTGGGAATATTAGCTTCTTGGCCTAATGAAATTGGTTTGTCTTTGTCTTTTTAAGCAGTGGTGCTGTCGTCATGGGCACTCGGATGGGAACTGTTTCACCCGCAAGAATGGGGAAGGCCAGAAAGGCCAGGAAGTGCTCATCGGCTGGGTTATATTCCAGCTACAGCAAAACCTCCGCTGTTGTTTCTTAGTTCAAGTATAGATTGATACATGCAAGCCACTTCTGTAGAATTATTTGTGTGGTTCCTTAGATACATTTAAATATAATTGGCTAGAATATGAGACGTTCGTGGATGCTAGCAAGCCAGAGGGTCTTTCCTGAAAGCTGGGTCGTCCAAGGCTGTGTCTCTGTCAGAGGGCAACTTCCTACAGATGATGTCAGGACTTTGTGAGGGTGCCTGAACTCTGCTTTGTTTTCTATCCCTTGTGTGACAAAAAAGCAAACTTTTTTGCGTAGTACTTTTTATTAGTACTCAAAACTCATCATATAAGTAACATTATCCTAATTTTTACTTCCTCTGTCACGTAGATCATGATCTTATGCAACAGCTCTTTGCTATGAAGGTTCCTTTTTTTCCCCCCCCCCATTCTTTCACCGTCACCATATTATTCAGTTTCCTCTGAAATACACAACAATAAGAAGAAAAACAGTCTGTCTGGTTTTAGCCTATAGGGAAAATTGGCATGATCAGTTTGTTTGTGATCAAAGGTGGACCATTGATGTTGTGTGCTTGTATGGGTGTGTGTTTTCTTTATGTGAAGACCTAAATGGGGAAGACTGACCTTAATCTTGATTTGATACCGAAGTTTGTAAGTTCTTTAGTCATTTGAAGTATGTAGTCTTTTCTGCGCAAATATTTCAGCTGCACTGCCAAAAGTGTTACATCAGGAGAAAAAATAGATGGTTGTTAAGTCACTTTGTATTAAATGTATTGTGGGAATGTGGCGTGTCCTTCATCAATAGAGGCAGAGCGTAGTAATTATGTAGGGTACAAAGATCTTTTGATACATTCAGCATTGGGTGGGTGCGCAATGCTTCCAACTGCATACGGATATAAATATACATTGTAGGAAAAGCAATCTTGATCTCGAGTTTTTGACAGACAATGAAAGAACCAGTTTTAAAGCAGGATGGTCATTGTTTTTTTCCTTTGTAAACTCTGGTCAACATTTTTTTTTTCTCGTATGGAAGAAGTAGGCTTTTTCCCGTATGTTACTGGTATTTTAATCCAGTTAAGGAGTAGGCAGTAGAAAGTGAAAGATGGTAAGCTCAGTGTCATGGTAGTATTATTACTATGGCTATTTGCGTTTGGGTAGCAGCTGAGAACTCCCAGGCTTGGTCACCATGTGAAAACATTGGAAGAACCATTTTGTGCCTGGGAGAACAGGACCCAGCAGGTGACCTAACCACGCAGGGCGTAGGAAGAGGAAATGGAGACATGAAGAGTGATTTACTTGCCGGAGATGAGTTGACCAGTGGGTACTGCAATCCAAGTTTTCAGAAACCTTTGACAATATTCTTTTTATTGGATGACTCCAGCTCTCAGTCTCCTGCAGTGAAAAAGCCATCCCATGTTCTGCGATTGCCCCGTGCACAGGTTAAAACTCAGTCCTGGGCATCAGGCCAAGGAAGGACGTCTGTGGCACTGAGCGCAAGCTTCCATGGGAGGGTCAGTCTCACTCTTAGTCCCTTGCACTCTCGTACACCCCAGCTCAATTTTTTCCCAGACTTTTCCGATACATAGAGTGTCTTTGATGAATAGATTTGAGTTGTGTGGTTTTGCTCATTTTCAAACTCAGTTCTCATTAAAAATCAGCTTCTCCTTCTGTGTGATGGCCTCTGAAACCCCAGATGATTCTTCACTGCTCTCATCTTTCAGTAACACATCCATTTGGATTATCTTTGTGCCATGATAGATGCTTTAAAAGGAACCAACAAAGCCATCAAATTCTCACCCTGGTTCAACTAGCATTTGTTAATGTTCTAAATCGTCTTGGGCCTGAAATGTGCCACTTCTTAAATTTAGAACGATGTGATTGCCTGAAGCCTCTCCATGTGTTAATTAAATCATCATAATTGTGGTTTCTTGAGACTGACAGGTTATAAATAGTTTTTCTTTCCCCCCTCCTGCAATAGTTTGGTGTGAATGACAGGCAAAACAGCTATTGTTTAAACTGTACGTCTGACACCATCCTTCCCGTTCAAATTCCATTTCTCTGCTGTTATTTGATTGTCCTGAAATAATCGACAGTGTCATTCTTAAAGGCTAGTTAATTACCATGTGCTTCTCACATTATGTGAAGATGAGAGAAATGATTTTTTTCTGGATCATCATTATCCATTTAATTTAACGGACTGTGTGTTAAGGAGTACTGAAGGTCAGGGCAGATGTTCAGTGCCTCTGTGTATACACACGCGCACGGACGTCAGAACACACAGAACAAGGCCTGAGACGAATACGTGTTAGTAATAATTCTGTTTCCGTCTGTAATGTCATGTCTCATCCGAGGCTTTGCGGAAATAGAAGCCTCAGTGTTCTTAGCACAGCATTCCTCTCTCGCTCCCCTGCGGTAGGCCTTCACCTGGGAAGGTGTGCCATTGCTCTGCTGTAACCGGCAAGAGGCAGGACAGCTAGGTGAGATCCCACGTGGCCTGGAAACACACTGATTGCCGTTCTTTTCGTTCTTAGTCCCGCGAAGGAAGAAACGCTACAAATATAGAAGCTGACCAAGAATTTGTACAAAGCTCTCTACTCGACTTTTGATCTTCCCTAGCTTCAGAGCAGCTCTGTCCCGTGTGTGTGAGAGTGAGGTAGAACTGATGTTAGTGGGAACGTCCTCAGGCTTGCGTTATGCACAATCCCATTAGACAGTTACACGTTGCTCCCCTTTAACATAGGTCTGCACGCTGTTTACAGCTCTAATTTGTGGAAGAATCTAAGGCTAGATCTTAGTCTGCTTCTCTGGATCCTCCTTGCTCTTCCAATTATCCAGAGAAACCTTACTCTTTCTCTTGAGTATAGAGATGTGTCGTGCTGACTGGCATAATTCAGAGTGAAGTGAGATTCAAGAATATACAGGAGAGAGCTTCTGTGCAGGAAGCTCAACCTTTCTTTCCAAGACTGGGGGATGTCCTTCCTCCTTCTGAATATGGAAAGCACGGTGATCCCCGGTTAGCTATGGCTGGAGGCCACAAGATTTAGGAACCGTTCTAAACTCTGCTGTTAATTTATTGTGTGAGCTGGGAGAGATCATTTCATTGCAAACTGTCAGACTGTCAAAAGAAGAGAAGAAAAGCAAGGTCACGTTGACTTTCATTAGAATTTGAGCATTCAAACCAATCCTTAAAGCTTTGAAAACGTCTCCTGTCTTCTTGCGGTTTTTGCCCTCCCCTCTAGTTACACCGAGGGCCAGCTGGGGAGGATTGCCTTTCACTCCCTTCCTGCGTGGTGGCTAACAGAATTGGGCTGGGGCTTTAGCTACTACTTTAACATGAAAGAATAAAGTATTGTCTGGAGCCTTGAGGGACTCCTACTGAGTCTGTTTTGTTCCTAGCATAAAAGGCAGTCTGAAGTGGTCTGCTTTGTCTTGGTGTGGTACTAGCACATGCCTATTTAGTTCTTTTAAAATGTCTATACTATATTCAGATGCCACAGAGACTGACTTACAGCTACTCAGGTGCTCCCTCGTCCCAGTGGTTTTCTGCAGCGCGCTGAAATGGCATGATTTTAATGTAAATTCCTGATCCATTTCTTTCCCCAGCATTATCATTTTCTTTCCCAGAGCCTCTGAATCATACGTTAGGTTTCTGGCTTAAAAAGCCACATCAACGTCACACACAAAGTGAAATGGAGAAATGAAGGCAGTTAGCATGGTTTTTGCAGTTGGAACACAAATTGTGCAAATCAAAAAAGGAAGCAACCCACTGGCAATTTTGAATTATTAGAAATTTTTATTTGAAAACAAAATCTATGGGTGTTTCATTTGCTGCCTTTTCTTTGTTGAATATATTAAGAGTCCCAGCATGCATAAAGCTTTGACAATCTGAGGAATTGATTAACCTTTTTTCTATTTATGATTAGCTCCCCAACATTTATTATATTAGCTTTTGCGAACAAGGTCCAGGCTTCTTTGTTTTTCTGTAATAGACAAGGGACTACAATTAATGTTGCTTCAGCGAGTTTACACATAGGTTCTAGGTGAAAGGTGGGCATAACACTTCGTACTTCACTACCTCTCATGTCTAATGAAGATTGAAAGGGGGATATTTTACCCTGATACACATAAAAAAATTTAAGTGGAGAAGAGGCAGTTAGCCACCTGCTTTGCCTTCTTGTATATCAAGGGCCTCAAAACTTCCGAAGGTTACACCGTTCTAAAACCAATAGTTTATTTTGACTAAAAAGTGCCTCCAGAGAGCTGCTTGAGGACTTAGAGAGAAAACTCCCCTTCTCTGATAATTGGTTCCAAAGGTTAATAACCTTCACAGTGACAAATAACTTGTCCAGCTGTTAAAATCTTCCCTTTCTCCACAATGACATTAAGCCCATCTGAGAGGACAGCGTATCTGATATTTAATATGTGGCTGAGGAGATCTGTGCGTGTTGTCCAGCTCAGTGAAGAGCAGTTACAAACAAAACCACGTCACGTGGTGGCTTGCACACCAAAATAGCCCCACTCCTAGCTTTCAAGAAAATTACATTCTAATTCAATTATTATAGGAAATATATATTTATCCAAACTGCTGAGGTAAGCAATTTTCCGGACATCTCTCCTCCTCCTGCTCCTTTCACCCTGTTTTCGACTAGCCCTCCAGCTGCTGATGTGGAGCTGAAGGCCCTGCCTTGCTCTGTGTTGGGGTGCTCCGTGGGGCTTTCCCGCAGGGGCTCGCTCTTCCTGCATGCCTAGGCCTAGAGGAGAAAAACCGAGAGCTCGTACGAGATCGGTCAAAGGCTGTGGCAAGCTCCGCTTCGATTTCAGTGGAACAACGATAATAGTCTCAAGGTAACGGCATTAAAAAGGCTGGTGGTTTACCAACGCTAGGAAATGCCACTTAAGACACATCGCTAGAGCAGCGTAACGCATTTGCATTAACTCAGAAGTGGCAAGAAGACTCGTGTATGCCAAAGTCGCTGTTTGTAAACAAAGCTCAGTGCTGTGGTACCGTATTTTAAGATTGGTGTGAATTTGGAAACTTGCGCTTCCTTTATTATTCAGTGTAATTTAACAAGTTGTTACGTATCTGCTGTCCAGCTCTAAAGGGCCTTTTTAGCTTGCTTGCTTTAAAACAGCCTGAAGAAAAGGCTCTTTCACCCCCCACATCTGGTTGTTGGCCTCAACTACATGGAATGTTATTGTTTTTAATGAACTGCTGCGATGGGGATATGACTGCTGATGCTTCCTTCGGTTAGCTATGTACCCGTACGAGAACAGGCTCTTGAAGGGAAGGTACTATTCTAGAATAAATATATTCAAGAGCTTCTGTAAATACAGGACTTGGGTAATTGAGCTGAGGAAAAAATGAAGACATTTGTCAGTGATACCAAGTCTGTCTTGTTCTGCAGAATTAACAAATGTTCAGGTTAGAGGTAATTAATTAAAAATCATTGATGAGTCCAAGAATTGTACCAGTTTTATTTCTCCCATTAATTTGGCATGATAAACTGCTGAAGATGGATTCAAAGCTGATGTCACAAGAGTGCGGTAATTTACAAAACATTTACTGGAGCTAGCTCAGCTCGGCATTACTTCAGCAGTCGAGAATAACTGAAATGCTACGCAGGATCAAGCTCCATTTAAAACCATCTTGTAGTACTTCTGAGCTGCTTCTGTGACCAGATCGTTCTCCCTGTCTCAATTCATCACGCTGTTCTCTCCTTAAAGCATGTATCTTTCCACCTTCTACTTATCTCTCAGCATTGCCTAAATTATATCTTACGTATTGTGCGATGCTTCTCAGTGGCATCTTTGTGTATTGATTTGGAAAGTCAGACTTAGCACCCAGCTTACTCGGGTGTCTTTTAACCTGTTCTGTTGTTTGCAGTTGCTGTAATCTTCATCGGAGTTCCTGTCACTTTATTTATTTGTTAACCTTTCCTCTACTTTTGAAGAGCTACAGATAAAGAATGTGCATGATGCATCAGGTATTTACATATATATCCTTGGGACTGTATGCATCTGAGAGGATATATTATACTTAGTGGCTTAATTTTTAGGCACTTTTTGTGCGTGCGTCTGTGTGTATGCAACTCCCACAGTGTTTCTGACACAATTGATCATAATGTCTTTTCTTTTTAAAAACTGGCAGTTTGAGGGGAAAGTGGCAGTTGCCATCTTCTGGAAGCAGATGCCATCGATACAGTTGATGGCCTCCCTTCGGCAGGCAGCCTGCGGCCGGTAGGCGTGTGGTAGCAACATTATGCTCCGTGTCTCTCCTATAGGTCACCCGCTCATCTAGGACGGTGGTGGGGAGCGCACGCGGTTTCTGAGCACAGACCTGTTCGCTGAGAAGCCTACAATTAAAACGGATCCCCATAATGCAAGTCTGCTGACTGGCCAAGTAACTGGGTCTTGTGGCAGCAGACGGCAGTCGAGTGGCTGCGGTGGGACTGGGGAAGGGGCAACGAGCGGGGCGGAAGGGGCTGCGGAAGGCTGCAGCCTCAGCCGTGCGCGGCAGGGCGTCGGGGGATGCAGCAGAGGTCAGCAGTTAAATGCCGAGCGTAAGATTTCCAGTGCTCTCCTTCACGACCAAAGCGTTGCAAGGGAAGGAGATGTTAGTCGTCTTTTCCTTTATCCAAGAGGTACAACCCTGAATTTGCACGTTGTGGGTTTTGTTCAGTCTTTGCCCCTGGACTGCTGGTGAATTCGGGGCATACAACCTCAGGTCTCCTGTGTTTATCTTTCTCCCCCTCTAAAACTAGATGAATAAGGCTTATGTTCTCTTTCTAGGTGCTTGCAGTATAAAAGTTGAGAATTCCATTTCAGGTTTTACTCTCTTACATTTTTATCATGCGTTTAATTGCAGGTCATAACCTGGCCAGTAGAGCTTGGAGGAAATTATTGCAAGACAACAAAAAGACAGTTTTTGTGAACGTTTTTTTTTTCCCCAGAAATATCTTGGGGTTTTGATATCCTTATAAAAACTTGAACCTGCAAAATTGAAGGTATTTGTTTTCAGGAAAAAGAACAACCAGCCAGCCATATCCCTAAGCCAAGAATTTTCTGGGTTTTTTTCATTTTAAAGTACTTATCTTTAAAGTTTTATGTTGCCTATGGATGCTTTCATTTCTGAATAGAAAATGCTTTTTTCACTTAAGAAAAAAAAAAAAAGTGACAATTTTAGTCAGGGCTCCTAAAGGTAGGAGGTAAATATGCTGACTTCTTTCTACCTCTTTCCATTACAGCAGTAGTTAGAATTCCTGGTCATGGTCAACGTCCTACTCTGTGAGGTATCCTATAGACACGGGACATTACTATAAAATAAATCCTTACCTGAAAGGGCTGACAATCTCTCTTTTAGTTTTAGATATAGCAGCATGTTAGATCATCGCAAAGGAGAAATACCAGGACCTGAAGTGAAAAAATACTATTCCCTTTGAAAATGTGTCAGATGAAAAAATGGAAACGATTCCTCTTTGTTCCTAGCAAGCGTTAACTCCCTTCCTTCAGCAGGGGGATTCGCAGAACAGTTTTAATCTTGCCTGCTACTTCAAAAAAATAATATATGCCTGTGAATGATTTAACTATTTCATGTTCACTGCCTTGAGTAATGATTAAATATTAATCAAAACTAGCAGCATACAACTGGATTCAGCTGAAAGGAAGTAGAGGCTTTTCTCTCATTCTTTCCCTGTATAGAATCACAGGATCATTACGGTTGGAAAAGACCTCTAGGATTGTCAAGTCCAACACCCAACCCAACACCCCCAGGCCTCATAAACCATGCCCTGAAGTGCCACAACTTCATGTTTTTTGAACCCCCCCAGGCACGGTGACTCCCCCACCTCTCTGGGCAGCCTGTGCCAGGGCCTGACCACTCTTGCAGGGAAGACATTGTCCCTCATATCCAACCTAAACCTGCCCTGACGCAGCCTGAGGCCGTTCCCTCTCGCCCTGTCACTGGTGACTTGGGAGCAGAGACCAACCCCCCCCCCCACTCCAGCCCCTCTCAGGCAGTTGTAGAAAGCAATAAGGATCTAGTGTAGTGTGTATATATATAAGTATAAAATAGCAAAATCTTCATTTATAATCTGGAGATGCACTATTTTCTATTCATTTTAATGTCATTACTTTTACTGTTAGCAGCGTGGTTGTTATTTGAGGAGCATTAGTGTCCTTTTACTGAATTTTAGCTTGAATTTCTCTCTCTTCGGATCCTCCGTGCCCCTGCCAACACTTTTATTTATTTGTTTGTTTGTTTCTTTATTTTCTTACTCTTGTTTGTGTTGATCCACAAGCACAGTTTCCCTCTCCCACCCTTGGTGAGCAGGGCGTGACTCAGACTGGCGGTTCCGTCTGCAGGCCGTGCCACCACGTGCAAGTCCTCTTCCCGCTGCAGTGCCCGTACAGACCCCTGCTACGGCAGCGGCACCACCGACGGCCGGCCCCCAGTTAGAAAGTAAAGGGAAGGGAAGAAGGATGGATGTGAAAAGTGGGCTCAGTCAAGTAGTGCTCCTTTCTACGTTAAAGCACCTTTCTCAAGCAGGCAGAGGTCTTCCGGTGTCTTGGTTAGCAAAGGCACAAACCCAAGGTTTGAAAGCATCGCTGGTAAATCTTAACGCTGTGGTTAAAGCAGGGTGTTGGCAGCGGGAGATGTTTTACGCTGGATATACTGGGGTGTGCGTGTGTGTGCTCGTCCTAACAAAAAGCAGCAGAGGAGAGAACCAATGTGCCTTAAATACGTGGCTATTCTGAATGTCTAAATCAAGATCAGGAATGTAATTTAAGGCAATTCTTTAAGGCAAACGGTTTGTCAAGGTGACAAATCTGGCACTGAGGTTTATTATTTTGCCCATAAAGTATCTTCTTAAGAACAAAGATGTCCTGGTGACTTCATGAGTATTGCTCTGGCCTTCGAATATTGGTCCAGCACTCAAATATTCGGGTGACAGGCACACTAGAATTTCCTTCACAGGTGGGTGAACAAGAGGAAAAAAAAAAAAAAGATATTCATTGAAATTACTACAGGTCCATAGGAAGCGGTGAGAAGAGTGCCACTGGGTTACAGGCCCGGCTATATTACCTCGTAATTCAAGAAGTAATATTGTCCAGGGACTCCGGCCGCGTTGGGCCACAGCACAAATGATTACTTGTGAGAAAGAGTAAGCAAAGGAAGGGAGGAGGTAAAATCTGTGCTTGGAGAAGATGACCCCCAGGGTCACACTGGTCACAGGGTCGCCACGTCAGAGTATTGCAAATGAGAACAGCCGTACAAAATGGGTGGAAAACAGGGAAGATTGCAAGGAGGCAATAAGCGGAGAGGAGTGGAGAGACTTCCAGCAGCATCCAGAGATTTGAGTAGTGTTGTGGGCCAGTTAGTAAATATATCATAAAATTAGACTCGTCTCTGTTCACGTAGAGATTTTTTTTTCACTTGCCTAGTTCTGCCTACAAAATTGTCAGTAGCAAGATTCTGTAGAAGCTTCTTAATGGTTCTACTTGACTATAGTAGTAAAAGAATATAAATTTCTTAAACTATTTCATGTACATTTCTTAATACCTTGTTGTGATAATAATTCATGGCTTAAGTGCAAGTTTTTTTGTCACCTGTGAAAACGCTTAGTGTGTAATGGCCTGTTTGTACATGTTTGGGGTCTGTCCTCTGAGCCAAACCTGGCTGGCTTGTCGGAAGGTCGCGCGTGTCGTCCCGCAGATGTGCAAAGCATGCTGGTTGGCATCCAGGTATTTGTGGGAGTGTAAATGCAGATGCAGCAAACATCTGGGCCAGCTCTGTGTGTTCAGAACCTACAACATTGCTTGTCACAATGATTCACATCCTGTTACTAACTTGTATTTCCAAAATAAGTATTTCCAAAATAATATTTCTTCTGGAATGTTGTGATAGGAAATAATTCTGGTGATATTTTCAAAAAGGTTTTAAAGTGATGTGCAGAAATGGTTTATCCCTATTGCGGAGAGCTGAGGAACAGAGGGAATAAGTGACTTGAAGACGTTTTGAAGTGTGTTCCATTTAAGAACAGAAATCAGTGCATTTTCTGCCTGGTTCTCCAGCCTCCAAACCATGTTTCTTAGTAGCATAATAGCGGTAATGTTTAAGTTCTGTTGTGTGCTTATTATCAAGGACGTGAAGTTAAATTAGCACATGAATATGTTCTTTCACTGACATACTTGAAATTACGCTGCTAAATTCCTGTTCAGTTACATCACGGCCTCTTTGCCAACAAAATTAATAAAACCAAAGGAAAATATGTTTCAACTGAAGGAAAAAAAAAACCCCAACCTTTCCCTTTTAGTTTTTTGTTTGTTTGTCCAGGGTTTGCTTATATATATATATATTCTTATATAAATATATTCTTTACTATCAACTCTATTGGCTGCTATTTTGAATCCCCACTGGGTGGGCAGGTAAGACAGGGTATATGTTAGCCATATTTCAAACTTAATATAGCAATTAATTAGTCACGATGTGTGCATTTTGTAAAGGGTTTAAAAAGTACTAGTTAATCATTGATGGTTTTTAAACCAGGATAAGCACATAAATAAGAGGTCACTTGTGATTTCTGATCATTTCTTACAGCTTGTATTTATTATTTATTAATTCTTTATGAGCTATTTATAGAGGTGAGAGAGAAAATCTGGAGAAAGGAGGACTTCCCCTTGGTTGAGGAGGATTGGGTTAGAGATGATTTAGGCCAACTGGATCCTCACAAATCCATGGGCCCTGATGGGATGCACCCATGGGTGCTGAGGTGGACACTGTCACTAAGCCACTCTCCATCATCTTTGAAAGGTCACGGAGCACAGCAGAGGTGCCTGAGGACTGGAGGGCAGCCAGTGTCACTCTAGTCTTCAAAAAGGGCAAGAAGGAGGACACAGGAAACTCTAGGCCAGTCAGCCTCACCTCCATCCCTGGAAAGGTGATGGAGCAGTTCATCCTGGAGGTCATCTCCAGGTATGGAGAGGAAAAGAGGGTTATCAGAA
Organism: Phalacrocorax carbo; assembly: GCF_963921805.1. Classification (NCBI taxonomy): domain Eukaryota; kingdom Metazoa; phylum Chordata; class Aves; order Suliformes; family Phalacrocoracidae; genus Phalacrocorax; species Phalacrocorax carbo. The sequence goes on along the minus strand of NC_087536.1, from coordinate 3,573,063 downwards.
CTAGTCAATGTGGATTCACCAAGGGGAGGTAGTGCATGACCAACCTGACAGCCTTCTGTGATGGCATCACTGGCTGGGTCGACGAAGGGAGAGCAGTGGATGTTATTTATCTTGACTTCAGTAAGGCATTCAACACTGTCTCCCAGAGCATCCTCGTAGGCAAGCTTTAGGAAGTGTGGGTTGGGTGAGTGGGGAGTGAGGTGGATTGAGAACTGGCTGAAGGGCAGAGCCCAGAGGGTCGTGATCAACGGGGCAGAGTCTGGTTGGAGGCCCATAACTAGCGGGGTTCCCCAGGGGTCTGTGCTGGGCCCCGGCCCTGTTCAACATATTCATCATGGCCTGGACAAAGGGACATCAAATTGGTGGAGCGTGTCCAGAGAAGGGCAACGGAGCTGGGGAAGGGTCTGCAGGGCAGGTCTTATGAGGAGAGGTTGAGGGAACTGGGGTTGTTTGGCCTGGAGAAGAGGAGGCTGAGGGGTGACCTTCTCGCTCTCTGCAACTCCCTGAGAGGGGCTGGAGTGAGGGGGGGTTGGTCTCTTCTCCCAAGTTACTGGCGATAGAACCAGAGGAAATGGCCTCAAGTTGCCCCAGGGGAGGTTTAGGTTGGATATGAGGGAAAATGTCTTCACAGCCAGAGTGGTCAGGCCCTGGCACAGGCTGCCCAGAGAGGTGGGGGAGTCACCATCCCTGGGGGGGTTTCAAAAAACATGAAGTTGTGGCACTTCAGGGCATGGTTTATGAGGCCTGGGGGTGTTGGGTTGGGTGTTGGACTTGACGATCCTAGAGGTCTTTTCCAACCGTAATGATTCCATTTCTATTTTTAAAAGTCAGCTATCTGTCTAGAGGTTTCATTTGTCATATAAAAAAGTCAGCTAGAAAGTCTAGAGGTCTCATTTTGGATACTCTACATCATTCAGGACTTCTTACACACTGGACTTCTGTGGTTTGAATTAACTTGTAGTCTAAAGGCCAACTACCTCACACCTCAGCATGGGAACAGACGTGTCTTACTACAGCTTGTGAAGTGACACTGCTTTGGGGCACCTTCACACCAAGGACACCTTGTTTACAGCGAAGGTTCCAAGTTACCTGGGGGGAGAGAGATGGGGATGGGAGCTCAGGCTGTCTGAAGACTGCTGCTAGTGCAAAGCATACAGAAGCTCAAGGAAGTTATAGGTAACTTCTGAAAATGTTTGCCTGTATGTTTCATAGTATGTTTTGCATGCAGCCATGCTGGAGGTCCTGTCTACTGCATCAATCAGAGCAAGACAGAGTTGTGTAGAAAATGCACGTCTTGCAATGAGCCTCGATCTCTCCAGTTAGGAAACATGGGGAAGCGTTAGAACTTGAAACCACAAAGCCAGTGCGCCTGCAAGACCATCGTTCCTCTCCAAAACAGAAGAAACGCTATGGGGTGTTTTCCTGAGGGACAAGAAATGATTCAAGTGAAGTAGCTGTTGCCAAGGACGCCCCACTTATGAGTAGCTGTGCTTATAGAAGAGCAGAGTGCGTGGTGCTGTATGTGTCACTGATGTATGGACACGGTACTTACAGATAACACGCACAATTTGTTCTTTGAATTCCAGAATCCCTACAAACCTTTCAAAAACAGGAAAAGAAAACATCAGCTTTTCTCTCTGCTTATGTTTACTGAGTCAATATTTACATATTGTGCTCTCATTGAAAGCCAGTGTTTATGGCTAGTTTTCCGTGGGCATCAGGCTGTGGCTTTGTTTCAGAGCGCTGCAATATTCATTTTCTTTCAGGTAGGCACTTAAGTATTTTTCCTCTCTCCTTGTGTTGATTGCTAATTATGTGGATGCAAGGTTTGCTTTGTTTCCTTTTAAAAGCCTTTGCTGGGGACTGTTTCATCAGCATCATCTTTGAATCAGACAACAGCATGAATATCAAACAGAGAGCTGTTAGGAGCTTTGCTTGCCACCTGTCCCCTTCCAATGAATCAGTCCTGGTTTGGTTTTTTTTTTTTATATTTCAACTTCTTCATCCATTTGTTGTTTCATCAAATGAAACGGTTCTTTCCTGCTTTCCCCTCTTTTTTACCTTGGCGTGTGTTTTTACCTATCTCTGAGTCTGAGCTGATTTCTTCAAGGAAGGTCCTTGAACTTGCCAGATTTCTTTACAGTAAGGATCCTCAGAAAAGGCTGCCACTGCTCTGTTGCTGTCCATTTTTATCTTTTTTAAAGGCAGCATGAAGTGATATTTCTCTCCTCATGTTTTACAAGGCTGTCTTAAATTTTCTAGCCAAAAATCACTTCATCCATGAAAAGTTTGATCACGTTTTTCCTCCCTTTTTTGCTTTTCATAGCACTAATTTATATTTATTGTGGTGTAGCATCATAGAGGTTTGATCCCTCTGTTCCAGATGCCATATGCACTTTTAGACTGTCTCAGCTACAGTGAACTGGCTGTCTAAACAGCCTGGAAAAATACTTACAAATTGTAATCAAATTGTCCTTCAATTTTAGTAAGTACAGGTCTGTACAGGCAAGTGGAGACAAAGCTGGGCTCAGCCCATGTGCTCCAAGCTAGCATGACACGGGGCAGTTCTAGACCAATTAAAATATTGCCGGGTTAGCATGACCTTGTATCTGAGCTCAGGAACAGTGTGCTCTGGGCTCAGACGCCTTCCCGCATCACCAGCGTACAGTGAAAAGGACTGTTCATTCTCACTGCTGTTTTCTCCCTCCCTCCTTTCACTCTTCAAATTCCTGCTTGGCTCATACAAAGCGTTGTTTTGGCAATAGGTGGGTTTGTCCCAACTAGAGACCCACCGTGCAATGGGATGTCGTATCTCTCGTAGCCAAGGGCAGGTCCCCTGCCATAGAGCAGCCCTCCACTTCGGTTTCTCAGTCCGGTGACTGGGCTATAAGGTTGTTGCGTCTACAGCAACCTTAGCCTGCAGCTACAAAAAGTCTACAACTTTTTCCTCTTGTGCTGTTAACCAGACCTTTGGTCTATAAATTTGATTTTCATAACCTCCTTTCTGGTGTACAGAATACTACTGGAGCAAAAATACTGTGTAGTGGCTTTAACCATGTAGATAGACAACAGAATCAGGACTTACCAGGTTTACACTCAGTTTTCCCTTTAAGCCATCCAGATGCCCAGCATCTCTAGTCTGTTTCCCATTTTAGAACTCATTTTCTACAAAATTTATCAGAAAATAACTTTGTTCTCTGGTATATAATCTCTTCCAGGACATTTACAGAGCCACACTGAGAAGTATGGCTGTCTTCCTTCAGAAGCATTTGAGAAATTCAGATTTGCCGCGGCTCGGTTTAGCACTCCGTCCGCATTCGTTATCGGAACAGTACGGTTTCTGCCTTTGTCATGAGGGGTGCATTTAGCAGACGGTTGAGAGAGCGTCTGGGAGCGTTTGGAGCACGCAGGCTTCAGGCCACCCCCGACTCCCTTTAATTAACGCACACCAATGTGCCCAGGGCTTCGCTGACCGTTGCCGTTGGTGTAGAGCCAGGTCTCTGCTGCCCAGCCATTCCTTCAGGTAGGGCGTGCAGGAGGATCCTCCTAATGAGCACACCACGGTGGCAAGCGAAACAGGCCAGTTAGGAGATTATCTGCATACTCCCAAGGTCTGAGGAATGAGCTATTCAGGAGAGACATACCCTTCCCCTTCATCTGAACTGCTTTAGAACAGGCTTATCACAAAATTATAGTTTTACGTATACGTGCGATAGCAGAAATGGGACACAAGAAATATTTATGGAAACGAAGCCTAGAAAGGAAAATTGGGGTGTGCCATTGCTCCGTTCCGAAATTACATAAAGACCTTGGAAACCTCTGTTGGTGCTGGTAGGGAGTTCTAGTGTGTGCTGGCCGGTTTTGGCCCCACTCTTTGCGTGGTGCTGAGCACTGGGTGATCAGTTCCTGAAACGGCATTGCAGAACAGAAAAACAGCTTAACAAAGTGTGAGGGAGAGAGGAATGGTATCAGTTCTAATTGTCGCTGACCTCCTGATGTATGTTGAGTCACCGCTGCTTTCTAGTAAAAACTGTAGGATTTGGGAGAACGTGGAGAACCCTCAGCACCTTTGGTAGTGGGAGCGGGCGTCAGGGTAATCCGCCCCCCGCTTCAGGTGGGCTTGCAGGCACGACTGTGCGTGTAACACGCGGGGTATGGACGGGGTGGATGGAACCGTTCCTCAGCAGGCCTGCTTAGCCCGGCTGGGCTCAGGAAGCATGCCGAGAAGCGGAGTGGGGAAGGATAAGTGCCAAGTACATCTCTGACTGTGATCTGAAAGGCAGGAGGCTCTGCCACCAGGCAGTGGGTATCTCATCCTACCTCCCATTTGTCAGCTTAAATCCAGCTACATTAACTGCAGATGAAAAGATTCAGTGCTCTGGAGCGTTCTGGCCTACGTGGAAAGCACTTGCTAATTCTCAGGTAGTTTCTTAAAGGATGAATTGAACCATTTTTCTGCGTTCGTGTAGCACCCAGAGCGCTGGGTTCCTCGTCCACGGGATCACGACGACGAGAAAGAAGAATACTTGCAGAAATAGTCCAGTGCAGAAGCAGCACTGTAGCAGCTATGACAGACATACCAGGGATTAGAGACTCAATTATTCCTTCCACCTTCAGGTTTGAAATGCTCTGTACAGGGGATGGCACAGCTGTTGTACCTGTCTGGTGGCTACAGAGCGGACTCCTGTCTCTAGAGCTGACAATCTGGAACACTAAATTCCCCCACACAAAGGATCCATCTGCTTCAGTAATGCACACCCCAACCGTGCATGCAGTTTATTTCAGTCTCTACTAAATTATGTGCAAATGAATAAACAAAATAATACAGCCTGTCCCGAGCTGTTGATATTTATTTCAACATATACAAGCAGGTGATAGCTGGTTTTTCTTAAATATCCCTTATGTCATCAAGAAAGTTGAGAGAAAATTATGTTCCAAAGTCTGTCTGCGCTCCCCTCACTGAGGTCTCGCCTCTTCTTTCAAACCTAGAAGAGAAGATGAGCTTTCTGGATTATCTCCAACAGCAAGAGCTGTCAGCTTTTCCATTTGTACTTCAAGAGGAAAAACATGAAATTGGGAAGCAGCATCGTTCCTTTCGAGAGCGCTGCCTTGGCAGCCTCGGCACCTGCGTCCAGTTCTCGCGTCCCTGTTCAGTCTGAACAGATTTCTCCCTTCCTCGTAGCTGAATCCTCCCCGTCGCCTTTTGTCAGTTTGGACAGTAAACTCCTCTGGGACGGGGCTGTGCGTAACTTTCTGGCCTGGGTCTCCACTGGGGCCTCTAAAGGCTACTGCAATAAAAATAATAATAAATTTGCCCTTTTCATGTTAGTCCTTAGCTTTTGGTGCCATTTAGGAAAAGCAGGGAGCACATAATGGTAGGAAAATGTCATTTGCAAACATTTACCTCTCCAGCGCTCGCTGTGGTTTCGTGGGATGCTTTCTAGAAACGTAGCTAAGAAATAGGAATCATTTAGGCTGCCTGAAGAGGATTAGAAGAAGGCACAAGGGAAACCAAACTAACAAGCTCTTGAACAAGGGGGCTATCAAAGTTGTTTAAAGGAAAATTAAGGAGAAAAGAAGAGACACTTAAAAAGACTTTCTTATCACTATCCCCCTCTTTTTTCTGTTCTCCCATGACTTTCATGTGCCTGAGCTCGTTGGGTTTTTTTGGTTTTTTAATTGTGTGATGGGCTTTGGCCTTTTCTTCTGAGTAGTGGCCAAGATATTTTAATTGAACAAATCTCTTTTTCCTTAGTGCTTAATAGAAAGATTTAAAGAGAACCTAAAAATAAAACTGGTGTTTATGTGGATTTTAAAAAATTAACCTGAATGTTCCCTAGAGTGTTTAGGAGTTACAATGCATCCCTCGTGGGAACCTGAATCTGGTTTTCAGAATGCTTTGAGACTTGCTTGAAACATTTGAGCTTCCAGGGCCTGGGCCCTAAGTTTGTGCGAGAGGTTGTTGCTGGTCCTTGGATGAGCTGTATGAGCAAGAGGTAGCAAAACCATGGTGTGCCGCCCTGCCAGTCGTTGTCCAAGTTCCGCGGGGGTTTTGTTTCTCTTTGTACACAGACTAAATAAATTTATTTCTCCCTGTTAGGTCCCGAGTCAGTGGCAGCTGGCAGAGGGTTGAACTGAAGTGAGCTGCCCTTTGTGCAAGGGCCACAGAAGAGTGAACGTTTGTGATTTCTGCTACGGGTGGTCTCCCTTTAGCCTTTGCAGGATTTTATCCTTTAAGAATATTAAGAATTAGACCTTATCATCACACTGCGGTTAAGACAGCCAGTATACCCCATCGCGCCCCCGGCCATGCTTTGTGTGGAAGGTTTGGCTTTTACAGCAGGCGCTGCCGGTGCTGGTCAGTGTTTGCAGCATGCCGTGCAATGCCAGTGCCTGCAAGGTCTCGAATCCTCCGCTACCTTGTTATGCTGGTCTTACTAGTGGCTTTATTATTGCTGCGGAAGGTAGCGCAAGAGGAACTAAGCAAAGGGTGTTTTTTGTCTACATATAAAACTCATTCTGTTTATCCTTCTTATTATTATTTTTGTAAAATACTAAACTCAATTGCAGATAGAATAAGCCATCTGGTTCCTGTCACAGCTACTGTATATTACGTACGTATGGGGAAATTGCTTATTGATTTAGCCAAGTGTGAACAAGTGCTACTAGGAAACCACAAAAGTATTCGTAGTACTAATAGATACTATCAGAACTGACATGCTGCACTTGATTCTTGGCTAGAGGGCATCAACTTTTAACCAAGGATTTTAAAAAAAAATAAATCTGTTATTTCTATATAGATGACTGCACTATTAAAGCTTTAATGAAAAATTTCTTGGAGAAAGAAAGGCGATACACTTAAAGACAACCATGTGTGTGTGTTTTATTGGCCTTACTCTACTTCATGAGCTAGAATTAGGCCCGGCTCCTGTAAAGTCTTTCAGTTATTTACGTCAGCTGAACCATCAGGAGAGTGTGGGTGTTGACAGCATATGGGTGTTGTAGCATCTGCATCCAAATATTTAACCATTTATTTGCATGACCTGATGTTGTTTTTAACCAATTTGACAGATGAAACTACTGCAAGGAAGGGGTGCAGGGCGACCTCAAAATCGGTGTATTGCTGCAGTGATTAAAGCATTAAGCAGTGATTACAAAAGGGACAGTCTGTAAAACTGTCCAGATAACAGGCCCCCCCCATTTGTGCTGTGTGGAGTTCCTTAGAAATTCACAGCGGTGACCCTAACTTCCGAAAGGAATCTTTTCTTTGGACTTCTATGGTTGGAACCTTGTTTCTGCATTTATGCTGTGACTCTGCTCATCTCACAGATGTTTATGAGCACTGTATTCTGCCAACATTTGTGTTTTAGAAACTGTCACCTCATCTTGGAGTAATGATCCTGGCTCTTTGTTGCGGCGGTAACTGAGAGGGAAGTAGGACTCACCTACAGCCAACAGTGGCATTTAATTCTGGATTTCAGATGGTCCCTATTTACACTTCCTTGAGTGTGAATTGTTACTTGTAGAATTGCTTATGTATCAGCGTATTTCTACATTTTAACAAAGTTTGCAAATGAAAATGCCAAATAAAGAGCAGAAGCAGCATTTGATTGGGTGCCATGAGGTACAGGCTTTCATTTCAGCACGGAGGACTCGCTTAGCTCAGTGCTAGCAGTATTACCACGCAGCCTCCGTCACCGTTTTCAGAAGGGCAGAGATTCTCCCAGCTGTGCTCTCTCTTTTTTTCTTGCTCATCATCTAGTTTTGCATTGTCTGCTTTTTACTTTAGAATTACCTTCAACCGTGTCACTGGTAATGTCTGGGGGATGTTTTCTTGATGGTATTTGAAGACGGGTGCTCCTGGCTTAAGTAAGTGTCCAGAGATATTTTCATAAGGCTGATGTAAGAAACCCACTTACAGATGCTCTGGATTTTTCATATTTAATTTAGGAAGCAGGCAACCGTAGCTCACAGCGGTTATCATCTGACCTGACTCCTTGCAGAATGAAATCTGTATGTTTGTCTAGGGTTCGGTAATGATTTTGCTCCTAAAATTATAAGTAATTAAACAGCTAATTAATTTGGTGTTATAATCTCTGATAGAGATTACTGATCTTAGCCTTGCTGTATGCACGTAGAGAAGGAGGATTAAGTTTTCAGCGAAATAGTTTAGGACTTTTGGGGTCTGCTCAGTTCGGGTCTCTGCTCTCCCCCGCAATTTCTGTACGACCTCTACACACTTGCTGTATCTCTTTCCCGGTCGGGGTGGTAGCGCTGGCTTTCTTCAAAAGGTAGGGCTTTCCTTGAGGGATCGCGGGGAATGCAAGGTTGCGTGCTACCCGCTTACACGATGCAACTTGGCGAAAGAGATCACAATAGGTTGTCATGCCAATATGGCCAAGGATGTATGAATTTATAAATGAATTTGTGTGCAGGCACTGTGCTAGGCTGCGCTCTCTAATTTCCTGATTTATACGAGTGCAGTCTGCTCACAAACGGACCCAAGTAAGGTAAAGGAATTGTTCAAGATAAAGGAGTAATTCTGACTCCGAGGTTAATACTGGTGGCTTATGACCTAATATCTAAAAAGAACAGGGGTATTTGAGCACAGAGCTATTGATCCAGGCTCTTGGCGTACGCAGACGCCTGCACAGATCCTACGCTTGGCTCGGATTTTCCGTACCTACTTTGCAGCACAGTGGCTAACCGTTCTTGGGAAAGCTTTGGTCCCGGAGCAGTGCGGCGGCCTGACAGTGGTCCTTGCAGCGCCCGTTTGGTTTGTGGCTTCCGCCCCTGGCTCAGATCCCACGCCGGTCTGCGGCTGGTATTACCAGCACAGCTCTCCCAGGGACGCCTGAGGGTACTGCTGCTTTGCAGTTTCCCAAGCTAGCGCTGAGCGAGCTACCTTTGGAAGGGGAAGCAGCGTAACAGTGGTCTCGTGGCTCTTGGACTGGATCAGCTGGTGTTGCTGAGAAGCAGGGAGAGTTAGCCTGGCAACGATGCCGCATTAACATGGTTATGTTCCTTTCTGGAGCGGATCTGGGATTTGTGCTGGTTGGTTGAGCTTGTTTAGGGGTCTGGAAAAAGTTGCTACCCTGCACAGTATCCTTCATCGTCTGAAGGGCGAGCCTGCGATAAAAATAGAGCGCGTGCAGTGTATGTCAGTGTTCCAGGTAACCTGATGAAAGTAAAGGTGACCAAGGGACACCGTGCCTGCAGTGCAAGACAGTCATCAAGAGCCACCCTGGAGAAAACCTTGTTTCTGTGTCCATAATGTCTGGTCTTCTGACTGAGGGGCTGGGGAAGCAACAGAGTTAGATGTGGAAGAGCCTGTTGAGTTGGAGATGCGAGAGTTTGCTGGTGAGTATGTCCTGTGAGAATGTGATGTAACTTGAATCATGAAAATGATGCTCTATGCTCAGCAATGAATTTTTGCTCAGCTAAGGTGCCGCATCAATGGCGATAACATACTGATGGAAAATTTAGGGGGGAAACGAATGCATTTGCTGCAAATGTACGTAGCGCAATCTTCTTAATTTGGCCTTGAAAATGTGCCAACTCATCATCTTCTCCAAGCGAGAGCTCCTTAGCCGTTACTCATTGTTTGCATAGTTTAAACTGAACAGCTCCACACCAAGAGTGCTAACGCATCCATTAGCTGTCAGTTGGACCAAACTTGCATGTGTTTCCATGTTGGTGTCTAAACTTGGACTCACAAAGAGAGACATAAAATAGCACAGTCGCCACTCAATTATGGTAGTTTCATATAAAATTTTAAAAAAATACACTGGGATAAGATTGTGGCATTAGACTCCCAGAAGAATCCAGATACCCGAGATCAATAGCAGTGACTCATCTAAACATAAAATATTTGATTTTCATTTTCACACTGCACTTGATTTAGGAGACATTCGTTTTAGCATCTGCCAGGAGTAATGTATGTACACAAATAGACTGTCAGGAACGGAATGTGATTGCAGGTTGTGTAATGAATCTCCTCTCTGACTTCGTAAATGGAGGCCAAAACCGTGTTAGATAGTTTTAACAAACAAGCTAAGTGCAATAACTGTCTTTATTAAACATTTCCTTGCACCATGAATAGTTACTCGCTTGTGGCAAAGACACCTGTGAGATGCAGACTCCTCATCCCAGAGATTTTCAGTGTGGGATGCTCCTGGAGAAGTTCCAGAGGCAGAAGCCGAAGTGCTTGCCCTTTGCAGGTGAAAACTGGCATGCGTTTTCTGTGGATCATGTATAAAGTGGATGTGCATGATATTCTCTTTCATGGTCGTTTACTTAGGGCCTAGAACTATTAAAAAATGCAAATGTTGAAAGTTTTGAAAGCAAGCTAGGCTATTCTTGATGAAACTCGTCATGCAAAAAAAGCTTCCTTTCTCTTAGCAAAAAAAAATGCAGGCATGTCTGCCCGCATTAGCGTCCTTCGGACTGCGTTTGGCAGTTACACATACCAATATACTGTGTTCTAAATGATAGCGGGCTACTCTGACGTTGAAAATTTCCACTAGCTGTGCTCCTTCTCTCTGTGGCTGGGGGAAAAATAAAAGCAATGCACTATCTGGCATGGTTTTTTGAAGCATATTAACCTGTGATGTTTATGGATGAGTTACATTTGTCTTGTGTGTAGTGAAGATTTTATTAAATTAAAAGCCCTTCTTAATGATAATGCTGCACTTCCTCAGAGCTCGCTCTTTCTGAGTCCCAGAAGCAGATATTCCAGCTTTTAACATCAAATAGGTGTTTGGGGAGTTTTTTTTTCTCCTTTCTGCAGTAATTGAGCAGTAAGTTGATCAGGCTTGGGCAAGTACAGGTATATCTAGTGGCTTTTTGACTTTTACGTAATATCAATATCAGGCACCTGTATGGCTTCGTAGCCTGGCTCTCAGAGGTACCGAGCATCTACCGTAACGCTCAGAAGCCCGTGGAAGCTTCTGGTGTTCTGTCAGATCGAGAGTCCATCTGATCTTACCTGACAAGCTCTAGCTGGTGCGATCTCGTTGCCGGATAAAGTCACACCTCTACTTCAAAGAAGGATCCTTTAAAATGGCAGAAAATCATCTCACTTTTAATCTGCTCAGCAACAAGGGAGCTGTTAATACTTCCTCCTAGTAGCTAATTTGTGCTGTGAATTTTACTTCATGACAAAGGATCAGCAGATACCATGTTCAAGTGATCACAGCTCTTTGAAAGAGTGTAGGTGCTATTGCTCTGAGTTGTGGTAAAAATAATTTAAAACTGAATGCTCCGCTTAGTTAATAATAATGCTTAGGCACATTACATCTTCACGAAGCTGTACAAACATTAACTAATTAGTACCCCCAACTAATACATAATACTCCATCACGATATGTAATTATGTATTACTATTAGAGCTGGCGGAATTATTCGTTGTGAATAAATTATCCAGCAAGTTTTGCTTTTTTCCCTTACTGTTGTGAATTTGTTTGCAAAATATTCCCAGGTGTTGTGGTTGTCGTGGCTCTCACCTTTGCCATAACGATAGTAAAAGGCACCCTGGGTTTTCTATGTAATCCATCCCTTTAGTCTTCTGATGCTGTTTTGTGCCTGTTATTTGTACTGTAGCAGCACCCCCAGGCCCAGCTGAGCGCGAGGCCTCCCTGGGCAAGGTGCTGCACGTTTATCCTCGCTGACCTGAACGTGAATTGCTACGACGAGAAGGAACAAAATGGTGAGAAGGGAAGTGGATGCAGAGGGAAGGAATAAACGATTGGCCCGGGGCTGTGGAGCGTGTCGAGCAGATCCATGCTGTGTGACTCTACTGGAATTAAATGCAGGTTTCTTGAAATCCATTCCCTCAGACAATGCCTTTTCCTATAATTAGGTCATAACGATTTATCGCAAAGTCACAGAAGCTGCTTAAGTCCCCAAAATCTCCGTTTTCCTACCTCTGAAATAGGTCAATGTTTACTGTCTTGACATGGGGGCGTTATGAGGCGTGAAGATGGCGGCATTCACACTGAAGGCACATTGCCTTTTGAACAGAGGGAACTATTCAGATAGGGCCCCTGTGTTTTCCGGGCCCTAAGTTGCTATTATGTGTTGAGATGGCTTGCCTCTGGTTTTACAAGCTGTTTGCAAATAGCCGATGTGGCAACGTGCCTGGACGTCCCAAAGCAGTTCTGCTTACCAGTTTCTGAAGTGCTTCCTTGAGAAGCCTTACCATTTAGCAGTATGCAGTGACACCCCCCACACACGCCAGGAGCGAAGTATAATCTGTCGGTGCTTCTTTTGGAAATGTCTCTGTATTCATATTTGCCTTCTAATTGTTGTTGCTTTCCCAGCATTTTTCGGAGCATGAGTGAGATTGGAAGTGTTTAATCTTAGAAAAGAGATGACTAAGATGAAGCATGATTAAAGTATTCTCAATAATGACTGATTTGGAGATAGTTATTTGGAGCTTCTTTTCTGTCTCATTACTCAAAAATTAGAAGATAGTGAAAGTGAAAGATAGGAAACTAAAAAAAATATACCAGGAAAAAAAAAAATCCACCGAAAGAAAGAAGTCTGTGGAAGTCATTGTCACTAGATGTCCACAGCTTGAGATTTCCTTGCTTTTAGAGAGGATTGAACAAGAATAACTAAGAATGTTATAGCTAATGTTTTAAAAATATGCACAGGTATAAAATTTCATTTTTTGCACCTAAGCCAGTCTCAGACCGTGAGGGGAAAAAAGATTACTTCCTCCTTTGGTGAGTGATTTCTCATCTTCTTGCTGTAGAGCTTCTTGTGACCTCAGCTCATCTATCTACATTTGTGTGGTGGAGCTGAAAGGTCCTGGCTCTTCAATACCGCGGTAGTTCCTTTGGGTCAGGCAAGGTTGTCCCTATATGGGAAATGCCACTATATATGGATTTCGTACGGGGCCTCCTCTCCCGTCTGCCATATTCACACTTCTTGTTAACAGTTGCTCTGATTTTGGTCTGCTGTTCAAAGCCGTACACTAAAAATTACCACTTTAATCTTCTGTGTTGAATGCAGATGGAACAGAAGCCTAAGGGTAATAGAGCTGTGAGGAAGTCTCTCATTTCTTCCTCTAGTCATTTTTTTCCCCTCTATTTTAAAGAAGAGGAGGTGAAAATACAAATAGGGTCCAAATGTAGAACGTTAGTCTGCAAACGCTCCGGGGATTATTATGGGGGCATAGCATCGTTAGGGTAACCACAGCAACTAGGTGGGTTTTTGCATTCTTTGTAGTGAGTATTAGAAAAGGCCACTTTCTTGTCAAATACAGTGAATTTATAAATATCTGCCTGGAACTTACTTTCCAGAATTGTTCCTCTTAGTTTGACACTGATTGATTTTAATGGTGTTTCATTAAAAAAAATGTATAGAAAGATTTTATTGAGAAAATAAAAGGAAGGGCATACATGCCTCAGAAATAACATGTCTGATCTGATTGCAGAATTCATGTTCATTCCACCCAGGTGTAGTTAGCTGTCTGATCTTCAAAGAATTTCAAAGAAAAAAGGCATTAATTAATCCTCAAAGTGGCTCTCATGCACGAATCTTGCCAAGCAGTAAACTACTCTGCTAAGCGACGATGGGTCAGAAGTCTCTGTGCCTAGGTAGTTTCCTTTCCCAACTTAAGGGAATGACATCTGGGATCACATAATTAGAGCCAGGGCGTCTTTTGGCTGTCAGCAATTTCTTCGAGGGTTGTGGGTGGAAAACTTGCAGGTTAGTGGCCAAAGGGTAGAATTTGACTCCAGTGAACGAGCGCTCAGCTATGGAGGCATCAACTCACGTGCCTTTAAGGAGCAAGAGCTGATGTACTAGAAGCCCCAGCAGAAAATAGCGTATCTCATGGTGAGGGGAGCGAGCTCTGCCGAGGGAGGTTCCCTGAAAGCCCTGCGTGGTGCCCGGGTAGGTGCTGAAAGTCGTCGAGGCGCTGCTCTGCCCCGAGCGGAAGCCAGGCGGGTGAAGAAAAGGTCCGGCTGGCTGTTCTCCTGCAGTTCAGTTACAGGTTTGGGATGGTGTGTCTGAAAAAGATGCTCATAAATGCCTGTTTCCTTGACAACTAGAGACTAACAGATGATTGGTCAACTGATAAATATTTTTAGGATTAAGCAAAATTTATAGCCTGTTGCCAAATTCTCCAGGGAATAGGATATGCGAGAAGATCTGAGACCTGTTCCTAGCTTTAGCATAGTCTGTCTAGACTTGTCTACATCTAAATCTGCTTTATCTTAGTTTTGCACTCCTTAATGGTTGTTGGAGCTATCAAATGCAAGTGCCTTCTAATTAGTGACGAGAAGAAACCTCCGCATAGCCCGACGTACGCATGTATGCATAGGCATGCGTTGTTCCACCTACAGAAGTAGTCCCAAAATGACAATGGGAATATTACAAAGAGCTTATTCTGACAAAGTTAAATTAAAGAAATGGATGCTTTTTAATTTCCCTGGCTATGAGACGAGAGTAATCGTGCTTATTTCTTTTTGTAGATATGGAAATTCACTATTGTATGCATCTGTCATAGATACTAATGAGGGCCAGTTAAAAACACGTGCTTCTGATGAAAATTTGTGGTAACACTCTGAATTTCAGGGAAAAAGGGGGCAAAGGTAATCATATTTGTGCATTTTTTTTCTATCCTGCCCTGCTCAAATATTCAGGTAATAATATCTTGTCAATAGAATACAATTTGGGATGCCTGCAATTCCCGGATTTAAGGAGTCCTTTGAGTCTAGTTTTCTTCTAATTATTTAACTCTTAATGTTAAAAAAAAATAAAGCTAGCAATAACAAAATCCAGTCTAACTTTTCTGTCCTGATTTCCTTTCCCTGCCTTGTTTTGATTATTAAGCTTATTAAGGTACTGGGAAACAGAACATTTCTTACTGTGTGAGTGGCACAAAGGCGAGTCCTAATCTTGTTCAGTGATTTAAATCTGCTTTAGTTAAAATGGTGTTTGAGTAATCTTTACCCATTTATTTTTCTTTTCAAAATTTTATTTGTTGGCTTGTTCGCATGGTTCTGATCAACTGACGTACAGGAAGATAAGGGATGAATCTGGAGCGGTGTCTAAGTTCTGATTGGTTTCAATGGGATGATGAGAGCCAAATAAATGAGGGTTATTTGCCCAAAGTTGCAGCGGTTCTGGGCTACTGCTCGGAATCGAACAGCAAGCTTTGAAGTCAAGGCCTGTCCCCAAACGAGTGGGCTATCCTTCTTTTCAAGGTGTCTGCACAGCAGAGAATTTTTTAAAAATTGATGCAGTGGAAGGTGAAGGGATAGGCAGCTGCAAGCAGGGAGGTTGGTGATTTTATGTTCCTTGTAACAGGCACGTCAGTTTCTCTAGCAGAACGCTTTGGCACAGGGAAAGGTGGTATTCTTTTTCCTAAGAGCACAGTGCTATTGATGTTACTGTTCCGTTTCATATACTGGGTCAAGCCGCTTTAACACCTGGCTCAAAATTCAGCATAGTTGAGAGAATACAATCATCTTATTTTCTTGCATGAGTCAACAAAGAGATTTCATTAAGTAGGCTGAAGATATGCACAAGAAATTCCTACTGCGTAAAGGCAAAGGAAGGCATAGCTTAAAGGGTCTTCTGTGCTTTGAAGGGCATATTTAATCAAGTCTCTCTTCTTTTGGTCTTTAAATTTCCATTTGATGTGTTTTGGTTTCTTGAACTATCCTAAAGACCTTAGTTGATCAAAAGTTCATAAAAGTGGTCCGTGTTGGCCAAGTGGAAATGGAGCTGAACAGCAGCACTGAAAGGTCATATTAATTAAGGGATGGAACTCAGCAAAGATATCTTAAATCGTTTCAAGCTAATGGAGTCATTCTCATAACAAATTAAGGCATAGCTGTGGTTTTTGGTACTGAGCTATCAGTTGTGAAAGGTTCAACGAGAACAGGGAGTTGTGAAAAAAAGATTCCTTATTTGCTTTGTTATCTCATTGCACATTATGATCGGGGGATTTCTTAAAAACAGGTTTACAAATTTTGTGTTGAGCACTTGGAAAAAAAGAAAACAGTGTTCTATACGGTAGGTGCCAAGCACTTGGAATTCAAGCTTCAAGACTGCAGACTTAACTGACTTTTGTAACCTAATTTTGTAATAGTTTAAAATAATTGAGTCACTGTTTTAATTTAATATTTTATTTTTACATTGAAAAATAAGTCTAGCTAGGGGGAAATCGATACTGGGCCTTGACTCTTGTTTTCCAATTAGTCTATAACTTGCTGCCCCTGAATAGCCTTGTGGGGTTTTTCCCTTCCCCCTGGCTCTTTTACACCATGAATTGCTGCAAGAGTTAGAGAGAGGGATCCTGCAGTTCCCTGGAATGAGCCTGTACGGCAGCCTGTATCACCACATCGCAAGGCGTGGGAGTTGGAAGCTGACCGAAGCGGCCCAGAGGTGGCCGGGGTAGCCACGAGCATCCGCCCGCGTGGCTTTTTTTTCCTGTGATGAGCAGGTGTAGCAAAACTCACCAGCTTGCGTGCTCAGGGGAAGCTTGGCCACTCCATCAAGGAAAAGGCAAATGCAAGCTTTGGAGTTGTGTCTTTTCTGTTTTCTTATTAGGCTCATAAATATGTAAATGAGATAGCACCTTTGGGCATAAGCAGTATTTATAAGGAAGTCTTAATTGGAGGAGTAGGCACATTTTCAGGATACTATGACAAGATCTTCAGAACAGTTTATGTGACTTTGGGAGTACAAGTCTTTTTATTATAATCATCAAGAATTTTTAGCACTTTTAAGTTCTGTTTACCTGCAGATTACTGGCAGATGAGGCAGTCAAGAGTTAATAATTAAGCAAGACTCCCGTGTACCTCGTAGCCGTACCACACAGTAGCCGCGCTGCCCTGTGCTTGAGTGGGTGGCTGAATCAGGACCCCGGCTCCAGGTGAAAGGTCAGTTCCTGCATATTCTCCATCCAACCCCAAACCAGCATTTTTTAAAGCTGCTTTGTTCCCTTCCCCTCTCAGAGAGGTTTGGATAATGAAATGCAAGTGCATAAAAACATACAGTGACAAGTAGGAAAGAAAAAGCAAGTCCAAGAAGATGGTGTGAGAAGAATCTGCCTTGGCAGAGCGCCATGCACTGCAGCCCAGGACGGGAGCCCTGAGCCACCCTGGCACATCGAAATGAGAAATCCTGAGGGTTATTAAGCCCCATAGCCTCACAGTTTATGAGCACAAAGTGGTTTAGTCCAGGTCTTTGTATAATTGGGATGCATTTAGAATGAGCACAGTGTTCAATGGCGCTCGCGTTTCTGCCAGTGTCTGTGCTGCGGTGGCATCCCACGCCATTGCCAGCAACGTGAAGCAGGCTGCAGGAGAGCGTGGGGAGCTAAAGGCAGAAAGAAAAGGTGTGGTGTTTGTTACTACTGACCCAGAATCACAG
Source organism: Phalacrocorax carbo (assembly GCF_963921805.1). Taxonomy (NCBI): domain Eukaryota; kingdom Metazoa; phylum Chordata; class Aves; order Suliformes; family Phalacrocoracidae; genus Phalacrocorax; species Phalacrocorax carbo. The sequence goes on along the minus strand of NC_087536.1, from coordinate 3,555,669 downwards.
AGTGGTGGGTGTCAGAAGGGCCCTCTGGAGATCACCCATCCCACCCCTGCTGGAGTAGGCACCCCCAGAGCAGGGGCACAGGGCCGCGTCCGGGGGGGGGTGAATGTCTCCAGGGAAGGGACCCCACAGCCTCTCTGGGCAGCCTGTGCCCCTGCTCTGGCACCCGCACAGCAAAGGGGTTTGTCCTCATGTTCAGGGGGAACTTCCCGTGTTCCAGCTTGTGCCCGTGGCCCCTTGGCCTGGCGTTGGGCACTATTGAAAAGAGCCCGGCCCCATCGCCCTGACACCCACCCTTCAGATATTTATAGGCACTGATGAGATCCCCCCTCAGCCTTCTCTTCTCCAGGCTGAACAAGCCCAGGTCTCTCCGCCTTTCCTCACAAGGGAGATATTGGTTAATCACCCGCTTGGTTACTATAGAATAGAGAATCCATTTTACAAAGTACAGGAACAAGGACTGGTGAAAAAAGGTCAGATGAAACACATCTTATAAAAAAATATATTTTTTTTTTTCTCCTCTGAGGGCAGTGGAAGTTTTGGGATTCGGAACTACAATAAAATGTTTCATTTCAAAATGAGCGGGTCTTGAGATCTGCTGCCTGGCAAGTGTGTGATTTGTCAGAGTCTACCAGGGCTGCCGGGGGTCGGTAGGGTGACCAGAGCCGCGGCTGGGATAAAGCCCAGCTGCAGAATGGGACCGTCAGAAAAAGCGGGGTGCAGGGTTTCCTGAACTACAGACTGTATACGGGACCGGCTTGAGCTGGAACACTTCTGGCATTTTCCAAGAGGTTTTTGCTGAACTTCTCATTCTATGGAACATTTTGTTTTCTTTGGTTTGGATCAATAACAAATGCAAATAAAAAATCTGACTTCTCTACACAGCAAAAAATTTATTTTTCAATCAGCCATAATTACAATAGATTTTAATTTTACCTGGTGCTTCAGGGGATAGAGTTCGAAGTTTTACTGATATAGGTTGAATATTGTGATGGGGAAAGACAGGAAGCAAAGCAGGAGTTTCGTTCTATTCCCAGCTGTAGAGGTTTAACACTGTTATATCTGGTGAGACTGATTCCTCTTGCATTTCAGAACCTGAAAACTGTTTTTTGTATGAAGTCTCTCCCTTCTGTAACTGTTGTTAAAGGACACTGAGGTATGTTCAGAATAAGTACTCCTTTACTGAAAAACAGCAGTTTGCCTGGTCTGGATATTTCCATGGAGCTGGATTTCCCTGAGCAGAGCCGTGGCTGTTCACACTACCTGGGAACTTGACCTGGAGGTTCTGGGAGGCTCTGGCTGGTGCTGTGCTCACTCCCGTGTTAGCTCTGTACTCCTCTGCCGCCTCGGTTCGCCAGTATTTCACCTGGCAAGGGCGGCGTATAGTCCTGCCTGTTGCATGGTGTATCATGGTGGTGTCACACAGCATTGATCTTCTGAGATCAGAAATGATTGCCTTATTTCCAGTTAAACTTAAGGTGTTGGTTTTGACCTCTAAAGTCTTGAATGGCTTGAAATCTGCCCGAGAGATCACCTCTCTCCCTCTCTGTTGCAATCAATAGAGGAATTCAGGCTTGAACCCTCCTGACGTAAACAGGAGGGAGCTGCTGGCAAGAGCACATTTTCTCAGAGACACAATTATAGTTAGAATCCATTCTGTTTTCATCTAAGGCAGGCAGAGTTTATTAAGGATTGGAATACACTGAGGGATCTATTTATTTCGCTTGTGCAGAAAGAGGGGCAGGAGCAAGGCTAAATGCTTGTGTTGCTCAAATTGGGTTTGATGGTCTTAATTCTGGATAATTATTTCCTGGATATAATGGAACAGATATTTTCCTTGTAGCTACTCTGGCTGACCCTGCCTGAGCAGGGGCTCGGCCTGGGTGATCTCAAGATGCCCCTTCCAATCCATACAATTCTGTGATTCTGTGATGTCGCTTTTGTCCTAGACCTGGTGTGTTATTCTGGGAGTCTATTGGAATAAATGTTACTCATTCTGTTATCGCAGCACTTGGGGAGATGTGGGTGCACGCATGCGTTTGTGTCTGGCTACTGATTCATTCATGTATTTTTGCCTTTATGTTTGCTGACGTGAGGCAACTGATTTCACTGGACTGATGACTGCAGTAACCCTAGCCTTGGTAGGGAGTAGTCAGACCCTTGCACAGGATAAGCTGACAGCGAGGTTGTGCCAATGAGCATCTTGCTACCTTGCCTTCCTTGCTGTCCGTCATTACGCTGTAGCTGAGATTGTGCTTTTCAGTGCACCTATTGCTTTTCGGTGGTGGTTGTTCACCTCCCTCATCATACTTTCTTCCTCCTTTTATGTCAGGATACTGAAAAGAAGCCGTTTTTCCTTTGAAAGTATTATCTGCCTCTGTTTCCTGCATATGTAGAAGACAAAAATGAAATAACGTGTCCAAGAAGTTTTGTTGCTGGTTTTAACAGAACCAATATTCCATTTGAAGTGAGTAGCGGAACAATAATAGTCCAGTCGGGAATTCCATGAAAGGGTTTTATGTGGAAGGGAGTCGATTACCTGCCTGTCCTGGCTTCAGAGAGGCTTGCTTGTTTGGAAGTTGGAGCAAATACCTGTTGGATGTTTATAACTGTATTTGCCTCCTTTGATGAAGAGATGCAAAACTTCCCTTTATTCCCCTGGTAGCTGCCCTTAAACCGGCGCTTCTGTGTTACAGCAGCTCATCCTTGCTGAATATAAATCAGCATTTGCATGTAGCGTCCTGGGTCTGTGAATGAGAAACTCTTACGCTGTTTAAAGCATAAACAAGTCACACTGCAGAAGCTAGAGAAGCAAGTTAACGTGTTTACCAACTGAAACGCGTTATGGATGTAGTTCCTCATTGCTGACTGTACAGATTGGTTAGACCATCATTTTTGCACCTACCTGCGTCTCTTACAGCTCATGTTCTATTAACTTCATTGCATATTGGTTTTTGTTCTGTCATTCCGTTACCAGGAAAATATTACTAAAAGGTTGAGCATTTACAAAATCAGAGTGCAAAACAGCGCAAAAGCATCTATCTTAAGTAGAAGATAGTAGAATAATATGTATTGCAATAACAAAAAAAGAAAGATATTTATTTTACTGAAACCTGGGCTGGGGATTGTTTATGGGGGGTGGGTGTTGAAATTATTGCTTGTGTTCTCTTAGCATTTCAGGGACCTACCCCGGTTTGATTCACAGAACATAAAAACAATCCATGCCCTGAAGTTGCTTACAACAGCAAAAATGAGGGGATTTGAGCTCCCCAGCAAGATTTTTAAACTTATTTGAGCAGGAATTGGGGAAGCTGGTAATTGGTCCTTAAAAGAATGTAATGCTCTGCTTCTGAGCTGCAGCTGTGGCCAGGTGGTCGGTGAGGTAGGATCGTCCCTCCTTTACAGTACTTTCATTGTTTATGTATGTAGCAGTTTGGTTTTAATTACAATGAAGACTCAGATCTGTCTTTAATCCGCATCGAAAACCGAACACAGTTCAAAACTTGGTCTGAAGTGACTTACTTAGATTTAAGAAGGGCGTGGGGCTACACTACAGAATTTTTTTTAGCAGTAAGGGCCTAGTTCCTGCTTTCTTCCCTTCTCCTGTCTTTTGTTCCTGCTCGTTGGCCACAATTTGCCATCCCTTTTACAGCTCTGTGGTGCAAGAATTAACTCCAGGGGCCTGTCATTGCTCTGTTTATAAAAGGCCACCTTTTAGTCAAAGCCACCTAACTAGCAGAGGACACGCTCTGTTCTCCTTTGCTTGATGTGAAGTCCTTTACACAGGGCAAAAAAAAAAGTGTGAAATTTGTGTTCTGTCAGAAAGATACTGATGAACATCCTGTTTTCACAGCTCTAAAACAGAGCTCAGAGTCTAAGGGCAATGAATAACATGAATAAAATAAATAAGATCTTATCTCAACTGCTGCTGTTCTATGGGAGAAGTGGCTACAGCCAAGGCGTTATCTTACGGTGAAGTGCAGAGGCCAAAATCCTCGAGTATTTGGTGAGAGAGGCTGTAGGATTTAGGTGTCTCAGTGATTTTAATTGTTTTAGTGCTAATTAAAAAGTAAGTCTGGAGCACATATTTGGTGGGTAGATGGAGCTGTTAATGATGAGGATTCCTTTCTGTCGTTTGGGGTCACGTTTCTGTTCAGTGTCGGGGTTCTGTGTGTGCCATAACTGCCTTAGTGTTACAGGTAGTTTGGTTTTAGGCTAGGCTTGCGTTATACCAGCCACTTTTAACAAACAAAGCAAAAAAAACCCAAACCCAACAACCAAATCCCAAACCAACCAAATCCCTCGTGTGGAAGAAGAAAGAAAGAAACAGACCAAGTCAGCCGTGGGCAACTTTCATTCAAATCTCTGAACCCTTTATGCCTCTGAGAACCTTGCGCGGATACGCTGTGCCTCGGTGCGCTGTGTTTAAAATAGAAAGATCGACATGTAATGGCCCAAAAATGCGGGCTGGCGGTATTGCAGGACTCGTAGTTGATGGAGAACGTAAAAGTACAGTGGATGGTCGTTACAAACAGGCAAGTAGAATGGAATTAAATGAAGGAAAAGGCAAAAGGTGTCTGGAAGCTTGCATGTGTAAATTCAGACTCTTTTTGGATTTAGTTACTTTTCCAAGGCTGAGGGAGGATAGCTGTTAAAAGAATATGAATTGTAAATTCCCTTACAGAACATTTAGATTTCTTTTTAAGAAAGAGGAACAGAAAGGGACCCTCTATAAATCTGATATAATGGGCAAGATGCATTCCAGAAAACGCAGATGTGCTGTTTCATTCCTCAGGATGGCATGGGAAACACTGTAATCATTACTGGTGTGTTTTCTACTTACTGTTCTGTTACAGAAGTGATAGGAAGAAAGACAACCCACAGACAGGTTTTTGAACAGATCTGTTAAGTACCATCCTCCAGTTACATGGCCTGGGTTTTCCTTATGTTCTGACTCAGGCAGGCTTTGGAAATGGGAAGAGACTGTTAGAGGGGATGTATCACAGTTCATTAGGAATATCGGACATTATCGCAAAACACTGGAAATCTGGGGGGTTGCTCCTGAATCTTCTTCATCTTCATGGATCTTTTTTGCCATAGGCTGCCTCTTGTGTCACTGGATGTTCAGAAGGAGGCATCGCTGTTATAAAAGTGGTCGATATTACGATATCTATTTTTTCCATAGGGTCTTTAGGTACTTTCGACACATAAAGTGTTTCAAATAAGCTTTCAGAGTTTTTCCTTTTCAGCCCCAGAGAAATTAACCTGAA